>NC_092814.1:179247800-179565300 GCF_023375885.2 Dermacentor andersoni
TCTCGTGAGCATAGGCGAAGAAGGCAGGAAAGCATTCAGCACTTTCAAGTTTGACGCGGACGAGGACAGAAATGACGTCAAAGTTTTGATCAAGAAATTCGAGGACTACTACAAGCCAGCAAACAACTTAACCCTCCACGAATTCCGTTTTGGTTCAAGGGACCAGAAAGAAGGCGAACCATTTAATGACTGGTTGATCGAACTGAAAATTTTAGCCAAGAACTGTGAATTCGGACTTCTAGAAGACCGTATGCTACGCAGCCGTATCGTTCTAGGCGTCCAAGACAAGCGTTTGCAGCAGAAACTATTAGCGGAAAACCCTTCTTACCAAAAAACGGTAGAAATTTGCCGCATTGAAGAGCAAGGGAAGCAGCACTTCCAAGAGATAAGCGCAGCAACAGGCGGAGCGCAAACTACGATAGTGAACTCGGTTGCGAGGGAAAAGAAGCTGTGCAGTAGGTGTGGCTACCAGATGCATCTTGGTGGAAATTGTCCAGCGAGAGGAAAGAATTGCAGGAAGTGCGGTGCACAGAACCATTTTGCCCAGGTTTGCAAATCAGTCGGCGCCACGCATAACGCCAGCCGTCCAGGAAAAGAGCTACGGGAGGTACGGGCCGAGACAGACGATTTTTTTTCTTGCGGGGCTAGCGATAAACTCGCTTGAAGTTGATAAATGGACAGCAACAGTTTACATCGAAGGCCAACCTGTCACGTGCAAACTGGACACAGGAGCGAACTGTTGCGTTATCTCCAAAAACGAGCTGGAAAGGTTACCTGCTAAGCCAAAGGAAGCCTGCAAGGTGACTCTAACAGCGTTCTTTGGTCACAGGACTACGGCACAAGCAAAAGTCAAGCTTCTGCTTTACGCTAACAACAAAAAATGCGAAGAACAATTTTTCGTCGTCGAGCACGATGTTCCAGTCACGCTCAGCGGGGCAGTCGCAGAACGCCTGGGGTTTATATACCGCATACAGAAAGTCTCCAGTGAAGAACTATATCGCCCAGCCCAACCTTTCGCAGATGTTTTCAGCGGGCTAGGACAACTGAAAGGCGTGGAGTACTCGATGAAGCTGAAACCCGGCAGCGCGGGAACCGTCGTGCCTGCTAGGAGGGTCCCCATCGCCCTGCAAGACAAAGTTCTGGCAGAACTGCAGCGCATGGAGCAGCAGGGCGTCATTACAAAGGTAAATGAACCAACCGAATGGTCTAGCCACATGGTGACCGTGGTGAAAAAAGAAAAAGTGCGTATTTGCCTCGATCCAACCGCCCTGAACAAACAGTTGCTTCGAGAAAATTACCCCATGCCCACTTTAGAAGACATAGTTCCGCGGCTGTCCGGGGCAAGATTTTTTTCTACGCTTGATGCAGCATCGGGATTTTGGCAGATTAAGCTAACGGAAGAAAGTTCGAAAATCTGCACTATGAGTACGCCATACGGGCGCTATCGCTTCCTGCGAATGCCCTTTGGAATATCGTCAGCCCCAGAAATTTTTCAAGCTGCAATGCATCGCTTGTTAGACGGTCTACCAGGTGTCGCAGTTGTAATGGATGATATACTAGTCTGGGGCAAGACAAAGGATGAGCATGACTGTAACCTGACACTCGTACTGACGCGCTGCCGTGACCACAATCTGCAACTCAACCTCAAAAAATGCACCTTCCTGCAGGCGGAGGTTCGCTACTTGGGACACATCCTCACTACGCAAGGCCTGCGCATCGACCCGGAGCGTGTTCAGGACATTCTGGAAATACCCGAGCCTAAGACCAGTAAGCAACTGCAAATTTTTCTCGGCACAATGAACTATGTACAGCGTTTCATTCCCAACATGTCTGTCTTGACGGAACCGCTAAGAGAACTGCTGAGAAAAGATAACGCATGGGTCTGGACAGAAAAACAACAGGCCAGTTTTGAAGCACTGCGTCAGGCACTGATAACAGCGCCGATTCTTTCCTACTTCGACCCGAAGAAGGCAGTCACGCTTTCTGTCGATGCTAGCCAGTCGGGCGTTGGGGCTGTTTTGATGCAAGACGGCCATCCCGTAGCCTTCTCGTCCAGATCTCTAACAGAGGCACAACAGCGTTATGCGCAGATTGAAAAAGAAACGCTTGCGATAGTACATGGGTGCACGAAGTTCCATGATTATATTTTCGGCCAAGCAGACGTGATCGTCGAAACAGATCACCGGCCTTTGATACCGATCTTCACCAAGCCCCTGCATCAGTGCCCGCTTCGTTTGCAGCGAATGCGCCTCAGCTTGCAGCGTTACGCAATAACTTTGCAATACAAACCGGGTAAAGAGCTATTCCTAGCGGACGCGTTATCGCGGTTTCCTAATAAGATGGCACTGCAAGAAGAAACCGAGCAGTTTCAAGTGAATGTGCTTGACTATGTTTCAGCGTCGGAACACCGCTTGAAAACCTTGCGGGATGCGACAAACGAGGATCCGGCACTGATCATCGTCCGTGAATACGCAGAGACGGCGTGGCCGGAGCACAAGCATGGTGTCCCAGAGCCGGGAAGGCCATACTGGACCTACAGGGAAGAAGTTCACGCACAAGATGGGCTAGTCTTCCGAAGCAACAAGGTAATTATACCGAAATCGAAACGGGCAGAGATCATGCAGCTCCTCCACGCAGCGCATGCTGGAGCAGATAAGATGAAAGCGAGGGCCAGCAGTGTAATGTTTTGGCCAAATATGTCCGCAGATATTCAACAGTTTTGCAAGACCTGCAAGGTATGCCAAATGCACCAGCCACGAAACTAGAAAATGCCCCTTTTGAGCCATGATGTTCCGACCCTGTCATGGGAGTCCGTAGGCGTGGATCTGTTTCACTATGGCGGTCGGGAGTTCGCCGTCATGGTTGACTTCTATTCCTTTTTCTTCGAAGTCCGAGAACTTCGCCACACCACGTCTAATGCGCTCAAGACTTGGTGTGCACAAGTTTTTTCAGTGCATGGGCTGCCACAGAAGCTGTATAGTGACAATGGGCCCCCCTTCAGTAGCTCAGATTTCAAAGATTTTTTGAGAAAACTAGACGTTGTGCATGTCACGTCAAGTCCATATCACCCGCGTTCTAATGGCATGGCGGAAAGAGCTGTTCAGGAGGCCAAAAAGCTGCTCAAAAAGTGCTCTTTTCGCACACCAGATTTTGAAATTGCTCTGCTTGAGTGGCGTAATACCCCCAGGGACCCAGTTCTGAAGTCTCCTGTGCAGCGGCTCATGGGGCGGCAGACCCGGACCCTCCTGCCGGTACCAACAATTCACCTGGAGCCAGAGGCCATACCCAGCAAGCAGGTCCACGACCGTCTCCAGACGATCCGGCGCCGGCAAAAGATCCACTACGACCGCAGCGCCAGGAACCTTTCCCCGCTGACTCCGGGACAACGCGTAACGACGTACGACACTCTCCAGAGAACCTGGGCTCCAGCTATTGTTCTAAGGCCAGCCGCAACGCCAAGATCTACGATTGTGAAGACCGAAGACGGCCATGAAATCCGTCGCACAAGAGAACACCTGCGGGAGGCAGCACCTCAACCGGAGCCAGAATCAACCTCGCAGGGGCCTTCAGAAGACGACCTCCAGCCTGGACAACAGCAGTTACGCAGGAGCACAAGATTGCGTCGGGAACCCTGTCGATACCCGTTGCCAGATGAAACTTCTAGACCTTATCATCATTAAAGGGGAGATGTGGCCATATCACACTGTCATTCTGATAGCGCCCAGACTGTTAACATGTGACGCCTACGTCACCCCTTTCCAAGTGTACTTATATCGCTCCCTCCCATGAATAAACGCTTTTCGTTACCGGATCACCGGCTTGCCTACACTGACAATAAATGTTAAAACGTTGCTTCGTCAATTGGCCAGTTGGCGAGCCTAAATTTTAAAAAGATGAAAGAAAAAGATAACAGAACACTGCTCAATCGCCAGTAGTTATAGCTGCAAACTTAATTGCACGAGCTTTTGTGCTCTGGTTATTCACGGTTACTTGCATGACGACATGGACAACAAGGATGCGTGCGATCCCGCGTGCGATCCGACCAAGGGGAACTGCATTTGTACAAAGAAAGGGATATAATTTTTGTAGGACGCTCATAAATGTCATCCGGCTTGTCGGCGATTCGCGTAAGGTAGAAGCGAAGCCTCCAGCACAGATGTATCGGAAGCGGTGCGTTGCGAATTGCGTTTGCATCATCTACAGAGTAGGCCGCTGCTTCGAGTTCATTTGAGCATGCATTGCCTGATGGGCTGATTACCGCTACTCTGGATTCTCGTTCTGGAATTGCCTTCCCCTTTTGTCAATGTTACCGCCCTACACCAGGCGAGCCTCAGCATCTGCTAAGGTGTAAAGCGATGACGTGCCTTATGGCCTCGCATGACCTATCATTCATTACAGAGATTTTCTTCGACGCACCGCAGGCTGCGCGACTAGCACTGACCTGCGAAAGTGGTAATCTTCACTGAGAAAGAAATGGTGTTCGATCTAGGCCCGATTCCTCCACAGCGCAAAATGGCGTGGCCGCACACCACTCCCGCGATCTGAACAAAGGAGGGAGAAAGGGTGCACAGAAAAGCAGGGAGGTTAACCAGAGGTGGTTCCGGTTGGCTACCCTGAAAGAGGTAAGGAAGGGGGGTAAAAGAAAGAGAGCGGAAGTGGAGAGAGAGAGGGAAGAGAGACTAGTACAAACTAACCGCTTACACTATAGAGCGGTAGGGGCCGATGTTCTTCGAGTCTGTCGTGAAGGTCCGTACAGACCGCAGGAACATTAGTAGCGCGAATAAAGCCTTCTGCGCGGGGGTTCTTTGGGAGTACTGACCGAGAGCTTTTAGTGATAGGGGACGATTGTCTTATTGGTCCGGCGCTCTGCACATTACTTTTGTCTGGGCTATAGCTGGGGTATGTGTGTGCAAGCTTCTCATCCCAGCTGCCCAATTCGCACGTGGTGCTCTTGGCAAATGTGCACACCATGCAATTAATTATGTTAAATTCCGGCTTGCCTGAATCACAAACGCACTTCGTACACAGCTTCCGGACAGTGCTCTGCGTGAAAATGCGGACGAAGACAGGACAACGAGGACTAGCACGGTTATTTGCTTTTCCTTCAAGAGTCACTTTTTCGTCCGTGTCTATAGCAACCGTGTCTATAGTTTCGGTATAAACCAACCACCCCAAACAACACCTTTATTTGCAACAATCGTTTATGCAGCGCAGTAGAGGTTGACCCCTGCCTCTGTTAGCGCCTTCAACCGTACACGACGCCGCAGGTTCGAGGCAGTGGACAGTTTTAGTTGGGCGTCTGCAACTACCCACGTACGCAGCGGGCGAGGTCGTGCGCACGTAGCCAAGCGCGCGCGAACGAGACGGCAATAGTTGGCCGGACGCAGAAGTTCAGAAAGGGATTGCTGACTTGCGCGCGCAGGAGCCGGCAATGTGCTACTTAGCGCCGCCATATGCTGTAATGTTTGGGGCCGGGCGTGAATTAGATGGTAGCTGGCCCATGCCGTCGTCCAACTCATCCACGCTGAGGACGTTGTTGAAGGGAGAGACTTGTTCTCATCGAGAACGAGGAATGTGGGATTTATTTACAGTACCTACATGAGAACGTTACAGTTCGTCAGTCTAGCATGACTGAAAGAGGAATGCACACTCAGCACCCGCGCCACGGCTGCTTATAAACACTCTGTCCTCCCTAGATCCCTAGGTGAGGGAAAACGGCCGTTCGACCAAACGGAGCGTCCAAAGTCATCGTAGCCGATCCGTCTTTGAGGGGGAGGCTTTACGGACTCACTTCCGCACAGGTTGCACTAACCACACCAAGGTGAGAGGGTTCTCGCAGACACGGTGCTGCCCCGAGCAGGCGCATTTTTATCCCAGAGTCGACTCCGCAGACAGAGGCCGCCGCGTCTGTCCATTGACTGACGACTTCTAAGCTGCGTGAGACGGCATCGCAAACATCTTCCCGGAGCTCCCCTGCTCCAAACAGACCGTGACGGTGTCGGCGTACACACTAACGATACTTGCTCCGCCGACTGCGTCTAGCGATCTCTGCGCCATTCCGTTGGGGACGCGGCGCATTGTCCTTCCTACAAAACGAGTCACCGCCGCAGCCATGGTGGCGCCGATGTCCTGTTGACTTGGCGCATTGTTGTTTTACAAACTGAGTAGTCACAGCAGACCTGCCGGCGCCCTTCCGACGGTCGCTTCCGCGAAGATCGCCAGCTCCCGCCGGTCAGACGTTGATATATTGATATATTGATATATATTGATATAACCATTGATATATTGTTGGGCAATTGTTGAAACAACCGACTTCAACAAATTTTCAAAAGCAATTGAGTTCGCTCAAAACTTGCGCAACAATATTACCGTTGAGTGTTCTCAATAAACAATTTATTGGGTAATTTGTGTTGATTTTTGTAGTTTGTTTTGTAGCAGTTGAGTCTAGTATACAATAATTAGGACTCGCATATCAAGACATTCCAAAAATTTAATGCGAAGCGTTCCAACCTCATTCTTGTCACTTCGCAGCAGGTAGGTTCTTTCGCCTCACTTTCATTAAAAGAAAATAATGCGTGACCGATGGGGTGGAATCCAACGTCGGCCGTCGAGCCCGGTGCTCTAACCATTAGGCCACGAGCGTGCGCATAATCCTCTCGTACGAAAGCCAGTAAGCTCTGAAATGCTTGGTGCGTGCGCCGCGTGCACGGAGCAAGAAACATTTAGGAGTCGAAACTCCGCTGTTTGCGGCGACCAGAAAAGGTCACAAGCCCACGGAGCCATTTCAAGCCCCTTGATAATTTGAAAGTAGCGACACTCTCCTCCTCACTGCGCTTTCCTCCTCGATTCTCCTCGCCCGCCGGCTGCGCGTGGCACGCTTTTCCTCCTGGGCTCGCGCGGACGGGCCGCAGGATTCTATGGAGGCGTGTTATTTTGGGCCAGTTGCGCGTCCCAGTGGGGTTGAAATTTTCAGAAATTCTAATAACAGCATCGATAATGCTGGAGGCAACGTTTATGAGGAGGTTGGTTTTTTTCTTAAAGCCGTATGAACGGGGTATACCGATGTAAAGGGAGCTTTGAGGCGAGTTCTATACTCCAGACAATTTTTCTGCCACATGATCAGATGCTTTACTTCGTGCGTCTGATCTAGTATTGCTTGTGACACATCCCTTTGTGTGTAGCTTATTAAGCGAAAGCCTTAGACCTCTGTTTCAAGGTCCCGTTGTGAGCTACACAAATATCATGAGACCGAAGGAAGGCGGGAAGCGAACCAAAGCATGTGCGGCCGCGTATAAGAGATGATTAATGATTAGCAAACTAATGATTGATTAGTGATTGGATTAAGATGAATTCGGGTGTATTAAGGAGGATTAAGGTAGATTAAAGTCGATGAAAGTGCATTAGGGTGAATGAAGGTGGATTAAGGTGCGTAAAGGAGGACTAGGTTGGATTAAGGTCGATGAAGGTAGATTAGGGTGGATGAAGTTGCTTTGATGTGCATTAAGGACGATTATAGTGGATTAGGGGGATTAAAGTGCATGAAGAAGGATAAGGGTCCATTAAGAAGGATTAAGTTGCATTAGGGAGGATTATGGTGGGCTAGGGTGAATTAAAGTGAATGAAGGAGGATTAGAGTGGATTAAGGAGGATTAGGGGTGACTAAGGTAGATGAACGTGGACTCGGGTGGATTAAGGTGAATTAAGGACGATTATAGTGGATTATGGTGGAGTAAAGTGAATGAGGAAGCATTAGGATTGATTAAGGAGGATTAAAGTGCATTAAGGAGGGTTAGAGTAGATTAAGGTCGACGAAGGTGCATTAGGGTGGAGCAAAGTGAATGAGGAAGCATTAGGATTGATTAAGGAGGATTCAAGTGCATTAAGGAGGATTAGAGTAGATTAAGGTCGATGAAGGTGGATTAGGGCGCGTTAAGAAGGTCCTTCGTGGATTATGGTGGATTAAAGTGAATGAAGGAGGATTAAGGTCGATGAATGTGGATTCGGTGGATTAATGTGCATTAGCAGGATTATGGCCGACTAATCGCTCTTAATACTCAATAAACCCTAATTCACCTTAGTCTACCCTAATCTACCTTGATTCTCCTTCATCCACCTTAATCCAGCTTAATACTCCCAATCCACCTTAATACAACCTAATCAACCTACATCGCCCCTAATGCACCTTAGCCTACCCTATATGGTCTTAATCCTCCTTTATCAACCCTAATCCATCATAATCCGCCTTAATCTACCTTCATCCACCTTAATCCTTATTTATGCACCTTAATCCAACTTAATCCTGCTTAATAGGCCCAATCTACCTTAATACACCCTAACCCACCTCTATCAAACCTAATCCATCCTAATCGGTCTTAATCCTCCTATATCAACACTAATTCACCTTAATCCACATTAATCGACCTTAATCTTCCTTTATCCACCTGAATCCTCCCTAATCATTGTTCATCCACCCTAATCGGTCTTAATACCCTTTCATCAGCCCTTCACCTTAATCCACCATAATCGGCCTTAATCCTCCTCCACCCACCTTAATCTTTATTCATGCATCTTAACCCTTCTTAATGCACTCTAATCCACCTTAGTCTTCTTTAATACACTCTAATCAACCTTAATCCTCCCTAATTCACCTTATGTCAATCACTAATGATTCATTAATTAACGTGGGTATTCATTCTCTTATACAGGGGTGGACATGCTTTGGGTCACCTCTGGCCTTCCTTGGGTCACGTGATACTTCCAGTTTGAAACATAGAGATCTAAAGGTTTCCGCCCTAAAACTTAAAAAAAAAAACTCAATGTTGACTAGCTAACGCTCATCAACTGCAATACCACGGGTATACATGCCACTAACTTTTTCAGGGCGCAAAGCAGAATCTATAATGCTGCATTTCCGACTGAATAACAACAGTTAGCGACGTGCGAGGTGATGAAGGCGCCCCAGACTATTAATCATACTGAGGACAACCGCACCAAAAACGCCGGTAAGCAGGCCGGAAGAATGAAAAAAAAAAATGCAGCATTACGGGATGCTTTGCTACGAGCTATAAGACAGACGCCTCAGCTCGTAAACAACGCTGTTCTTTGTCGGAACAAAGTTCTTTCGGCCAATGTCATGCAGACTGCTTCCTGCGCAAGCCGTCACGCTTTCCTTGTGGTACCGTAAAAACGGCACAACCATCTTCAGGCTTCTTGCTGCACTTATATGCGCAACAGCCCGGCATAGCGCTAGCTCAAAGAGCAGGAAACACAGCGTACAACGTTCGCCACGCCGAGCTAAAGCGCCGAGCCAGCCGTGCTCAGGAGGAAAATGGCGCGAAATCCCCCCACTCTGAACTAGTCGCCTCACCACGCCGAGTCGCCCGGAGGGAAATTTCTCGGGCAACCGCATGTGCGCGTTCGTTACCCGGCAGCGAGGTATGACCAGGGGTCCAGAGTAAGTGGATGCGGGGAGGTGTGGTTCGTGTATTTTGCGGGATCTGTTTGAGAATTTGGTGCGCCGCTCTCGGGATGCCATGTCCTGATAGGAACGCCCGGCATGCCTGTTGCGAGTCCGTCAATATATACACTTCCTCAGGAACACGGATGGCGTATCGAATTGCAACACCTAGAATTTCTCCGTAAGCGGCATTTGTTCCGCGCATTGCAGCAGAGTCTCTCGGGGATTCGGTGCCATCCAAAACTACCGAGGTATAGCCCTCTTGAGTGCGTGATGTGTCCGTGTATAAAGTATGTGTTTCCGGGATGTTTGCAAGCATGCGGCCAATGTATCGTACACGGGCTTTGCGCCGCCCTTTGTCATGCTCGGGGTGCATATTACGTGGCAATGGATGAATACTTAGTGCTTGGTGTATCGCTGAAGACAAGATCGTTGGACGGGTTTCAGACTCAAGGGGTGGGACAGAGTATCCTAGCCGTGTGAGAAGATGGCGGCCAGTAGGAGTGAGTAGGAGGCGCTGGCGATGGCTGACCCAATGCGCCTCTAGCAGCTCGCCTAGTGTGTTATGTGTCCAAGTTAAGGAGACGGCGTGTGGAAGTATAATTCTGGAGGCCATGGGCCAGCTTCGTCGCTTTGCGAATCATTGCGTCTATGCGAAGTTGTTGCGCTTGGGTCAACCGCTGAAATGGGAGATGGTATGTAAGGCGACTGATCACGCATGCCTCCACCAAGCGCAGCAGGTCCTCTTCTCGAAGGCCCGAGCGCCTGTTGGAGACCCTCGGGATCATGGCCAGAATTTGCTGAATCTGTCTGGATAGAAGGGAAACAGTGTAGTTTGACCTGCCATCCGCTTGGACGTGTAGGCCGAGGATACGAGCACGATTAACCTGTGGTATCGGTGTGCCATCCACGTGTACAGTGATAGGGGGAGTAGAGGAACGGCTCGGGGGCGAATGATTATGAGTTCCAACTTTTCCGGAGCACATCTTAAGCCGCATTTTCTCGCGTACTCGGAAACTGTATCGACTGCTTGCTGCAGTTGGTCCTGAATGGCTCCGTCGGAACCCCGTGTCGACCAGATAGTAATGTCGTCCGCATACATAGCGTGGGCGACATCAGGGATCTGGTCGAGTAGCCGGGGGAGCCCTGCAAGCGCGATATTGAATAGAGTAGGGGAAAGAACTGAGCCCTGGGGTGTCCCACGTCCTACAAGGCGAATCGTACCGGATCGATGCGGTCCCATTCCTACGGTGGCTGTGCGATATCGAAGAAATGCGCGGATATAGTTAGTTGTACATACGAATTCCACAGTGTGAATGTGCAACATTGCGAAGGATGAGGTCATGTTCAACATTATCGAATGCCCCTTTTAGGCCTAAGGCGATGAGTGCTCTCGTTTGGACGGACGACGGAGGTCCTATGACTTTCTCCCGCAATTGTAAAAGCACATCTTTGGCAGACAGATGAGCCCGATATCCGAATTGAGAGTTAGAAAAGAATTATTTTTCTTCGAGGAAGGGCTGCAGACGCCGCAAGAGTACATGCTCCTTGAGCTTACCAATGCAGGATGTTAGGGAGATGGGTCGTAAGTTTTCAACCTTAACAGGCTTGCCCGGTTTGGGGATCAGTGTGATGTCGGCGTGTCGCCATGCTTGGGGAAGCATGCCCTTGCGCCAGCAATCCTTGAAGATATGGGTGAGGTGGTTAATATCCGCGTCACTGAGGTTACGAAGGGTGGCGAATCGGATGTGGTCAGCTCCTGGTGCCGTGTTGCGGCGTAAGTCTTGTAGCACCACCCGCACCTCGTCAGATGTGATGTCTGCATCGAGCAATTCGTTCGTCTCGCTTACATAAGGATAGTCAGGGTACTGCGGCGGCGGGCCTGTGGGTATGAAATGCTCCTCTAGCTCTCTGAGGAGTGTCGAGACATCGTCCCTGTACTCGTGCATTAGGATGTGCAGCTGTTGAAATGTTTTTCCCTTTGTTGTGGTGGGATCTGTGAGTGAGCGAAGAATCGACCACGTTTTTGCTGTGCTCAATGTGCCTGAGAGGCGATCGCAAAATCCTCGCCAGTTATTCCTCGTAAGGATCTCTGCATATTCCTGAGATTCCCGTGTAATTTGATCTATACGTTTCCTAAGTTTTCGGTTGAGGCGTTGTCGTTTCCATCGTCGTGTCAACCCTCTGCGGGCGTTCCAAAGATGAAGTAAATGCGGGTCTATGTCAGGTGTCTCGGTTGTGGTGCGCAGTGTGCTCGTGGTGGCCTCTAGATCTTGTGCGAGAGAGTCAAGCCAGCGTTCGTACCCTTGGCGCTCAGGTGGGTCCTGGCGACGTTCCCTCAATTTCGTCCAATACGTTATACGCCCATTTCGCTCGGGCCTGCGCGCATCCCGTAATGACAAAGTGGTCGCCACAATGTAGTGGTCACTACCAAGGTGCTCCTCTAAAGGCCCGTGCGCAACGACTGGGCCAGTATTGCGCACGAAGGTAAGGTCAGTGCAGGTGTCACGAGATACGCTGTTGCCTATCCGAGTGGGGTGCTCTGGGTCGGTAAGCACTGTGTATCTCATGTTACAGACAGCATTCCATAAGCGGGTCCCTTTAGCCTGCGATTTAACGTAACCCCATGCAGTATGCCGAGCGTTAAAGTCGCCGGCCACCACACAAACCCGTCCAAACCTACCAAATTCTGTTAGTAGCTGCTGAAAACAGTGCGTTCGCGAACGGGGGGAACTGTATGCATTGAGTATAAACAGACTCTCGCTGCGTTCACCTTGCGTAATTATTTCCAATATTTGGTGAGGAATGTCAATGTTAGTGGTATGCATGGGATATGTAACATGTTTCGAAACTAAGGCTCCCACAAGAGGAGAGACCCGAGAGCGTGCTGTAGCTTGATAAAGAAGGCGTGCAATTGACTTCCTGTAAGAGGATGACATCGGGAGGGTTCATGGATGTGGCGATATACTGCTGTAGGGAACCTCGTTTTCGGCGGAATCCCCTACAATTCCACTGCCACACCACTAGTTGCTCCACGTTACGCGGCGCCATCATCATCATCGCGAGGGGAAGCAGGCGGTCGTGCATAAGGATGCGGGCGCCGGGTGCCCACATTTGAAGGTTGCGGCCGAGAGCCTTGGTCGGAAAGCGCGCTTTCGTTGTTACCGCTAAGCTCAGGAACTTGCATGCATGCGAAAGTGCACTCTATACATGATTTCACTTGCTCCGTAATCCCTATTTGAAGGGCCTCCATTTGGCGTTCTATCCTGTCCAGAGCCGCCTGCATACTAGTGCTCATTCCTGCCACCAGCGCGTCCATTTGTTTTTGCAGGCACTCACAGCGCGCCTCCATGTCACGACGTAGGCGGGCTATTTCTATTAGAGGATCGGGATTTGATAACGAATTGGTAACAGGGGAAGGGGTAGGGAGAGATTTACGGGGCGGAGCGAGCTGTGGCGGCCCCTCCGCCCGACCTACCTCCCGAGGCGCCTCCATTGCTGTTTTCTTCTCCGGGGTCCGCTGCACTTCTGAAGGCACCAGGGTCACCTTGGCTGGGGCGTTGGTGTGCAGGGCCTTCTTGTAGGGTTGTTGGGAAGATGGGGAAGGAGGGTGCCTCTCTGGGAGGCGCACCGATGCCTCGCGGTATCGGGACCGAGACTTGGAGCGGGTCCGGAACTTGCGACGGGATCTCGAACGGGTCTCCGACCGGTCTTGTCTAGTCTCTCTCCTTCGTTGGGGCGCGTGACGTTCGGGTCTCCGCCGTATCTGTGGTAGTGGTCGGGTCGCTGGAGGGTTGGAGTTCACGCTGCTCTTTCTCGAGAGGTTTCCGCACCCAAGCTTTGTTCAATGTCTGCCTAGCACGCCGCGGGCAGTTTGGATCCGCTGTAGAGTGGGTCCCGTCACAGGATCTGCAGTGTGGGGTGCACGGATGTGACGGGGTGGGGTTGTCAGTCCCGCACGTCGCGCAAATGACCACGTGCGGCGTAGGACAGTAATCAGCCCAATGGCCGAGCTTGTGACATATCTTGCAGACCAGTTGGCGGGGCCGATGGGGGTAGCAGCGTAGTTCCGCACCATAGAAACGCACGTAGTCCTTAAAGTCCTTCAAATGTTACCAACGCAACGTTGGTTTGACCCATCATTCGTGCTTGAAGTATTTGAGTTGCAGGAGCCAAAAGCTCATCCACTAGTTTGGAAGACGGTGTACCGGGCAAAAGACCAGGAACAATTCCCTTGCATGAGTTGTCTGGGGCCGCAAAATATGTTGTAGTGGGATAGACCCGCTGACCAAGGTTCAGCTCCCTCACCTTGTACAATGCGTCGGCTACGTGTGACTGGGGTGTGCTGATGATTGCCAAGTTCTGCTGAGGTCGCAGTCGGAATATGATGTCCTGACGATCGTCGGTGGTCAAGCCGGCTGCACTCCATAGAGCACTGGCGAGTTCTGGGCGCATCCACTTATCGAGGCAAAGTCCTCCGTGAGGCCGCAGAATTATCTTTTCATCGTGCAAAGGAAGTTGGGGCAGGTTCTGATTCCGCCTGCGCTTGCGTACGGTAGGCTGGGAGGCGTCCGGAATGCCCAAGATGTTCTCGGAGGGTTGCGTCTTAGCGTGCGTTTGACGGATGCGTCGCTTATGTATGACTGTCTTCCAACAGCCACCTGTGTCGTCGTCAGTTTTGTCGTCGTAAATGTTCGGGGTAGCATCTTCCTCCATCCTTTCCCCGGTCGGAGTGTCTGCCTCTCGTTGTTGGGAGGGAAAATTGGCGACGATGGGATTGGCGGCCACTCCCGCGGTATCCACCTCGGGCGTCTTCGTTGTTGTCCAGGAACGCGCGGCGGCGTTCTCCGTCGCCGATTGCGTCTTCTGCTCGTTGGAAAATGACGTTGCGGTAGATAAATGCTCCATCGAAACAGAGCGGTGAATTGGCCGAAGGCCCTTTGCACGCCCGTTTAGAACATGGGCCTCGGAAGAGCTGGTCGCTTGGCGCTCTTGGTTCATGGTGTAGAAAACACGCCAAGGCAGCTATGGCCCCGGCAGGGGCAGCCGCGTTGGAACTGCTTCAGAGCTGCAGAGGCGCGGGGAGCGGCAAAAAAGTCCCGGGAAGAAAAGGCGGTCGGTGGGAAACGGCGAGAAAGCCGCTTCCCGTATGACTCCCGGCGAAAGCGGCCCGGGCAAGGGCGGTCAAGGGCGGTCGGTGAAGGCCGCATAGTCTCGGTGGTTGCGGAGCGCGCCGACGACACGTCCGTTCACTTCTGCCGACTCACACACATAGAATCCGCGCCGGAGAGTCCCCCGGAAAAAAAAAAGAAATAGGCGCTTGGACGCGCGCTCCTGCAAGCCGTGTACCGCGTTGAAACTCTACTGGTAGCTCGACGTCGGTGCGGTGCCGAAAACGTGCGTAGCGTAAGACCGCAATTCCACTTTAAAAAAAAAAAAGAAAGAGAGAAAGCGGCCAGGGCATCGTATGAGTTGTCCGGACTGCACTGTGAGCCAGGTAGTTGCCGCCTTTCATGAATGGCTCGCTAATTTAAGGAAACACCCCTGCGTTACACTTGGGCGACACTTAAGTACATCACGTTGCTGACGAAGTCTTTTTGCAACGTCGGTCCTCACTTGCTGGTGGTGGCAGCGCGTTCCTGACTGCACGTACTCGTAAGGCGCGGCAACACTGGGTCGATACGAGACCGACAAGACGCTAACTCCAATGATTCACCGACTATTGGGCATCACTGAAACCTTTTTATCATACCAGGTTGACAATGATGCAACCGACGAGCGCGAGTTGTACTGCTACAGGCTTTCTTGTCGAAGGCACCGGCAAAATCAGCGTGCCGACCATCGTTCGACTGAACCCCGCGCGATCGGCCGTCGAACCGACAACACAATAGCGACAACGTCTTCGCTTGTATATAGCCTTCGCTTGTATATATATATAGTCGTGCTCAAAATGAGTCGAGCACGCCTACCAAGTTGAAATGCACGAGCTTTAACCCTCTCAAGCCGTGCCCACGAAGTTTGAGCCAATGTCGATCCTGTTCAGCGAAGATTAATCTGGCGCCGTCGAGTTCGTGCACTCGCTACCGGCGGACCTGAAATGAAATGTAAGCAGTTAGGTCGAACAAAACTGCTTTTATAGTTCAATTCTGGCCTTCTGCGAAAACACCCATGTACTTAGATTTAGGTGCACGTTAAAGAACCCCAGGTGGTCAAAATTTCCGGAGTCCTCCACTACGGCGTGCCTCATAATCAGAAAGTGGTTTTGGCACGTAAAACCCCATAATCCAATCCAATTCTGGCCTTAGCGATTTGAACTCAGCTACACTTCACTTCGCACGGCGCGTACACAATAAGCGATAAGCAGCGAGACAGCGCTGTGCCAACGTCTGTACGTCACCGTGCCTGTAGACTGTCGGCCGCATTCGCTACTTATATGGGTGGGCCTGTACGTGTTGCTTTGCCGACGTGTTTCTCGATTTCAGAGATGCACTGTTTGCCTCTGCGTCAATCGGCAAACAAGAGACGGTGTATTCGGTATACAGCATCATAAACAACTGGCTCGCTTATTTATACCAACGCCGTGTGAGTGATGGAATCCGCGCGTTTTCGTGAGAGAACAACATGGCCTACAAATGAGCACTTATGCGAGCACAGTTTTCTCTAATAATGCTCTATGTCACGCTAAAATTGTAAGTATGATGGAGTTAAAGAAAAGCGACAATGAGTTAACAGCCCGTAATATATGTATCTGGATCACATT
This sequence comes from Dermacentor andersoni, assembly GCF_023375885.2. Classification (NCBI taxonomy): domain Eukaryota; kingdom Metazoa; phylum Arthropoda; class Arachnida; order Ixodida; family Ixodidae; genus Dermacentor; species Dermacentor andersoni. The sequence goes on from NC_092814.1 coordinate 179,264,018, forward strand.
TGGCGTTGTTTAAGTGGTTCGGCCGCTCGTATTGACTCGTCTCAGGATGTAACAACAAAACACATATGCGCAGATATGCATGTTTTGCTACATTTTGACACTATTTCATATCAGCGATGGACCTTTTCCACAATATTTCACGATAACAACGACCTGCAGCTGTAGATGTAAACACGTGCACCGCTTTAATAAGTCCGACGCAGAAGGCTGCGCTAGAAGACTTTTTGAATATGCGAAACGTCTAAATAATGTGAATAAAAGAATACAAATACAAATACAAGAATACAAGAATACAAGAATACAAAAAGTGATGTCCAAGTGCAGAAATCAGTGACAAATTCCAAGGCAGCCGTGCCGCCAAACGGAACTCAGCGTGCCTTTATCGGCAGCACTATTTGCAGAACAGCGCACTCAGGCCTGCTCACCCAGTAGTCATTGAGTGAGACATGGCTTCAGGAACGACATGCTGTCGCGAAGAAGCCATTAATAATGATTCGCGATCCACGAAACGCACAATCGACGCGTACTCAACGTGGGCGCAGGCACACAAATCAACCGGCGAAAGCCTCGGGACCCTTTCAAAACGTTTTCAGTGGCGTGCGGCAGAGGGCAGCACAGGAAAATGAAAGAGGCGGATTGAGGGCACGGAGGAAGTGGCCGGAGAGCTAAAACCCCTCAATTTTTCAAAAGTAGCGCCATTCTTAGATCTTTCCGTCACCCCGCTCACCCTGGCGCCTCCTCCTCCACGCTTCCTGTCGCCCCAGCCTCCTCCGCTCCCCCATTGGCCAATCTGTGTCACGTGGAAGCAGGCGCCGCGCTTTTGTATATTTTTTCTTTCCAGCGCGGAGCAGGCGCCGCGCTTATGTATATATTTTTCTTTCAGCGCGCGCCGACCTCCATTGTTGGGCCTGCGTGACGAAAGTACGGCAGGCGGACTGACGGAGTGCATTAGCGTAAAAGAATGTTTAGGGGCCGAGAACTTAATTGCGATGCCATGCTGCTACGCCTTCGGTTGCCGCAACAGACACAGCGAGGGCAAAAAGCTTTTTGCTCTACCGTCCGGCGGGCGCAACGCAAAAAGAAGTGTGGATTCACAGGATCGGGCGGGCTGACTTCGAGGAAGTGGCAAAGAACGCACGGCTTAGTGAAGTAAGGGCCACGGCTACTCACAACCTCTTATTTCGAGCCTAGTTCACGCCTTCCGCTTCGAAAAAGTGTGTGTTCATGCTCTGCGTGGTTTTCAGCGCGTTGTATGACTTCTTCTTTTTTTGAATGTGCTCTCTTTGTTTCATGTAGTTTCGTCTTGCACTGAAATGCACGCATCTGCAGCTGGCCTGTGACATAAAAGCGACTTTATTCAGGGTGTGTTTTGAGCTCCACCAGAAGTTGGCACATTCTCGACGCTTTTGCAAGGCTCAATATGACTTACGATGCAGTCTTTTAGCTTCGAATGTACGCCCGCATGTATTGATTGGGTTTGTGGTGATTAACGTTTTTAACGTTAAGAAGCGACTAAAGCTAGGATGGAGGTCGTAGTGGATGGCTACGGATAACTTTATCTAGCTCGCCTGGGGATGTTTAATGTGCACGTTGATCGTAGAGTCATCCGTGGGCCGTTAAATTCCTCGTTGGCGTTTCATAATACTCGCGCGGGTGCGCTAGCGCTGCTTTAGAAGTTGGCGCCTCGGCGCGATTGTATTTCTTCAGTAAATTTTATTTACTAGTTGTAACACCTTGTCATTATTTCGTATTACTGACAGCGCCTCCAGGGCACCAAAGCGGCAACGGGAACACCAAAGCTGGAACCAAGGCTGGATGGGGCTCGCCGAAGCCTGTGCATGCCAAGGGGGAATAAGCTCGCGGACAGCCAATTTTGTATGCGAACACTCCCTGCGACGCCTGCATTATTGTAATGTCACGTGCTCTTCAGAGGCCTCCGTTAGCCATTACATGTGCCCTCCTGGAGCAGTACTTGTAAAAAAAAATATATCGTCACGATTACCAAAGCACCCCGCAATGAAAAAAAACGGCCCTGTTGCCAGGCATTGCTGACCGAACACAGCCATTCCGGCTGTGAGCGGTCAGCAATCTCTCACGCGCCGGCCGAACAAAAGTATCCTGCAGGTACATAAATGAACCTACGAAACCACGTACACATACTTTCACGCTGTCAACACCTGAAACTTTACTAATTACGCGCGTGTTTGAGTACACCGCATGCTTGCGTCGTGTTTCAGCAACACGAACTCTGAACGTCGCGCGCTACGCCTTAAATACGCCTTGAATAATGGTCCTTTTCTCTATTTCTTCCGCAATTCCAACACGAAATTCTAAAGGCCAGTTACCGACTGACGAAGAAAGATCTCGATTGAAAAAACTGCTCCGCAGGGCTCGAACGAACTTTTCTGCGGATTTCCTCCCGTAGCGTGTTAGCCGTCGTCTGCTACGGCAGGCCCACCACCGGCGGCGCCACCGTCGAGGCCGCGCCGAGCGGAGGAGGAGGGAAGCGAATGGCGCTACTTTGGGAGATTGAGGGGCTTTACGGAGAGCGCGCCAAAGCCGCCTGCCCGGGCGCTGCATTTTTTTTTTTTCGCTGCGGCTTCTACGACGCGCCGCATGGCGCCGCCACTGCATACGGCCCCGTCGGCGCATACAACTGTGACCTTATCTGGTCGCCCGCGCTCGCTCACGCTGACGGGAGTTTCACCTCCTAAATGTCTTCCACAGCCTCCTATATTTTTTTTTAAATATAGGAGGCTATGTGTCTTCCTCCGCGGCCGCGTGCCACTTCCTCGTGCTGGTGCTTCGAAGCGCCTATCTCTGGGACCGCCCCACTTTCATAGCCGTTTTCGCTACGTAAAAATTGCAACGTTAAACTAGCTTCATGACCGCCCAAGTTCATAACGATTTAACATTTCTTCGCCGGTGTACAAATGCCATCGTCGTTTTAACATACACTAGATGACATAGCCATTGGTACGATCAAAAATGAGCACGTTTCGGGAGCAGAAGAATGTGAAATTCACTTGCAAACACGGTGACTATGCGCATGTGGAGTTCCCCAAAAGTAGGCACGGCAGCAGCGCGGCCGGCGATAAGACAGGCGCCGACACGCGACGACGCTACCTTCGAGCATCGGACGCGCTATGGGAACCGTAGGATGCAAGCGCGCACACGCTGCAAACATACACGAGAGAGGTCTTCGAATTTCCTGCGACGCACCCTCCGTCCGGAAAGCAAACATAGCTTTTTTATCCAACGGCCGTGGTACTAGAGATCAAACAACGAACGCTCTTTGAGATCGCAGCGCGCAGCCGCTATAACCATTGACGTCAAAGAGCTTCGGATTCAGCAACAGTCGTAACAGTATCACCGCTAATCGCTGTATCTGCGGCTGCTCCCGACTCTCGCCTTGCAAGAAGCATGCGATTTATTTGAGCCTCGCCGAACTGTCGTCCTCTCGTCTCCCAAGCCTGCAGGTCTCGTATGTTCAGTTAAAAAGAAGAAAACCAAAGGGAAATGAAAGAAATACAGGTAACGGACTCTTATCATACTTTACTTGTCACCTCGTCGTCTGCAAAGGCGCTATAAACTATTTTAGTACCGTTACTTTTGTAAAAATAACGAAATTAGTAATAATTTTTATTTCTAGGTAGCGCTACAAACGTCAAGGTAGCGTTCGTGTGTGTGTGTGTGTGTGTGTGTGTGTGTGTGTGTGTGTGTGTGTGTGTGTGTGCGTGTGTGTGTGTGCGTGTGTGTGTGTGTGTGTGTGTGTGTGTGTGTGTGTGTGTGCGTGTGTGTGTGTGCGTGTGTGTGTGCGTGCGTGCGTGTGCGTGCACGCGGTTGTAACCGTTGTAACTTAGTTTTGCGCACACTTTTGCAACACTACACATGGTTACCGCTAGTTTCGTAGTCGTATTTTTTGGTCGTAGTATTTGTTGTTTACGCTACAAATTAGGTTGCACTGAAAAATGTATGAAGGTTAGTAGATAAAAAATTATTACTAATTAATTAGCAGTTTTTCAGTGCGGTTATCTTGTGTTTGAAAGGTTTTTATAACTCACTACGATAGTGAAGCTGTCAACGGCTTCCGGACTCAGTTACTTGGTTGTCATGGAGGAAGAAAACTAAGGAGGGCCCTGACGTCACTCTTTGCGAAGCGAAAGTGAAGCCGGAAGTTGGCGTTGTTCATGGCGTTGCTCCGCCTATCGGGCCAGCTCTCCTCTCTTGTTTACCTTTCTCGCGAAACCACGCCGCGCTGCGCGCAACCGGGCTGCTCGGACGGGCGCGCTCCGCAGCAATACTGAACAATCGCGGTGTCTCATTGCATTACCGTTGTCGAAATCATGTTGAAAGAAGTTCATAATGAATTTCGCAAATTGGGCCGCGAGGTCGAATCAGCTGCTTTTACCGGCTTTTCTGAAAATAAACATGCCTTACAAGGCCAGCCAACTAAACTGTTCTCACCAACCGCAGGTGCCGGCCGCAGCCCAGTTCTTGCGTGTCTTTTTTTTAAAAAAAAGGTCACCTTTATCTCTGCCTTCTACTTCCTTATCTCTGCTTGGGCTTCCTCGGGCTCTCAGTCGGTCTTGCGAGCTAGACGTCTGGCGATACCAAAAAATGTACGCATTCTCACTGCACTGCAAGAACGCACTAGCTGGAGACACGTACGACACACCGACCCATTTGCGATCCATTTGGAGTTTATGAGCACAAACACAATCTCGCTTGAGGAATCGTCGTGCTTTATCGAACAAACTTCGGGTGGCCGCGCATCACTACGACAGCGCGCTGGCGAGGAGGCGGCACGTCATTTCTGACTTCGCGTTTAGACTCATTGACTGCGGCCTGAGGTGCCTTCTTACCACGGTAAGTGAAGGATCACGTAACGAAAGTTTTGCGATAGCCGGCGCACGGTGCAGAACAGTACGCGCGTAGAACGTACCGGCCTACGTGTTCGCAGGCGTACGTTCTGTGGAGCCTTGGCGACTCTTGCAGCGCATCCGCTAACCTTCACTTCCCTGTGCTTCTCGCGCGCACAGATAAGATACGCCTGCGGTAGGGAGGATTTGTTCCTTAAGTCAAAGCGGCCGCTTCTTTCCCATCTTCCAGGATGAAGCGTCGGCTGGCCGGCGCACTGTGCCCAGGACAGCAAAATGCACATATTCTGCTTAACGCTCTATATCAGCGCGTGTATTGAGATACACCTGTGCAGGTGTTCATGAACCTCGAACGCGCTCTGCTTAAAAGACTTCGTGCTGTCGCGAGTACTGTGAGGAACAAGCAACAGTTAAGCAACATGTGTTTTAATATGCACAAAAGCAAGTTGTAACTGAACACCAACTATGCATTGACAACGTACGTTCTACGTGCCGCAAATGCACGATATGCGCTGTCAAAAGCAGGAATCACTGACCTGTAAGGCGTTCGTTGTACATATTCTGAAACGCATGGGTTTCGGCTTGCGATGACACGTTAGCATGATTCCCCCAAAGAGGGCAAAATTTCCCGCGGATATTCCTTCGTCCGTTGCTATTGCCGTGGCGCGGTACATTGCGTACAGCGTTGCCATGCGCGTTCATTTCACGAAGTTTAGTTCCTCCGGTCCCACCTGTCCACAGCAACATCCGGTAGAGCACGGTCCAGATAACGCAGCGCAACAAAACACGGAGACCAACGCAAACTTGCCCGCACGGTGCCTTTGCCAGGGTACGAAACCTACGGAGCGACACGTGTGAGCACACAGAACCAAAAGAAAGCCGCCATTGTGGCCCGAAAGGCGTGGCCGCTACAGCAAAGAAATAAAAGATCAGCAAAAAAAAAAAGGAGAAACTACTACGTCATTTCCTCCACACTTTTCTCCTAGCGCGCGGAGGGGGTAGGGCCTCCCATCAGTTTCCTTCCTCCATTGTCGCAGTTGTGCGGTGGTTCACGCTTCGCGCTTTTTGATGAAAGTATTTCTTTTTTCTGTTCGGACATCATGACGCACATTTTAGTGAAATGCTTTAACGATGATAAGTGGGACGTTTATCCGTTGAAGTCGTTGGCTGACCCAGCTACTAGTCTTCGACTGATGCGCGAGCCTGGCTGTTTTGAGGAGTTGCGCGGCAGAGGTCATGATGCCTGTTGGAGAGAAGGCACCCCGAAACAGTCGCAGCCGAACTTCTGCACATAGGTAAGTAATCTCGTTTTCATGAGCACGTAGCCTTTTTTTCTATTTTGACATTGACAAGCGTGAGATGTTAAGCACACCGTTCACTTTCTTCGGGCATACCGCATGCCCCGGATGGAAAGCGCGCTATACTAACGCTCGCTGCCGCCGTCACTTCGTTTGAAACAATGGTAGGCGAAGAGGCAGCGGCGCCCCACGTGCGTAAAATTGCATTGCTTCATTTGTTCCTGTCTTATAACGTTTCCTTAATTTGTGTGAGAGAACACAATTGGAACATAAGGATCAGCTTCTCTGCGCAGTGAAAATTTTGTACAGTGGCCACGCCATCTTTCATAGGGGCTCACGTGGGCCGTCTTAGCGCTTGTTATCGCGTTCCGATACGTGAGAGGCGCGCTGCCTTTCAAGGTATTTAGGCAGGCACTACGAGCTCAGGAGAACCGCGACAAATAATTGGGCAGCAGGTGTGCAGCTGTGCTACGCTTGTACCACACTCGTACCGGAAGGCGGTGTTGCACTTCACGCTTACGCATTTCGTAACTATGGCGGCCGCCGTGGCAATTTGGGGCTCGAGGTCGTGGATACGATCCCTGCAGCGGCCGCTTTCCAAAGGAGCGGAATGCAAAAACGCTCGTGCATTGTGCATTGTATGAGCGTAAAAATTTCCAGGAAGTCAAAATTAATGCGGAGTCCCGAACTACGACCTGTCTCATAATCAGATCGTTGGTTTGGAACGTTGGACATCAGAATAATTTTTTTTTAATCCGTAGTGGCTCATCGTATACCATACGGTTAGTGTGATCACCTTTTGTGCCGTAGCGGTTAAGCGCGCCTCGATTTAGGTTGCGGCTAATGATGCGGCGCACAGCAAAATATATTTCGCCTCTTTGGGATTTGCGGAGAACGGCCAACCATTAAGGCGCACCTCCCGCGCGGTAACTGTACACGGATACACAGCGCAAATGAACAGAGGTGTAGTGACGACGTCGGCAAAGAAGACAACCTCCGACAGGCTCGCCTTATCGCCTATCACCGCCAAAACTACCGCAGTAACCATCTTTATCTAGCGCGGTGCGTTGCCTTTGAAGGCGTACTGTACAATTTTAATAGGCGATAACCGAAACATGCCACCGTTCTCTGCTGCCTCTTTGAGCTCGACCGATCCGAATGTGCGTTGCTTGCAGAAGCGAAAGGAGCGTCACTCGGCGCGTTGTCGCCTCGAGCACCGTTTGCGCGGTGAAGAATGACGCGTGCATGAAGCTAGCTCACTGCGCAGACGCTACCGCTCAAAACGCGCAAGGGCGTGTACGCGACGTTCTGCACACAAATCGCGTGGGATGATCAGAGCCACGCCGGAGCGGCTAGCTTCAAAGAAGCGGTACATGTTCTCACTCGTACAGGCACGCTCACGCTCGCATCGCTCTCGGCGTATCTTTCGGTCATTCCTGCTGCTGGACTTCTACCCAAAGATTCGATATCTGCTTGGTATCGGCTATGCGCTGTCGCGTCGTCTTTGATTCTGCGAGAGAGCCGGGAATATTTTTCCCCGCTGTGAAACATCGATGTGCGTGTTTTAGCTAACATTTAGTGCAGCAACCCATTTCTTCCTTTTCTCGACGGCACTCGTAAAGAGTCGCAAATTTTTACTTGCCAGTATAGCGTGTACTTCTATTTCGTGCGTAGTTATGTGCAGTGTGTGGCAGATTCTTAATCCGCGTAATCTCATTTTCTGTCCGCATTCCCTTCTCACAGGTTACGCATGCAGCAAATGCCCAGGTGCTAAAGTGTTCTACGTCAAGATCAGCTTGGCATCGTGCAAGAGACACCCGTTGATATGTGGCTGATTCAGTAGGAAGCTCGCATCTCTGTTGCCACTCTCCATCAAGTGGGATTTTCAACTATTTTTTGTGCTGCTCTGTGGTGTACTAGCTGCCGCATGGACGCTGTGAAGGCTTACTTTCGATTTGCTCTGGCTTTTAGTAGTAAAGGATGGGCTACCTTTTGAGGGGATGTATTTCCTTTTACTTGTGAGAATGTTTACCAGCCTAATCATGGGATACGTGCGTACTGGAAACAGCAGCGCGAACAGAGGCGGACGAGGGACGACGAAATAGGTAGGAGCACACACGAGCGCAAGCTCAACTGAAAGTTTATTTTTGAAGACAGGGGTGGGGTATTAAATATACTGGTCAACTTGACAAATGTAAAAAGCCGTGCGTGCGTGGCAGAAACAGCCACGTGCGACAAGAAAAAATATGAAAACGTCATCTCATGTAGAATAAACGAGCGTGAAAAACGAGAACTTTCGGACAAATCTTTCGACAAAGCGAAATATTTGTACGGTAAGTGATGCTACCCAACGAGAAATACTCTTTGGAGAACTGCAACTCTTTCCCACTAAGGGCAACAGATAACTTGGTTATGCATTTGTTTCGTTTGTGATCAATAAATATTGCTTCTCGAACTCCTCTGGTGTTGCGGTATAGGGCAGAAAGAACGATTGTTTCATCACAAAGACCAGAACACAAAAGGACTTATGGAAGCATTATTTATTGATCACGAAAAAAAATTCATAAGCAAGATTTCTGTGACCCTTAGTGGGAAAGAGTTGCTGCATTATTTGTCGTTAATATCACTTACAAGACAAACCTTTCAGTTGTCATGTGTTTTTTGTTAGTTTTTGACGCACATGTTCCCAGGCGGCACGTCAGGTCGGGCCAACGTTGGAAACATATTGGCACTTCCTGGCCCAATGACGGCCCAAGATTAACAGCGTGGTTCCAATATTGGCAGTGCCATTCTGAATCCTGGCCCAATGATGGCCTAAGGTTAACAGCGTAGCGCGAATATTGGCTGTGCCATTCTGATAGAGATCCAACGTTGGCCCACAATACACAGTCAGTAAACAATATTGGCTGTGCCATTCTGATAGAGATCCAATGTTGGCCCACATTACACAGTCAGTAAACAATATTGGCACTGCCGTTCAACAAGGCGGGAATTATTGGACCGACTTTCGAACGGATTTGCCAATATGGGTTAATAGTTGGCTTTCTTTGGAGGACATTGGCCCGTAATAAGCCAATTTTCCCCTTGTCGGTTTTTAGTGCTCTACGACTTGCTGATATTGAACAACGTGTTTTGAAAACTAATGCACTGATCACAGGCACACTGCGCAGGAACCAGAAATATGCTCTCCCGTGTCAACTCCATGCATGGTACACCGCCACTTTTGTACTTCGCGTTCAGCGAAATGCGCCCCCTAAAGAGAAAAGCCAGTGCACCACGTAGCAAGCAGGGGAAGTCGCATAAAATTATCCGCTGCTTTATTGATCGTGCTTGGGAACATGAGCTTTCCATAAGAAGCAACGGTATTGCGAATTTGTCTGCGCATTGTATATTTTGCATGTACGCTCCGCGGCTTTGGATGATCAGGATTCCGAGGGGAATCGATAATTACAGTGCCACAGAGTTGATGGAACCGTTTTATATTGCATCGAGATGGAGCGCATATGTATTAGTGAAACTTTTGCTTGTTTGTTTAGCATGCATGGCATGTTGCGGTGACATAATCATCATGATCCTATTCCAATATATTTGTTGTTTCGTGCATGTTTAGTAAGCTCCTTGTATGAATGCCCCTGACAGAAAAAAAAAAAAAATTTATTGCACGTTTTGGCTTTTCCTCTTGTCTTTGCCTGTAGTTGGCACGGCGCATTCCGGATTTTTTTTTTTCCGCTTAACTTTTCGTCCTTCAGCCCCCACTCGCCTCTCCTCCACACACCCACGTGAGCCTGGTCAAAGCTATCAGCCAAGCACTCAGGCAGCTATAAGCTGCTGTGTCGAATTGGCTGCTCTCGGAATACGGGGAAAAGCAGTGGGGTCACTATTGTCCTCCTTGTCTCCCTCCGTCGCTGCCGCCGAAGGAACGCGGTCGGGCTAGGTCCAGCAGGGGAAAGTGGCGTTTACACCGTTTTCTTCATTCACCCTTTCCTTTCACTCTTTCCTTCTATGCATCGCTAGCACGCCGACTGGGTGCAACACCGCCTGAGTGCTTGCCGTCTTGTCCGTGTTTGTCAGCGCACTCCTATCGTGAAAAACGCTCGCTTGCGGTCGTCATTCCTACTGAGAAGCCTGCATCTTGAAATACACAGCAAAGTGGCCACGAGTTTTCGTGAGTGTTAGAATTAATATAGGCGCAACAACAACCAGAAAAAAAGTCGGCGCTCGTGGCCACCGTCTTCGATGTGGGATGAACTCGGATACACAGAAGCGTGGATCTTACAATGGTGAGTGCATTTGTTTTGCGCATGTATAAGTTTTATAGGGAGCAATATCACCCAATCAATATCAGGCGGTATATATATTACTGAAACAGCCCTGGCTAATGTAGAGTGCCTGTAATTACATAGCTCTTTTTTATTCGCAGCCTTTGAATAGTGCCCGGAGTATAACACGTGTAAATCTCTGTGAAGTTCACCCAAAACTCCAGGACTATGATTTTATCAAGCCATGCGCGCGGCCTGATCCTGCTAGCTAGTGATACCGAGGAACCGCGCTTCTTCTCACTGTTCTAGGTCAAGCATCATTTCCAGGCGGCACTATTTCTTTCTTTTCGTATAATAAATGCCTCTTTTGCTAGTGTTTCCTGAAGGAACTTCTCGGTTTCCACATAAAAAATTTCGCGCGAAGACCGCATTCTGCCTAGACAGTCTGAAACTAGGCTTTTTGTGCTGTAGCAGGTTTTGCTGCAATTTCTTAATTATAAAGTGCTACGCTGACTAGGTGTGGGGTGTAAACAAGGCGGACGGATCCTGCGCATTTTATGTTTGTTCTAAATATTCTGTTACACCTACGAAATATGCCATATATGTCGATATATTAAAAAGTGTTAGCTGACAAATCTTGCAAGAAAGTTTCTTGATACACCCCTTCGACCTCTCTGCTCAGACTCATAATATTGTTGCGGTATGGCGATTTTTCAAATGAAAACACTGCCACATACATTTGTTATACCAACATCTCTGTTAATGTTTCTTTTTATTTTACAGTGCAAACATCTCCAAGTAATGGTGAAGTGGCTATGGGAAATGGTAGCAGTTTCAACGAAACCACCGCGTTATCGTGGTCCTCGGGGGCTTGATCAGCCCGCCGTCATCCAAGCACTGACCTATCTGCCTACCGACGTCAGCTCCCTGCCCTGAAACCCCTGGCCAGCCTACCGTCCTCGGCACCTTGCCCAATTCCTGTCCTGAGGGCAGTGCCTGTAAATAAACTGTTTGAAGATAACCGAGCGTCACCCATCCAGGTCCACGGAAAATGCCTGTTTGTGAACATTTATTCGCAAATAAACTGTCATAAAAGTCAATTTCAGTATCCTTTCATTATTATTTGCAAATATAGATGACTTCTGCTTCTTGACATCTTTTTGTCGAGCTTTCCTAGCTACTATTGAGGAACACGGAATGGGGACAATTGCTATAAAAAATGCCTCTAGCGAAAGGTTTGCGGTAAGAATGGCTACGTGATCTAGAGCCAGCGTATCTAAAATATTCGTCATGCAAAGGGCATTGGCTCAAAGCTGGCATTAATAATGGCAACGATATGGCTCAACACTGGCCCTACGCTGGCAGCACAAGCGCTGCTGCATTGGCATAACATTGGTCCAATCTTGGCTTTAACGCTCGTCCTACGCTGGTAGCACGATGGCTGCTGCATTGGCATAACATTGGTCCAATCTTGGCTTTAACGCTGGTCCTACGCTGGCATCACAATGGCTGCTGCATTGGCATAACATTGGTCCAATCTTGGCTTTAACGCTGGGCCAGCATTGGATTGGGTTGCACTTTGCCAATATGCCAACGTTGGTCCAATATTGGTACCAATTTCTGCCAGCATTGGGCCATGGTTGGGCCATTGCTGGTGTGCTGCCTGGGTTTACTCTACAGGACGTGTCTTTCGCCCCTTTTTTGTTGTGCCGGGCTGTTTCTGCTGCGCATCCTTGGCTTTTTCTTGGTAAAGTTGGCCAATGTGTTTAAAATCTTTGTCGTCACAAATAAACTTCCAGTTGAGTCAGCGTTAATGTGTGTTCCTACCTTAATTCATCCTTCTCGTCTCTGTTTGGGTGGTTGTCAAATATAAATGTACACCGAATTGCCGGTGTCCATAGAATTGATACGTGAAGTTATTTGAAATCGAGGGTTCGACGGAAGCCCGTCTGGTCGGGATGAAACATGAAGCAATAAAACGACGGACACCGACCAAAAGAGAGTACTTCTTTTGGTCGGTGTCCGTCGTTTTATTGCTTCGTGAATTTATTTGCGCTGATTATTTCAGGAAGAACGCTACAGGGTTTTATCTTGTCTTTGTTTTTAACACTGATGTACAGTTTTCTAGTTCAACCTAAATGAGTCCCCTAAGAAGTCAATAAGAGTGATGGTAACTTCATTTAGAAGGGTTAACTGCTGGGCTAGTTGGTGATCTTGCATACTGAAAAGATTTTGCGCCAGAAAACAACACACACAAGAAAGACGACGACACCACGGGCGCTACTTCAACTGTTCAATGAGGTGAAAGCACTCGACATATATAGCCCTCCAAAACACCGCGCATGCGTACAAGGCAACATGGAGCACAAAGTTTTATCAGAGTAGGCGTGATAGAAACTTCAGCTCAGCCTCGTAAAGAAAAACCGATGTATCACTAACACAGTTAGGACCCGCTTTCTTGATGTAGAAGGCTTCCAATGTTTCACGCGATGTCTGATGCCTGCCTCTACCCAAAATCCTCGCCTCGCGGAACCGTGGAAAACAATCGGTGCAAGCCCTGCAGTGATCCACAAGTCGCTCACCTTCATTATTCTTTATACCTTTTGCATGTTCCCCTGGCCGGTCGTTGACACAACGCCCCGTCTGTCCAATGTAGGATTTCCCGCAGGACAGAGGAATTTCATGTACGACGTTTGTGGCACACTTTACGAAACGCTGGCCATGCTTCTTCTGACAGCCAGGCATTTGGCTTTCGCAAGTTATGCGACGGCTTAGCTGAGCAAGCTTTTGAGGAGCGGAGAACACCACCGGTACATTATACCGGTTAGCCACATTTGTATCAAATCTTTTTTATTGTGCCTTCTCACAGTCAGCCGTAACTCTTCCTGTGATGCGTTGGTGTGCGAAACATTTTAATGTAATGTATTCAGATGTCTTTTGTGTATTCACACATGCAAGCAGCTTCAAGTGTTCATTTGTTCAAACTTGGTTGTTACAAGCGTATGCTTAAGCCCTGTCTTTTGAGTCGATTTGCTTTCTAGTCATAAACTTAAGTAAAAAGTGACGACCACAATGATTGTTTTGATTGAATTCATATGTATAGGTTTTCTTCGGATGTATTTACACTGTTCAGAGTGCTGTAGGTACTAGCCTATGTCTCCACGTTCAATGTAGTGGTGCCTTATGTACTGTAATGTTTCATGTGCACACATCTTTAGTGTAAATAAAGGTACTTCAAATTGATCAGTCTCTGCTTTGCTTTTGTTTGTGTTTGGGAAAGTTATGAGCAGTGTAAGGATTGGGGGCTCAATCCGACCGTTCGTAACTCGTTGTCAAGATTGGAGTCGAGCATGAATTAGAAGGTAGCTGGCCCATGCCGTCGTCCAACTTATCCCCGCTGAGGACGTTGCTGAAGGGAAGGACTGCTTCTCATCGAGAACGACGAATATGGGTTTATTTACAGTATCTACATAAGGACGATGCAGTTCATCAGTCTTGCATAACTGCGAGAGAAAGTGCATCAGTCTAACATGACTTCTTGAGCAAAGTGCACTGAGCAGCCGCACAACAGCGGTTTATAAACACTCAGTCCTCCCTCGATCCCAAGGTAAGGGAAACGGCCGACCAGTCATTGTAAACAAGCCGCCTCTCTGCGGGACAGCTTACACACACACACTTCCGCACAGGTTCACGGTCCGGAGCCGACGTCAGACGGACTTCGTAGAACTCGGGACTTGTGTCAGGAAAGGTGCCTTTTATTCCCCGAGCTGACTCCGCAGCGCGTCCGGATGCCCATTGTCTTGCGTCTTGGACGGCGCGTGGGAAGGAGCCTCGAACTACGTTCCCGCGAGCACTCCCCCGCTCGCGGCAGACCAGGGTGGCGGTGGTGGGCTCAGTAACAATAGTTGGTCCGCCGATCGCATTCAGTCACAACGGCGACGAGGCTAGAGCGTAACGGTGGCGTTCCAAGAAAAGTTGCCGCCGCTGTCGCAACTGGCTGGCAAAACTTGCACCTCAGCTGGGTTGTTCTTAACAGCAGGCACCGGGACATGCAAGTGTGAATAGCAAAGCAATTTCAATACATGAATAAAAAACCACTAGCCCAACGAAATATCAATCATATTTCAATGGCGACTTCTGAAATCTCAATGCCATCTCAACTTGGCCACAATGTACTCTTCAGTGCTGTGACAATAATAACTCAACAGGTCAGCAGAACTACCACAACGTCAGTTCAATGCAGCATCAATGGTAACCCAACAACCATTCAACAAAACGAACACAACGAGCCGTCTAAGCACAGTGGACTTTCATGGTAACTTAACAATTATTCAAGATTGAGACGCCCAATAGTGTTTCAATTAAATTTCAGTGGCCAATATTCAAGAGCCCTCAACACTCAACCCAAGAATTCTCCAACAAGCTCTCCATAATTCCTCAATACAAAACTGAACACTGACCAATAATATTTCAAAGCCTTCTCAATAATTTTTTTTTGTAAGGGGGGGTGGGGTGCCTTGGCTTGCAGCGACTAGCGGTGAAATGATGACACCGCCCCAAATAGTCCAACAAGGACAGGCAACTGCAAAGCGAAGCTCACAACACGGCTCTGCGCCGAGATGACATATCTTGGATCTCACTTTAGACCCGCAAGGCTTAAAAAAAGTGCAGAAACAACAAATGCTGCATTTCGCTACGCCAATTTTGAAGGAATTTCGTGCTGACAAATTGAGCAATCATGGAGGGAGTCGTGCTAAATGAGAGGGGATCTTCTTGGCTTAACCAAATTGGCAATTTAGCAACCCCAAAATTTAGACGGGATCCTTAAACACCGAATTCAAGTTAGCCTGCTCAAACCATCCTCATTGCTGTGCAACTTTCCCTTCATATATCTAACGGAGAAGTTGTACTCATGGAGAGTGAGGCTCCATCGGTGCAAGCGGCCATTTTTTGTGTGACATTTGATTGAGCCACGTCAGAGGACAGTGATCGGTCTCGAAGATGAACCTCGCTACGTACAAGTAACATGACAACTTCTGGGCTGCCCAAACCAAGCAAGCGCATTCCTTCTCTGAAGTGCCGTGGGCTTCCTCACTTAGTTTACGGCTGGCATAGAAGATAGGATGCTTCTCGTTATCGTCGCCGACCTGACTAAGTACCACGCCCATACCTCTGTCGCTTGCGTCGCATTGAACTATGAATTCCTTTGTGTAGTCTGGCACGCGAAGCACAGGACGAGAAACCAATAGTGTTTTCAAACTTTGGAAAGCGTTCTCTTTGTCCTTATCCCAGGGTATATTACTCGGTGCTCCCTTTCGGAGGGCGTCCGTTAATGGACTTGCCATTTGCGAGTAATTCGGAATGTACCGTTGATAGTACCCCACAAGTCCCAAAAATGAACGAAGCTCTGTTTTCGTGCGCGGCTGAGAAAATTCTCCAATCGTAGCTATTTTCAGCTCGGCCAGCCGTCTCATGCCCTGGCCGACAACATGACCCAGATAAGTAACCTGCGAACAACCAAACCTACACTTTTCCTCTTTCATCGTTAAGCCGGCTTCCCTCAACCGTGAGAACACCTGTTTGAGGTGCGATACGTTTTGTTCCCAGCTATCCGAAAAAATTGCTACATCATCAAGATAGGGCAAGGCGAACTCCTGCAAGTCTTTTAGAACAATATCCATTAACTTAGAGAAGCTAAACGGCGCGTTCTTCAGCCCGAAGCTGAGTGCGAGAGGGCGAAAAGTGCCTACAGGTGAGATGAATGCGGCATAGCGGCTGGCACTTTCTGAAAGGGGAACTTGCCAGTACCCCCGCACGAGATCTATAGTTGAAATGTATTTAGCAGCGCTAACCCTTTCAATTCGTTTCTCAATGTTGGGTATCGGGTACAGCTGATCCCTAGTGATGGCATTTAACTTCCTGTACTCAACACACGGACAAGGGTCCTTGTTAGGGGTTTCTACCAGTATTAGCGGTGACGTGTAGTCACTCTCAGCGAGCTCAATAACTCCCAACTGTAGCATGCGCTGTATCTCTGCCTCCATAATCTCTCTCTCCCTTGGAGACACCCTGTAAGGCTTTGATCTTACTGGTTCGGTTGATGTCAGCTCAATTTCATGCGTTATTAGTTCGGTTCTACCCGGCCGATCGCTGAATCTGTCGAGATATTCCCCTAACACCTCTTTTAGCTCATCTAGCTGCTCGGGTCTTAGAGCGTGCGAGCTTACCGAGTGTTCCACTACTTCTTCTAAGGCCGATTTCAGAGTTGGAGGTCGCCCTATACTCCTTAAACTTGGTACTAGTGCCATCCAGCTCTTTGATGGTATAGTTAACGACTCCGCTCCGCTCTACATACGGCTTCAACAAATTACAGTGATATATCTTCACTTCCTTCCTGCGACAGGGCATTTTTAGAGCATAGTTAGTATCTGAAAGTTTGTGCAACACTTTAACGGGCCCTTCCCAGTGAACTTCAAGCTTGTTCTTTCTTGAAGGTTTGAGGATCATTACCTGGTCTCCGGCGTTAAACGTTCGAAGCATCGCATTCTTGTCGTAATAGAATTTGGCGTTCTTTTGAGCTACTCCCACGTTCTTTCCGACTAGTTCTTGGGTTGCGCTTAGCCGTTCCAGCAAATTTAGTACGTATTCAACCACTGTTGGACTCTCCCCTCTTTCCTCCCACATCTCTCTCAACATTCTCAGTGAAGAACGGAGTGTCCTCCCATACACTAGTTCTGCTGGCGAGAACCCTGTCGCTTCATGTGGAACCGTTCTCAAAGCAAACAAAGTTGCCGGCAGACAGTTCTCCCAGTCCTCCTTGTGCCCGTAACAGAGCGCACGCAAAACTCGCTTAAGCACTGAATGCCACCTCTCTACACTGTTTGACTGAGGGTGATAGACAGAACTGTATTAACTTTACCCCGCACTTTTGCAAGAATGTGGAAGTCAGTGCGCTCGTGAATACTGACCCTTGATCTCCCTGAATTTCGGCTGGAAACCCAACTTGTGCAAACACTGTCAAAAGCGCGTCTACTACTTCGGTGGAACTGAGCTCTTTCAAAGGGATTGCTTCTGGAAACTTGGTAGCCGGACACAGCATGGTAAACAAGTACCTGTAGCCCGATTTTGTTTTTGGAAGAGGCCCTACCGTGTCTATTACAAGTCGTCTGAAAGGCTCTGTTATTAAGGGCACTACCTTCAGTGGAGCTTTCCATGTCTCTCCTGGTTTACCAGAACGCTGGCAGGCGTCGCATGATCTTACAAAGTTTTCTACGTCTTTGAAACAGCCAGGCCAGTAGTATTCCATAAGCAATCTTTCCTTTGATTTGTTTATGCCTAGGTGGCCGGACCACCCATTTCCATGACAGAGACTCAAAAGGACCTCCTTGTACTTAGTAAGTACGACTAACTGATCTAAAATCCTACCCTTTCGATCTCTGTAGTGCCGATACAACAATCCTCCTCTCTCATGTATCGTCACGTTGCGCCTAGCAATGCCTTCTTTAGCTGTGTCATGTAATTTAGCTAAGCTCTCATCATTCTTTTGCTCGGCTGCCAGTGACTCTCTATCCACACGTAAGAGCTGATCAAAGTTCTTTGAGGCCGGTGATAATAACGACCCTGTCTCGCTTGTGAGTGCGTCAGCTTGCTCTTCCTGCAGGCTAGAACTTTGACACTCTAGTGCTACGCTCTCATTGAACTGGTCAGCTGGCAGGCTTTCCTCAACTGCTTTTTCATCGCTCGAGCTTAGCTCGGATTCGGGTATTGAAGTTATCCCCTTTTCTGTTTCCGCTGGAGGAGCTTGTGCATTTTCGGCCGAAAGCGACGCGATTTTACGAGCTTGGCCTCGGGTCAATGCCTGTACTTTTCCCTCTTCCAGTTTAAGCCCTTTGTCATGCAGTAACTGATTCGAACGATTCGAAAAGATGTAAGGGTACTGCAGTGACAAAAATTTGGAAACTGCAGCTTCAGTCTCTAGCTCCCCGAATGGTCCACTGATTTTTACTTTGGCCATGGACAGACTCACTCTGTGTTCTTCTACAACCTCTTTTTATCCATGCTACTTCTCCGGTGAAGTCATTTACCGTCACGTAAGACGGATGGACAATGTCCATCGTGGCGGCACTGTCTCTTAGCACTCGGCATGGTTTGCCATTAACTTGCAGGTCGTGAAGATATGGGCTTAAAAGTTCCATAGTCTCGTCTTTTTCCTCTACGTAGGAAAAAACTACACTGGACTTCCCGCAGTTTACAGCTATATGTCCCAGTTTGTGGCATTTGTAACAGCGAATTGGTCTAAAAGATTCGAATTTTCTTTTCTGTTCCTTTTTTTCGGTTTCCCCGTTAAGTTTCTCCTCGCTCTTTTCGGCGGGCTTTTCCTCCACGTCTACAGGCTCCGATCGTCTAGTCTGCGAACCCTTTCTGAACGGAAAGGGTTTCCGCGGTCCATTTCGACCGTCCCAGTTTCCGTCCTCGGCGTTCAACTTTCTACGGGTTGCGTACTCTTCGGCTAATTCAGCCGCCCTTTCCACAGTGTTTACATTCCCTCTGTCTTGCACCCACAGTTTCACAGCTTGGGGGATGGTTTTGTAAACTGCTCTAGACACATGCATTCAATGATCATGTCTCTGCTGTCGTATGCTTCCGCGCTTTTAAGCCACTCGACTAGGTTGGCCTTTAAGCTATATGCAAACTCCGGATATCCCTCGCTATCTTTCTTGCCTGTGCTCCTAAACCTTTGCCGAAAAGCTTCGGCTGAAAGGCGGTATTTCTTCAAGAGACTAGCCTTAACTTTTGCATAATCATATGCATCCTGTGCACTCAGTCTGGCGATTACTTCCGCCGCCTCACACGGCAACATAGACAGCAACCGCTGTGGCCATGTCCTCGGGCCGAAGTTCATCTTTTCGCAAGTCCTTTTAAGATTGCTTAGGAACAAGCCTATGTCGGTCCCGATCTCAAATGGCTTTAATAGCCTGTCCATGCGGCACGATTCTGCCTCACTTGATCGTCCCAGAGCGCCTTCACTTCCTTGAGACAACTCCAAACCTTTGCTTTCAAGTTCAAGTTGCATTTTTCTTAACTCGCGATCTTTATCGCGTTCCTCTCTCTCTTGTTCTTTTCTCTCTTGTTCTTTTCTCTCTCGTTCTTCTCTCTTTTTCAGAAGTTCAAACCCCATTTCAATTTCTTCGTCACTGGCCTGATCGTAAATTAGCTCCAGTAATTCCGATTTTAGCATTTCCTTGCGTACACCTAGGCCAAGTTCCTCACCAACAATCAACAATTCGTCTCTCTGCAGTGTCCTTAACTCCATGATTGCTGCTTTACCGCCTTGGTCCTGCTCGCTAAATCTAGCTAGGAAAACACAACCTAGCTAACACTCAACAATCTAGCTACCCTACTGTTATAAACAGAACCACCACCAAATGAAGCCTAGAGAGTCAAAGCAAGAACCAAGCACTCACCCCAGTCACAGCACCACGTCGCAAAGTCCATCTCACCGCTGTCAGCCAGTTGTCTAAATCCCATCGCTCGTGATCCGTTGTCAAGATTGGAGTCGGGCATGAATTAGAAGGTAGCTGGCCCATGCCGTCGTCCAACTTATCCACGCCGAGGACGTTGATGAAGGGAAGGACTGCTTTTCATCGAGAACGAGGAATATGGGTTTATTTACAGTATTTATATCAGTCTAACATGACTGTTTGAGAAAGTACATCAGTCATGACTGCTTGAGAGAGAGTGTCCTGAGCAGCCGCACAACAGCGGTTTTAAACACTCGGTCCTCTCCCGATACAAGGTGATGCGAACGTTCGTTTAGTCATCGCAAACTAGCCGCCTCTCCGCGTCACGGTTTACACACACACACACGCACACACGCATACACACAGGGGCGATGGTCCGGAGCCGACGTCAGAGGGGCTTCGTAGAACTCGGGAGCCGTTCCGAGTAGCGCGTTGTCTTGCGTCTTGGTCGGTGCGTGGGAAGGAGTGCAAAACGGCGTTCCCGCGGCAACTCGCGCACCTGTAGCAGATCAGGTTCGCGTTGGGGAGTTTGGTAACAATAGTTGGCCCGCCGAACTCATTCCGTCACAACGGCGATGAGGCTAGAGGTTGGCGGCGGTTTCAGCACAAAGCCTGCTTCATCGAACGCATCCTAGCTGAAGTGACGGAGAGTGGGGGATGCGCGTATTGTTCCCCGACACAAAGTCGATTTAGTCACGCCGTGGCTAGAGGTTGGCGGCGATGCTCCCGGGATGTTGCCTCCACAGTCGCAACGGGTAGGCAAAACTTTGCACTGCAGCTGGCCGTTCTTAACAGGGGGGCACTTAAGTGCTGACACCGGGTGCCTACCGGTAAAATAGGTACAAGCGCGCTCCTGGCCTGGTTATCGGCCATTATAGGACCTCAACGCTTGGTAAAGGGAGTTTGTATCAACCGGAAGGCGTCCCCACCTCAACAGGTGAATTTGGGGCACCACATGGGAAATGGCTGCCATGGGAGCGGCCCAAACATCACCTTTTTTTTTCTTTTGTGCTAACGAGGGTCTCGATGGCAATTTAGGGCGCAGGTTCCTTTTCCAAGCGTATCGCCCCTGAAGAAAGCCGAGCGCCATGAAGGGGTACAGTTTTGCCCCTTTGAGAACCAGTGGAAGCCCGGCAGCGGTGGGAATCGAACCCATAAGCTCCCGCAGCCGAGGCGGGCGCTCTTAAAATAAGTCGCGGCTACAATATATTACAACGCATTCATAACCGGATAGCTCCCTCACGATCCGGCGCCTGACCTGGCAGCCAACACAGTGGCACATAAAGTGCTGTCCTCGTGTGTGCAAGTTGGCCAGCCACGCGACCGCAGCAGCTCGCTCCTTTCTGAGCAATGGCACTTCGTCGTTGCTTAAGCGTTTATCTTACTTTCGTACGAGAGTACGCGCCCTATCAACATGGATATGTGCGTGCTTCTACCGAAGGCCCACAAAAATGAACATATTCGCCCACCACCACCTCTTTCTCTTCCTGTATTGGGAACTTCTACGGTAACTATACCCTTGCCTTCTGTTGCGTGAGTACACGTTCGTTGCGCCATGGACGCATGCTTAGGTGCGGACGTCTTTGTTGACTGCACTATCTGCTCGCGACCACGGAATGAATTTGCCGTGCCACGCTCTTTACTGCGCTCCTCTTCTTCTGCATTTGCTGTCCTCGTGTTTAACTTATCAGACAGCCTGCTGCGCCTACACTCTAGAACTGTGTTGGCGTCCGGGGCAGAGCTCCAGCCCTGCTCCGTCTTCGAAACAGTGCAACACTGCACTTCTCCAGAGAGTGGCGATGACTCCGTCGAGTGGAATGTGTTCCATTTTGGTCCAAACCTAACGTCATCCGAGAAGTCGAATGTCCGAGCACTGCTGCTGATATCTCGGAGGTCTTGGCGTTATCAGCGAACTAATTTGGTTGTACTACTCTTGTTCGTCACAAAATCAACACTGGTTCCCATGTACCCGTTCAACACAACCTTCGTCGTGTTTCTGCTTCTCAACGTGCTGAAATCACAACTCAAGTGGAAAACATGCTACAGCGTCGCATCATATCTCGCTCGTTCAGTCCTTGGGTGTCCCCAATATTTCTCGTGAGAAAGAAGGACGGCACCACGTGATTTCGCGTAGACTATCGCCGCCTAAACAGCATTACCAGACCGTATGTATATCCTGTTCCCCGCATCAACGGCGCCTTAGATCGGCTTCACAGGGCCAGGTTTTTCACTACACTTGACCTCTTCTCCGGCTAATGGCAGGTCGGACTAGTCGAGAAAGACGCGTAGAAGAGTGCTTTTAAACACCGGACGGCCTGCACGATTTTAACAGCATTCCTTTTCGGCTCTCTAATGCACCTGCAACGCTCCAACGACTAATGGACCGGGTCCTTGAACACTTGAAGTGTTCGATGGCGTTGGTGTATTTGGATGACATCATCATTTATGCTCCCACGTTTCCCGAACACCAACGGAGTTTGGGCCTCGTCCTGCGCTCTCTAGATGATGGTGGGCTCCACTCAAAGCCTTCAAAGTGTTTTTTTTTCGGCTATTCAGACGTTACCTGCCAGGGTCATGTTGTGAGTGCCCACGGCACCAGCCCTGACCCATCGAAGCTACTAGCTTTAGCAAGCGTTCCACCTCATACAACGCCCAAACAAGTTAAAGGTGTTTTGGGCTTCGCTTCGTACTTGGACCTTTTCGCCACTGGATTCGCCGCTCGCGCTGCACCCCTCAATGAACTCCTAGAAAACTTCTGAAGAAAAATCAGGAGTGGCATTGGGGCCCCGACCAGAAATCAGCCGTCCAGCTCCAGCACATTAAGGTGGCCTTGATGACTCCACCGACGCTTGTACATTATCAAGAGGACACCTCTAGCATCATCCACGCCGACTTCAGTGGTCTTCGCCTTGGGGCGGTTTTTCGGTGATCTGACTACGAAGGGAACAAGAAGCCCGTTGCCCGTGCCTCTCGCCGCCTCACTCAACCAGAGAGTCGGTACCAGGCTTCATAACTTCAGTACCTCGCGGTAGTCTGGGGCCATTGAGAAGTTTAGGCCTTACGTCTACCGCAAGCATTTTACTATTACTACTGACAACGTTGCACTGCGGTGGCTCCAAAAAAAAAGAGACCTAAATGCCAAGCTTGTCCGGTGGGCCCACAAAGTTCAAGACTACAGTTTCAGGGTCGTTCATCGCAGTGGTTCTTGACACCAAGACGCCGACTACCTTTCACGCAACTCTGCCGTTACTAGCTACACTGCGCCGGCATTTGCAGTACTCGATCTCCGAGCCGCCCAATAAAAATACCGAAATCTGCGACATCGTCCGGCGCCTCTCTGGTGATACCAGTACACCTAAGCGCCGCCTCGAGAGCCTTTCGTCATTTTGTACAGTCCGAGATGGCATCCTTTATCATCGACGTACAGGAACTGAATCGTACCTACATTTGTGACGCCTGTGGCCATGCGACCTTCCATACTTTTCACGTGTCACGACGCCCCCTCTGCTAGCCACCTGGGTCAGCAGAAGACTCTGGCTCGCGTTAACGAAAGGTTTTGGTGGTCTCGCATGCGCGTCGATGTCTACCTGTACGTGCCATTCTGCGCCATTTCTCAAGCTCGTAAGGTCGTCACAAACCCACAACCTGTACTCTTACAACCAATAACTATTCCTAACGAACCGTTCGATATCGTGAGCATTGCTCACATGTGCCCGTTTCCTCGCAGCAAGCATGGCAACAAATTTGTCATGTGGCCACGGACTACCTGACAAGTGGGTAGAAGGTCGAGCCGTATTCTGCAGCTGCTCATGTCATGACCTTTATTAAGGAGTGCCTCATATTCAAATATGATATAGTTTATGTAGTTACATAGATAACTTCAAATATAGCTTTTTCCCCGATGCATTGATGTGTGCAACTAGCTTCCCTCTAACATACGAAAATTGACACGTGATAATTTAAAGGCAATCACTGGTTGATGCCCGTGACTCCTATGACCATGTATTTTATGCTATGTTTATATGCATATTGTTAGGAATGGCCGTACGGGGTGACAACGTGCCAGCTATTTCAGCGCGCTGAACGTGTTCCCAACCAACCGGACGGGGCGCACTTCAGAGAACTGCAAATAACCGGCAGCCACGTGGCGCGGGGTCAGCTCAGGAATGTGCTACCCGCCAGCGCCACCCTTGACGGAGCAGAGTTCTACGAAGCCCCTCTGACGTCGGCTCCGGACCTTTACACCTGCGTGTGTGTGCAACACGAGTATGTGAGCCCGCCTCCTCCAAAAGGGCGGGTCATCTTCGGTGACGTCGAACGGTGACGTCGAACGATGACTGGACGAACGTTTCCGTTCGCTTGGAATCAAGGGGGGGACAAGTGCTTATAAGCAGCGGTTGTCGGCTGCGAGAGTGTCCTCGTCGTAGTGAGCTGCGTGCTCGTTGTCATGCTCGAAATGTACTAGTGAGCTGTGTGCTCGTAAGCTGTTTGCTGTATGCATCGTCTTGCGGGCACCATTTTGGAGTCACGCTAGACTGTCGATGTATGTCTTGTTCAAAATGTTAAACTGTAAATAAATCCTGTTCACCTAGTTCCTCCCTACGACCTTCAACTCCTTCAAATGGTGGTAGCGGCGGGATCGTCCGACGACCCCTACATCTGGTTGACAGCGGTGGGATCGTCTGACAACTCTTACAATATATGTATGTATTGAGACCATTTTTTTTCTTCTCTTTCATATTTCGTTCTCTAGTGATTTGCTGTTGCCTTGTAACTTTGATTTGCCTACCCGCCTTTGCTGTATGTGTGGCATCCTTAATTTTGTGCCCCACACCTGCAATAACCCTCTTAGGGTTGCGGTATGTATAAATAAATAAAATAAATAAAAAATGAAACCTGGCATGGCAGGCCGAAGTTGCTGATTTTCGACAGTGGCACGGCATTTATGTCGTGTGCCTTCAAAACTTCATTGTCTGAACATGGAATACGACACGCTGCAGCGTCCCCTCAACAGCCACAAACAATTGGACAGGTCAAGCGTACCAACCTCCCCATAAAAGACATAATTTCTTCCTCCATCTGTCCCACACACGAAGACTGGGAGGACTAAGTCACTGCTGCGGTTTTGGCTTTAAAAACGTCCCAACAAGAATTCACTCGCGCCACGCCGTTTCAGCTGCTCTACGGGAGGACGCCAAGGTCACCGCGATAACACTTGCTTGGCTTCGACACATCTGTGTAAGAACGCCCCGCAGAAGTGAACTGCAGCGAGACCCTACGCAAGGCTCGCCTTCGAGCTCGGCTAGCAATACTGACCATCAAGCGCAGTTCCATGTGTCTTCTTGGCAAAGACCTACTCGCTCTTTCCAATCGGGTGATTTAGTCATTGTTCGATGGCCACTGTGTTTACATCGGCGCTGCGAAAAATTCTTACCCCTATTTTTTGGCGCTTTCCGTGTTGTGGAAGTTCTGGGCCCTGTGACGTTTCGTTTAACCCCGATTCCTGAACTTGATGACAACCGTCGCAAACGCACTTTTCCTGCTAATGCCATCCAGATGAAGCTTTGCGTCCCTCGTGAAACCTGTACTGAACTCCTGCTCCTATGCGAACTAGAGGGGAGAGGAGGCGGCCTGTGTAACGGTAACGAAGAACGCCGCAAGTTTAAGAAAAGGAAGAGGAAAGCAAGTAGGAAGGATAGGGTGGCAGTGGGTCAGCGGAATAGCTGGTTTTGGGGCGGCAGAGATTTGGGTGTGTCCTGTACAGCTTGGAACCCGTTCAAGGCGCCGGACTATCGTTAGCACACACATATATATATATATATATATATATATATATATATATATATATATATATATATATATATAGAGAGAGAGAGAGAGAGAGACAGTAGCTGTATTTTTCAATGGGCCAAACGTATTTAGAAAGATGAGAAGCACAGCTTCGGCGGTTGAAAACTTGCTGCTGAAAACAGCCACGAGCTTGAAAAGCGCGGCCGCTCGACTTGCCTACGCGATAAGCACGTGCTATACATAGGAGAGTTTTCATTGTTGCTTAATATACAGTCTCTGTTCGTTAGACGCGTGAGTTGGATGAATGACATTGACGGGATCAGCAATTTGAAACTGAACCGTCGACAAGGAATCGCATTTGAAGAAAACGACCTTCTGAAGCCGAGTTTCTTGCACTGCTATAGTATCTATAGTATATAGTATAGTGCGGTGCATTTTCTTCTGCAGCGAGCAAGCTTGTGCAGTGGCGCGCTCTGATGTATGCAGAAGCCACTTATTGCTCCATGCTCCTGATGGGAATGTGGCAGGCCTTCGGAATACTGTAAGCACGATAACGCCCACATGCAAGAAGTGGCACGCAGTTGCGAGCGCTTGCCGCGCAGCCGCCGTGTCTGCTCCTGCGTATACGTATATAAATATATGAGTTTTCTCATCGAGAGCTAAGCCTTCTCGTGACGAGGGTGCACGCGCAGCAGCGCAGATTCGCCAGCCGGGCGTGTGGCGCGACTCCGAGCGCGGCCATTGGCAGAAAACTTATTAACTTAAGTGCATGAGTAAACACGGAGCAGCGGCGGCGGCTGCCGCTCTCGTTCTATCGCCGGCATGCGAAAAGAGGACGCAGCGTGGGCCCCGCGGTGTGTGTATCCGAGCGGGCGTGATGATTACTTTGCTCCGGCTATATTCGTTTCTCTCTTTATTTTGTTTCTCGCTTCCTTCAAAACAACGCGCTGCCGCGAAATATTACTGACACTGGCTCGGGAAGACATATCACGCAGCGACGCTCCTCAAGGTCCGCACGATGCGGCCGCGTCGGCATCTCTTGCTCCCGCGATGCTGTGGAGCGATGCCCCGGTGGTCGGTTCCTTCAGTTCTCTTCGTGAACAGTTTGGTATACCACGCGATGCGGAAAAGTGTTCCCGAAAGTATAATAAAGATACAAGTGAGAACCGCGCCGCCGGCACGGAGGGAATGCGCGAGGAGGTGCTCGCACGTCGAGACGGCCAGTCACTATATGTATATACTTGCGCTGCTGTGCTATACTGTACCGCCCTCCGGTATCGCGCGCGATCCGACGTGGACGCACCGGTATAAAATCACTGCGCGCGTACATCCAACGCGTCGTGCCATAATTTACAATGTTTTATGCGCCGTGGCAATAATCTCCGAGAAGCGTTGTTTACCGAAGAGCTTTCCCCTCGCCATTCCCTCTCTCTTATGGTTTCCTCCTCTTCGCCTCCTTCGGAATAAACGTACGAGGATGTGGCCGAGAGCGCAGAACGCGATCGCCCTTTCTCTCTGTCTCTCTCTTGGTACCAAGGAGAAACAAGGGGCGCCGCTGGCTCTCCCTTTTATCCCTTAGCCTCTCCCTCTCTTTTCGACGTCATCCAGCCTGTCGCCCAACCCGGGAGCTCACGCTGTGGTGGCGCACGTAGGGCCTACTAGGCGTGTTATTATACGGCTTTTGGGGAAGTGCGTCTCCCAGCGACCGAAGAAGCCGGAATATCTAAAAGGGAGGAAACTACAAAAAAAAAGTTGTATATCTTCGGGACACAGCAGCATTTTCAGAGTGGCGTCGTCGATTCTGAAACTCTTTCGCTGATTAAGATCTTCCCCTTGTTTGGAAGGGAGAAGCAAAGAAAGAGAAGCAGAAAACGCGCGCCGGGGGAGAAAAAGCGATCGATCGCGCGGGACCGGCTCGCTCGCCCGCCGCCTCCGAGCCGCCAGCAGCAGCGTCGGGGACTGTCGCCCTGGCGACGGCTGAGCGAACTGCGCTCGAGAGAAAATCGTGTGCCGCCGCTTTTGGTTTCGTCCTCCGGAATCGGGACAACGCATGGCGGTTCACTACTGTTCACAGCACCGCGGCGCCCATTGGCGTGCTCTCACGCTGTGTGTCCTGATTAGTGGCGTATAGGCAGAGGTTTTCGGCGACATAAACAGGGAGCTCTAAACGTACTGACCTGTTTGTGGAGGAGGTAAAAGGGAAAGGGGTCATTTACATGAGGTCGAAGGTGAGCACCGACCTGTTTTTCTCGGTACCCCCCTTTTATATGCGATTGGGTGAGACTCGATACCGCCGCAATGTTCTCCCTCTTCTGTTACTTGTTCCTTTACAGACATTTGAGCATCTGGCCTGCGCACGCTATCCAACATTTGGTGTCAAATCATGATCCACGAGGACTCGAATCAACCTAGATGATTCAGCACGAAATAATATGTTTGTAAAAGCGAGCGCCGAAGTCGGCCATTTGCTTTGATGGTGCGACCAGTGCGTACCCAGGCATGACATCAACGGGCGGCGTGCTGTGAAACGTCATGTATCCTTAGATTCGAATCATTAGATCAACTCAGAAGGCGGATTGAGACGAGCCGAACCGACAGCATTTACGCGATTTCGTTCTGAGAGGCCTAGATCGAAGTGGCTTTCTGCGTCGAAACAAGAAAATAAAGCACGTAATGACCGGTTCTTCCTCGCTGGTTTCGAACGGCCAACTCGACTCCTACGCGTTGCCAAACGGGTCGTGATGAGTGAACCTGCTCCGCGCATACAGGTGAACTGACATAGTCGGACACGACGCCAAGACCCGACATTCGCTCAGAAAATTATCCTCGAGAAATCTGAGTAGTGTCCTCTCACGTGAGACGTCAGCTGCGAGATTCCGTTGCCCCGCATTGTGCGTACTCGCTACACGAAGGCAGTTTGACGTGGCCGATAAACCTCCCTTGCTAAAGATATTGTAAATGCATGAGCCGCAAAGATTTTACTAGTGAACGGGGTATTTTAGTACACTAAAAGTTGGGGTCCGACATATCTCTGGGGCCTTACGCATAGCAGCTTCCTGGAGTTGGCTTCGCTATCACGGAGGTTAATTCCGCAATTAAAATGGTCTTAATGAGAGCAGCAAGAACCAAGTTTCTTAGAGGCGACGTCACATGACTCATAACTATGTTACACGAATGCGCAGTTCGTTTTCTTCATGTAAGCGCATGCGCAGTCTACTTGGAGCGAGGACTTACGGAGTCGCCATCTGTCGGAAGCGCCTCCCTTGCGTAGTATGAGGGATCACGCGGCGTGCAATTTCGTGCAAGTCGGCGATACATATATGATGATATGTACGTGCGAAGTAAATTTATCATCTCAGAGATGCACGCCGGTCAGAGAAGAAAGTTCAGCGTCACAACAGAGACAAACTGGAGGCAGAGCGCTGGAACTCATTCTGTGAATCACTTGATCCTCGCAAGTAGCTGTAACATACCTAAAGGACTGTACGCGGCCTTCGCTCATCTCTGCAACAACTGAATCCTATTACAGTTTTTGTAATTGGGTAGTTGGAGAAGTATGGGAGAGGCCTTTGCCCTGCAGTGGGCGTAAGCAGGCTGATGATGATGATGCTGATGATGATGACAGTTTTTGTTCTCCATCTTAGCGGAAAAAAGCTTGCTTGTCTCGTTGCTTGCCGAGAATCACTAGCGAAGCTGTCGCCACTAGCAGTGACGTGACTTCACTGATAACCGCGTCCCTAAAATGGATGCCCCTTTTACCATGGAAGGAGTCCTGCTCTGCATGTCTCTAAACTTTCATCCCCAGGCCCAGACGCCATCACGTAATCTGCCTTGGCACATCTGTGCATGTACTTTAACCTTATCATCTTTGTTGTACTTTAACCTTATCATCTTTAACCTTATCATGTCCGGTCGCCCGGAACCGAGCTACCGGACAACGCGGCAGGCATCTAGTAAAGGAGGCATCGACACAGCACACTGCGCGCGCCACGTTAAACGGGACACAAATAACGATTCGTCGCTCCTAGATAAATGTATTGGGAATAGCTTTGTGGAATCGTGTGCTAAACAAGCAGCATGGTCTGCGTTTGCGTTGCCCACTACTCCGCGATGAGAAGGCAGTGACTTCAGAACAATGCTGCGCTGCATACCACGGGATTCGGTGTACATGTAGTGAAGACGTAGGGGTTCGGCGCGTGGTGACTTTAGAGCTAACAGGGCAGCCCGTGAGTGTGTAAAGGTGATCCAGTAGCTCACTTGCTGCTTCAATTTGTAAGTGAAAGCTGTTGGCAGAGCAGCCAGCTCCGTGGCAACGGAAGGGGTCCTGTACCTTAGCTTCGTGGAAATAGTGACATCTGTTAATGGAATCCAAGCAAATAAGGTAGATTATTATGAATTAGTAGTCGCAGAGCCGTCAGTGTGGATGCGTGACGGCGTTGTACGTATAGCTGCATGAGATGTGTTGTAGCGTAAGATACTTTAACGCTGGTAAGGGGGTCCTTTGTTCGCATTTTATACCTGGCACTGTTGTAGTGACATACCAGGTGGGGAGTTTCCTAGAAGGCAGTGAAGGCACAGAAGGACTCTTGTACTGAGGCAGAAGCAGGTCGATGACTTCCGAAAAATACATGTATGTACCAGCAAGAGCGCGATCTAAGTGCTCCGTTTGCTAAATTGGTAGCGAGAGGCGTCAGCTTTGTGTTAGCGTGCCCATTGCTGATGTGTTCCTCGGGCAACTAAGACATATCCTTATCGTTGTCGCTTGCATTCCTTCCAATATCTTTATATTTGTTCGACAGATGCAATACCAGTCGGTAAGGCTATGTAGAACGAGTTCATTGTATATCATTGAAGGAAATATACAACAGAGCCCTCGCCAGCATTACTGGAAATCATGCCAAAGATGTCAGCAAAAGAGGCAAGCTTCTCCTTTAGATGCCGTACATGTGAGTACTATGTCATCTGTCTGCAAAAAGTCACGTCCAGGAATTTCTAGCTGGAAACATCGGCTATCTGGGTGCCTTCTACTTTCAGGCCATAGCGCTGAATTTCTCTTTTCGTAAATGCAATCGCACTATACTTCTTTGGCAACATCTTAAGCCCTCGATTATACGCAGGAACTTTTCGATGTAGGTTACGTTTTTTTTTTCTGGAGCCTTGCACTCAAAACACGCATGTTGCGTCCAGAACGCCATATGCAGATGCCGTCTGCATAAAGAGAAATTTTCACAAAGAGCGGCACGTGTTTCTCTATACCAATTAGACAGATATTGAATAGTGGCAGGCACAAAACTCCGCCTTGCGATGCTGCACGCGTCACTTTGTGCAATGTAGTGTCCCCGTCTTTAGTTGTCATGTGATCAGTTCTGTCAATGAGGTATTCGCAAATCCAGGCGTACATGCGGCCACCAACGCCAATCTGCGCCAATGCCGTCCGAATTTCCTCATGAGCCACGTTATCAAACTTTCCTTTTATGTCCAGGAATACGGCTATTGCAACATCGCGTGTAACTCTGTTGTGCTTGACGTAGTTAGCGAGGGAAATAAAGTTATAAATGTTGCTACGGCCTCTCGTAAATCATGACATCTGTCGAGGGTAAATATTTCTGTTTACCCTATCCCAGCTTAGACGCAAGAAGGCCCTCTTCTTCATAAGTTCACTAATGCAACCGAGAAGTGATATTCGTAGATATCAATTTACGAATAGGTCTGTCGGTCTCTTGTCCAGTTAGAGAACCGGTATGACACGAGCGCCGTTCCAGGTTGGTTCAAGGCGGCCTTCTTCCGAGGAATTGTATATGTCGAGTTGTTGAGCCTTAGGTTTTTCGTTTGTGATGCAATAGGATGGTGTAGCTCACGGCATCGGGGCCTGGTGACGATGACTTGTTCCCGAAGGCCAGTGCGTCAATAGCTCTGTCATAGTGATAGGCTCTTCCTACAGGGATGTGTTGCGCCAAGCATGTTGGTTTTGAGCATGCATTAAGGCTGTCACAGTTACCACTGCCGCGGCTATCTTTGAGCAACATCTCTGCGCGGCATCCAGGTTGTCGTATATAGCTCTGGGGAAGAGCAACACCGCTAAAAGGTTGCTGCTGAATTGGCGGAGATTGCGCCCAGGGCTGCAGATTTTCGTGAGCGGTTTCCTGCGTTCGAGATCTGATCAAAAAGATATCCACTCCCTTTTGGCGAGCTTGTCTAACTGGCGCCGGGTGTGTTTTAGGGTGCGTATGGCTATTCGGATGTTATCGGCAGAAAGCGTCTTGCACACACGTCTCTCTGCTCGACGTCTCTATGCTTGATGGCCTAGCTGGCGTGGGCCACCAGCTAGGCCATCAAGCATAGTATAGGTCAGTAGGTCGTAATTCTATGCAACTCAATGCCAACTAACCATGCCGCTGCAGAACAAGCCTCGATGAAATGAAAGTGAGATCGAGGGCGTTGGCAGAAGCTCCTTTGTAAAACGTTCGCTGGCCATCATTGACAGTCGTTTCCGTACTGCCCTAGGCCGGGTAGCGGACATTGAAATCAGCAGTTAATATATGTGGTTCAGGGGTTTCACAAATGATATCCTGCAGACGGCCCACGTCGAAGGAAACGCGAGGCGGTATATAGATGGGAATTGCTCTGAAGGACAGGTTTCCGTGTTTCATGACGACTGCAGTTTATTAATTGAACCAAGTTACTAGAATAGCGTGACCGATAAAGGTGAGATCATTTCCAACGGCCAATAGCACGTTACTTGCTACTGCGTCTCTCAATTGCTGGTCTTAAGAGCAAGCTTTAGCTCGGGCCCTACTCCGACTCGGCCTATTCAAATACATGTAAAACGCAGAAACGCTTTTTTGAAATAACCAGTGCACCGATTTTAATGAAATTTGATGCATTTGAGAGAGAAAGTTAAATTCTAGTGCCAGCTGGACGCGGAATTTCGATTTAGGGCCTGAATTTTGTTAAAAGAGTTTTAAACAATTCGAAAGTTTGAAAAAAAAATAGAAGCACGAAGTTTACAAATTAATACGCCTGTATCAAGAACAGGTATCGCGGTTCTGTAAACGGCATCCTTTAGATCATTCAAAGCGGATAAATTCTATATGTCAATTTATATTTTACGTGAATTTGTTACGTTGTGTACAAGGGTTCTGCAGAAGTTGTATTTCCATATTACTAAATTTTTACAGATTCATGTGTAACATATGAATTTTATTTTGTTCGCTTTAGATGTACTATAGGATGCAATTAACAGAACTGTGGTATCATTTTTCATTGTTGAGTGGCAGTTTTAAACTTGATAATTTCGCTTTCTGAAAATTTGCAATCTTTGCCAATCTTTAATAAAAATTAACGACCTAAATCGAAAATTAGAAGCGTACAGTCACTATATTTGAAGTTTTTCTTTTAAATGCAATAAATATCGTCAAATTTGGTGCGGCGGTTGCCGAGAAAAATGTATTCTCCTTTTTCATGTATTTAGATGGAGCACCGAGCTAAAACTTCCTCTTAAGGCTACGACAACTAGCCGATATCTATGGCAGGCTTTCATCGAGCTATTCCTGTCCACAACGTCCTCGCAACATATGTCCAGTCTACATCACTTCAACTTTTTCAAAATGTGAAAGGCGCATATGGCACTGTTGCCTATGACGCCATCCACCACATCTCCAGGATGTCGAAAATGCCCAACAAATGCTTGGATGGTTACACGATTATAAGCAGGCGACCTCTTCTTTTTATTTCTTTCTTTTTTTCTACAAGTAAGAGATGCTCCCACATCTGAACATTACGGCATCCCGTAAGGCGGGTGCTGGGGCGCACTGTGTTGTTGAACGTCATACCCAGTAATTATGGACATTTCCCCTTCGACCATCTGTTGAACTTCACCGCAGCACACTAACGTAACTCAATGGGCAGTATTTTAAAAAAAAAAGTATAGTTCAAAACAACGAACGAATTTCAAGAACTTTCATTTAGCAGCGTCGAGAGAGTACTCCCTTCTGATCACACACGCATTTATATCACTTCATTTCCCTGCTCCATTATAGCTACGTTTTAATCCTGAACAACACGCTGCTGTAATGCAGAATGGACGTTTCGAGTAAGTCCCGTAAATGCGTATGTCATTAAAGGGAGAAATCTCTGGACGCTGTTAACGGAAAATTGGTGAAATTCGGCTGTTCTCATGAAACATCAGTTGTCGAAAATGCTGCCCATTGAGATACACTGGTGTGTTGTGGGGAAGTTTCCCAGATGACCAAAGGGGCAATGTCGAAAATTCCAAGACCTGTGGCACTTATCGGCATTGCTCACTTCTTACCCAAAACAGTTACCTTTCAATATATGCTGATAACATTTGCTCTTGGTCTTCTGTAGTGACTCGCCTTGAGGTGAGCGCGCAACTTCAGCAGGCGCAACCTTGGCATCAGCGTATCTCTGAACAGTGTCCGCGAAGAGGTGCGTGTTAATAGCTTGGCAATCTTCATGAACAGATAGACCATCATTTATTAAAATACTAATTGCTTCTTTGGCGTAATAATTAAATGGAAGCTATCGTGTAGCCCCAATGCGCATATGTGCAATAATATTTTCGTCTACTCCATGGCCCTTGCCAGTCTAATTCATGTTTTGGTAAGACACGAGTCACATTTTTATGCTTCACACCGCGCTTCTGTTTCTGGTATAGTTACGCCATAGCCTTCCAGTGTTGTGCAACACGTGCAAGTCTAGCCTTTGATGGATAGATAGAATTTATTGACAGGAAGGACAGAGAGGTCGACCTGAGCTAGTGCGCTCTGGTTACGCTGTGGATTGGGGAGTGGAAGTACTGGGATAGGTGCTGATGGTAAGGGGAGTGGTGAGTGCTTATGTATATCAGACAGTGGCCCTGCTAGAGCCGCTCGTCTAGCTCGGTGTCCTGCAGAAACTTCAACAGCGCTTTAGTTCCCCACATTGAAGTTGCAGTGTCAGGCCATGGACCGAGCGAGGATAGCGTCCTCCGACAGTGGTTGCCAGCCAACGCTGGCTAGGAAACTTTCCAACGTACTTCGCTCCAGCATATATGCTGGGCAATCGCACAGTATGCGTTCCAGCGTTTCAGGCGTCTGGCAGTGTTCACAATTAGGGCTGTTCGACTGGCCGATGAGGCGCGTGTAGCGACGGGTGAAAGCAACGCCCAGCCGAATCCTGTGTGGCAATGACGTTTTGCACTGCGTAACCTTCGGGGGCAAAGAGAATTTACCGTCTCGGTCGATCATATCTAGGTGTCTGGGGATGTTGTCATTGTGGGCTCTGTATGCCTTTGTAAGGTCCTGCCTTTGAGGACTGCTGTTTAATTGAGTGGTTATCACTTGCAAGCGTTACGCTTTGTGCTCTGGCTGTTCGATTCTGACGAGATTTGCATGTCTCTAGCTCAGAGAGGCAGGATTTCTGATTCATAAGAACATAGCGGCTAACAATGATGAATTCCACCGCATAAATTAAAGGGTAAAAATAATCGTAATATAGCTAAATACAGATTAAATGGCGTACAGACGTATGCTCCAACATCCAGTCATGATGACGAAGAAATATAACAGTTCTATGACGATGTTGAATTAGCAATGACAAAGGCACAAACACAGTACACTATAGACATAGGCGACTTCAATACGAAAGTGAGGATAAAGTAGGCTTGGGAACAGGCAATACGCAACTATGGCAGCGACTCTAGGAACAGTAGAGGATATTTGACGGTAGATTTCGCGGAAAGGAATCGACTCCGAATAATGAAAACATTTTCTGGAAACGTAATAACAGGAAGGGGACCTGGTAAAGCCCTAACGGGGAAGCAAAGAATGAAATAGCTTTCATGCTCTCTGCAAATCCCAGTATTGTGCAGGATGTAGAAGCGTTAGCAAGGGTAAAGGACGGTGATCAAAACCCGCCGTCTTGGCGTAGTGGCGATGGCGTTGCCCTGCTAAGCCCGAGGGCGCGGGATCAGATCCCGACCGCGGCAGCCGTATTTCGATGGGGGCGAAATCCAAAAACGCTGTGTACCATGCAGTGCGTGTGCGTTAAAGAACCCCAGGTGGGCGAAATTAATCCGGAGCCCCCACGAAGCTGTGCCTCAAAATCATAGCATGGTTTTGGCATGTAAATCCCCATAATTTAATTTATTTAACAGTAGTAATAGGTTAGTGAGGTGTAGAATTGCTCTCAACTTGAAGAGAGAAAAAGCAAAATTAGACCAGAAGAAACAGGAAAACCTGGAAGCACTCAAAGGAAAACCAGATGCATTGGGGCTAAAAGAAATTTAATGTTTTTAGCCTGAATAGTTGCTGCCAACATACTTGCTCACATAGATAGTGACAGTAACTATCTTGTCATTGGTTAGCAAAGAGTTAGGGGATCGAAGCAAGAAAACCAGGGGGGATCAGTGTTACCGATGCCGCCAGCGCTTTATGCATAAAACTGCATGTCCATATAATTCGCACGCTCAATTTCACCGTGATGAACGCTTGTTGTTGTGGAACGCTTATTCCACCATGCTGAATGCATGGCGTGCGTTTTTATACTATAATCCCTTTTAACTTGACGTGTGTTCCCTTAAGCATCATGAAACGAGGTGGGCAGCGGGGAGCCAGGACGGAAAACTGAGGGCGGTGGTGATTGGGGTCTATTCTAAATGCGTGAACAGCGTTCGTGGTCCCGACCGCCTAATAAGGGCAATCCGGTAAAGCAATTTCAGTATGCGGCTACCTTGAACCTCACACCACCCCAAGTCAGGCGCGCGCGACATCCGTCAATTTTATTAGTTTTGTTCCCGCTCCGCCCACGCTGTGTCGACACGTACACGTGGTTTCCTAGAAATATACTCCGGGCACTTATCACAAATTGATAGGAAATTTAGAGGCCCTGAAATGCGAATTTAGTGCCAGAAACTATCGTAATAATTCCAAATGGAAACAATCACAGTATTATACCTTGAGGTTGCTTTTCCCACGTACACAGGTCTGTCGATGATACTACTCATATCGTGAACACGCCTCCAAATGCATGACAAAAAATACTAGAAAATGTATTACGGTACAACATTCCCCGGCGACGTACGCCCTATAACAGTGGCACACAATTACGGTTATCCTGTTACCCCGGGCGCCGATCTCTTTCTTTCTTTCTTTCTTTCTTTCTCAGTTGGTGCTCACGGACGTTTCTCGCAGGGTAACCACAACACGTGCCTTCGACCTATAGGTGTAATCACACTTCTCTAAGTGGTTGAGAGACCGGCTGCGGACTGCGCCAGCTTCGCCTAGCGGCACCTTCTGGGTTCGATATCTGTTGGTTACACGAGCGCATAGGGAGCTCGCATGCGGCATGGTCATAAGTGGTTTTATTGAGGCGTCGCTCGGTAGTTATAATTGTGATCTCTGGTGAACAAATCGGCCATGTGATCATTTTACACGAGGCTCGGCCATATTGTACGACAAATTACGTGGACTTCCACACATTTCTTGTAACCGTATCTGCGGAATATTGACACTCCATCTGTCACGCCACAAGGAAGTGCTTGCTACATCCACGCCGTGTTGCTTTGTGACTATGGCGTTGCACATATACTGAGCACGGCGCATGGCGGATTCGATTCCCGGCTACGGCGGCCGCATTTCGACGACAGCTAAAGCAAAAACGTTCATGCACTGAGATTTGGGTGCACCTTAAAGAACCACAGGCAGTGAAAAATAATCTGGAGTCCCCCATTGCGGCGTGCCTCATAATCAGATCGTGGTCTTGGCACGTAAAACCTTATAATTTATTTTTTTAATTATGCGTTTGCCGAGAGTGTCAGGGAAAGCCCCTGTCGGGCGGACGCAACAACTGTTGCGTTCAAGCCGCGGGACAGCTGAGCTGCGGCTGCGTGTGCGCAAAGTTGTCAGCAATTTCAGGTTATACGACATAAATGCACAACGCACCGGAACGTCATCATGCAGGAGCCTTCGCCACATATCGTGTTCACGCCATGTTTTTGTGGTTCAGAATGAGACACCATACTTTCTTCAGAAATCGAATTCACAAAGCTTTTCGTGCGTAAGTGTTTGCCATTGGCTGGCCACCTTCACTATTTAGATGTCTGACATCAAGAATGACTGGCGCCTATTTTTAAGCGCAGTTTTAATGTAAGAACGTTTTCTGAATGCGGGCCCCGTTCTCTAGAGTTAATTACCCTTGCCCTTTCTCAACCGCTAAACCACCCGCGTTCAGGTCCACATTCGTCAAAATTTCACAATATTATTTGAGTAATTTTATACCACGAGCGAAAAAAAAAGAAACTGCGTGATGACGATTATTATCTATTTACATCCCCTTGGGAACGGGGCGGTGACAAATAGTTACCTAGCCTCCTTGATTTAATGAGGTATGCTAGACGCGTTTTTCATCCTAGCATTTTGTATACGTCTCCTTAATCTTTTTTTTTTTTCTCAGAACTTCTCTACCTACCTTGTACCGCTACGTATGCCGGTACACGATCCTGTCGTATCAATGTCTTCCCTGCTTTCTTTCCATCAGTATTCTAAACGTCTCTTGCTTATCTCGACTGCTGACCGGTTGATGCGTGCACTTTAAACCAAGAGCAGCAGGAAGGTGTATGTTGCGTACTGATCTCGCTGGGTGAATCCCTTCGCATTCCATTAGCGTGTGCTCTGTGGTCTCCGGATTTTTCTGCAGCGTACACATGCCTGATGTTGTGCGAATATTGCTCCGGTAAGTTTTTGTCTTTAGGCAACCAGCTCGAGCCTCGAATAGCAAGGCACTTCCCTTCGTGTTACCGTACAAATTTTCCTTTCTTATTTCTTTTTTCTCATTCTTGTAAATCGCCATGGTATATTTCGTTTCCTTTCTGCGCATCCAATTCGCTGTCTCTGTTTCTCTCACTTTTTTTTTAATGAGTCCTGGTTGTCTATTTACACTTTCAATTACCCTGTACTTCGTTGCCAGCTTTCTTGACCTCTTCCTCCATTCTGTGTCCACGCTTTTCAGGTACAGATACTTGTGCACTTTAGCCACCAATTTCTTTTGATCCATGTTCCCGAGTCTTTCTTCAAAACAAATTTTTCTCTGCGCTTCTTTGACTTCAACGAGGTCCAGCCCATGTCCCCTTGCATTGCCTCATTTGTGGTTTTGCCGGGGGCTCCCAAAGCCAACCGGCTCAACGATCTTTGGTTAACTTCCAACCCCGACAATATGTCCGATTTTAGGCACAGAATGGCATTTGCGAACATTAGCGCTGGCACCATGGTTCCTATCCAGATGCCACGCACCACTTCATATTTATGGTGACCGCAAAGTGCCCTACGTTTCATTATTGCTGCATTCCGCTTCCCTTTTATCTCCAGATTACCTTGGTGGGTGCTTGACTAAGTTTTTCCTTCGTTTATGTATACGCCGAGGCGTCTATATTGCTTGACTACATATGTATGACTTGCTGTTGAATCGACACCACGTAGTTCCTCGTCTCTTCATGGCGTGTGATGCCCTGTAGCGCCGAGGCGCGGTGAACTTCGGCGCGAAGTGGCAGCCAGCGCTATGCGTATTAGCCGCGCACGCGTTTTCAGCCTTGTGATTATATATTCTATGCACAATGTTACGGCGACAATCTGAATTATTCAGTCGGGGAGCCGGTGGCGTTCGCGTGACGCATCGGTCGTTCGCCGAGGTTCTGTTATAGAAACCACCCATAACGTAAGTGTAGTTGAAGGCTGCATTTATGAGCACTGAAACGTGTGTTCAGCTATTATATTCATATCGTTAGCGAGAAATTGTACAAAAATCGAAGGTGAGAATCGTGCACCGTATGTTTGGACGAAATAGGAAAAAAATCGAAAATCGATGGACTGCACTGAAACAGATTCGGTGTGAATTTCACAATAAATAAATAAATAATTAATTAAATAAATAAATAAATACTTCCTTTCCCGCCAACTTCAGAGTTTGTTTGTTTGTTCTCTTGGGGGCCTTCCAGCAAATAAAAATCTTTCTTTATTACGAGGTAAGGACATGTTGCCACCAACAGATGCTGCCCGCTACTCCTTTGTGCATAACTAACATGCAAAAATATCACAAATTCCGAATTGTCAAAAAGGTTGAAGTAACACATTATGTGTTGCTTCTTTCAGTGCATATATATCCACGCCCTATTAAGAGGCTGCTGTCGCATGCCGAGTATACGGCTGTTGTTTATTTAAAAAGGCGGGTCAACAGCGGTTGACATCGAAGATAAGGTCTTCTTGGGCACATTAGTGAACCAAGTCACTTGTTGTTTAGACAGTACTATCCCCGTGATCTGCCCACAGTGTTCGTTGAGTAAAGCAACACTTCCGGTCCCGGCTATAGCCGCGCGTATAGATTTAACGACCGGATCCAGGTGGGTCTGATTCCGGCCTTTTTGCGCTAATTACGCATTATCACTGCTCCCAACATAGCTCTACGCTAACTTGCTCTTTTTCTTTTCTTGCTACAAATTGTCTAATTTGACGAGACGAAAGTGGCCAGGTACGGAGGTCCCTCGAACCACAGGTCGATCTGGTTTCCGAAAAAGACCTTGTCTTCCAAACAGCAGCAACGCTCATGTAGCTCTGCGCATAGGTGATATATGCAGTGCCAGGCATAGGCCAGGCACTGGTGTGCCTTTCGATCTCTGAAGAGGCGATTGTCTGACCTGTAAATGTCTGACAGGGAGAGATAAAGTCTTTGGGCGTCGGAAGAAAAGGCACTAGCTGCGAACATGCCTGTGGCATGGTCATTCGTTGCTTGTCAGGTTTTCCTTATCTAATTGGCTGACCAGAGGCAAGGAGCACGCATAAGCTGAGAGCGTATTGGTGGGGCCACGCCAGCACAGTGAAAGTAAATTATCTGATCAAGAGGACAGTGCCAGCGCCTGCGATTGGCCCGTTTTTTCTTGCTTAGCTTTCGATGTTTGGCAGAAAATCGCAGCGGCATGCAGCGGAAGAGTAAAAAGAGAGCTGAAACGGAGCCTCAGCGAAGAAAATTTGGCAAAACGATGTCGTGTACGTGCTGAAAGACCTCGACAAGGCTATACTGCCACGCATAAATTTTTAATGCACCCAAGCGAATCTGTCCTCCCCGGCAGCTCCGAGTAGCTAGTGCCAGAGCCATCGGCGGGCAGCCATCTTCTATTCATTTGGGAATGGGGCAGTTTCCGTCTATTCCTAAAAAAATCAGTTCTGTTCGGCTTATTAATGCATATTTAATGCGTTCACATCATCACTTTGACGCGGTCAGTTTTCGTGGTTTTGTGACGTCGCGTGACAGACAGGCGAAGTGGACGCAACCCGAAAACGTTTGACCAATTGCGGAGGGCTGATGGTGAAAAAGTGCAGAAACGGAAATTATTATTTTTCTTTAGTTCGGTCTAATCATGCATAATCAGTGTGCACACGTCAAATAAGATGAGGACCTTTGCTGTTGTCCTAACGTCGCAGGAGAGACAAGTGAAGGGCGATTGCCCGAAAAAAGTTTGACCAATCCTGGAGGGCTGACTGCAGAAATGGAATATGAAAATGTGCAATAACTTTACCTTATAGCGCCCCAGAATATCGCAGCGCATGCAGGGGTTTATTTCATTTATTTATTTATTCAAAATACCCCCAAAGGCCCTCATTACGAGGGTATTACATGGAGGGGGGGGGGGGGGGGGGCGATCACCGGCACTGGTAATAGTTTGTACATACTAAAAACAAGAGAATGTAACAGAAGTAATAATACAGTGAAATATAGGTAATATACAAGATTATTAGGTCACAATTATTACAGAGAAAGCATTAGTACATATTAGGAGAACATAAGTCAACTGCAATGAAAAACACCAACAAACATCGAAAACACGGTAAAAGTCCCAAAATATAATAATAAGATTTGTCGATAAGTCGTGAGCAAATTAAATGTTGAAACTTAGTCAAGTCTGGTTCCGTGGCAATGACTGATGGTAAGGCGTTCCATTCAGTTATTGTGCGTGTTAAGAACGAATATGCATAATGGGATGACTGGCAGTTAATGCATTTGACTTTGTATGGATGGTCACAGCGTGGAAAAATAATTGGTGGTGACTGAAAGAAATCATCGTGAAGTGATGGATGGCGATAAAGCTTATGCAAAAGTGCTAGGCGAGAAATTTTACGATGGACTGCTAAGTTGTCCAACTCGGCTTTATTTTTTAACGAGGTGACG
Source organism: Dermacentor andersoni (assembly GCF_023375885.2). Classification (NCBI taxonomy): domain Eukaryota; kingdom Metazoa; phylum Arthropoda; class Arachnida; order Ixodida; family Ixodidae; genus Dermacentor; species Dermacentor andersoni. The sequence goes on from NC_092814.1 coordinate 179,305,981, forward strand.
CTGGTGTAACGTGAATAATCTGAAAATATAAATCGCGCAGCACGGTTCTGCAAGGCTTCGATGTTACTGATGATATAAGTTTGTTCGGGATCCCAGATGGCAGACGCGTATTCTAGTTTAAGACGGATTAATTTTGTCTATGCTAGTTTTTTAACATGCATTGGGGCTTCATTTAAGTTATATTCAATAAGCCCGAGAGTACGGTTTGAAGAGGCAAGGGTAAGACTAATATGATTATTCCATGATAAGTTAGACTGAAGATTGATGCCAAGGTACTTGTAAGTAGTGGCGAGTTCCACAGCGTTGTTATCAAGGGAGTATATAGGTGGTTGGAATTCGTGGCCTATTGGTGAAAGACATGAGATTAGTTTTGGAAATATTTAATGGCATTAACCAATGAGAACACCATGCACTTATTGCGTCCAGGTTAGTTTGTAGTAAGTGGCTATCAGTGTTACTTGTTACACATCGATAAACTACACAATCGTCTGCAAATAGTCTGATTTTGGATGACGCGCAACTGGGTAAATCATTAATATAAGTTAGAGAGAGTAAAGGTCCAAGTACGCTGCCTTGTGGAACGCCAGACGTAACATCAGCATAACATGAGTTGGAATTGTTAACTGATGTAAACTGTATTCTAGATGAGAGAAAATCGGTGATCCATGCAATTATAGTAGGGTGAATGTTAAGCTGTGAAACTTTAAGTAACAACCTATGGTGTGGAACACGGTCAAATGCCTTAGAAAAATCTAAAAATATTGCGTCAACTTGGAAACCGGCGTCTATTAGTGCATGTATGTCGTTAATAAATCCGGCAAGTTGGGTGTCGCATGAGTAGCCCTTGCGAAAGCCGTGCTGATGCTTAAAAATAATGTTATGGTCTTCAAGGAAGTTGATGACTTGACTGTATATGATATGTTCGAGTAACTTACAAATAGTGCTGGTTAAGGAGATGGGACGATAATTAAGGGGAGAAGCACGATCACCTGATTTGAAAATGGGTATTATTTTGGCGATGCGCCAGTCGTTAGGAATGCCACCAGTCGATCATCATCATCATCATCAGCCTGGTTACGCCCACTGCAGGGCAAAGGCCTCTCCCATACTTCTCCAACTACCCCGGTCATGTACTAATTGTGGCCATGTTGTCCCTGCAAACTTCTTAATCTCATCCGCCCACCTAACTTTCTGCCGCCCTCTGCTACGCTTCCCTTCCCTTGGAATCCATTCCGTAACTCTTAATGACCATCGGTTATCTTCCCTCCTCATTACGTGTCCTGCCCATGCCCATTTCTTTTTCTTGATTTCAACTAAGATATCATTAACTCGCGTTTGTTCTCTCACCTAATCTGCTCTTTTCTTATCCCTTAACGTTACACCTACCATTCTTCTTTCCATAACTCGTTGCGTCGTCCTCAATTTAAGTAGAACCCTTTTCGTAAGCCTCCAGGTTTCTGCCCCGTACGTGAGTACTGGTAAGACACAGCTGTTATAAACTTTTCTCTTGAGGGATAATGGCAACCTGCTGTTCATGATCTGAGAGTGCCTGCCAAACGCACCCCAGCCCATTCTTATTCTTCTGATTATTTCAGTCTCATGATCCGGATCTGCAGTCACTACCTGTCCTAAGTAGATGTATTCCCTTACCACTTCCAGTGCCTCACTTCCTATCGTAAACTGCTGTTCTCTTCCGAGACTGTTAAACATTACTTTAGGTTTCTGCAGATTAATTTTTAGACCCACCCTTCGGCTTTGCCTCTCCAGGTCAGTGAGCATGCATTGCAGTTGGTCCCCTGAGTTACAAAGCAAGGCAATATCATCAGCGAATCGCAAGTTACTAAGGTATTCTCTATTAACTCTTATCCCCAATTCTTCCCAATCCAGGTCTCTGAATACCTCCTGTAAACACGCTGTGAATAGCATTGGAGAGATCGTATCTCCCTGCCTGACGCCTGTCTTTATTGAGATTTCGTTGCTTTCTTTATGGAGGACTACAGTGGCTGTGGAGCCGCTATAGATATCATTCAGTATTTTTACATACGGCTCGTCTACACCCTGATTCCGCAATGCCTCCATGACTGCTGAGGTTTCGACAGAATCAAACGCTTTGTCGTAATCAATGAAAGCTATATATAAAGGTTAGTTATATTCCGCACATTTTTCTATCGCCTAATTGACCATGTGAATATGGTCTATTGTTGAGTAGCCTTTACGGAATCCTGCCTGGTCCTTTGGTTGACGGAAGTCTAAGGTGTTCCTGATTCTATTTGCAATTACCTTAGTAAATACTTTGTAGGCAACAGACAGATATAGCTGATCGGTCTATAATTCTTCAAGTCTTTGGCGTCCCCTTTCTTATGGATTAGGATTATATTAGCGTTTTTCTAAGATTCTGGTACGCTCGAAGTCATGAGGCATTGCGTATACAGGGTGGCCAGTTTTTCTAGAACAATCTGCCCACCATCCTTCAACAAATCTGCTGTTACCTGATCCTCCCCAGCTGCCTTCCCCCTTTGCATAGCTCCCAAGGCTTTCTTTACTTCTTCCGGCGTTACCTGTGGGATTTCGAATTCTTCTAGACTATTCTCTCTTCCATTATCGTCGTGGGTGCCACTGGTAGTGTATAAATCTCTATAGAGCTCTTCAGCCACTTGAACTATCTCATCCATATTAGTAATAATATTGCCGGCTTTGTCTCTTAAGAGGAAGCTTTAGCTCGGGCCCAACTCCGACGCGGCCTATTCAAATACATGTAAAACGCAAAAACGTTTTTATGAGATAACCCCTGGACCGATTTTGATGAAATTTGTTGCATTTGAAAGAGAAAGTCAAATTCTAGTGACTGTTGGAAGCTGAATTTCGATTTAGGGCTTGAAGTTTCTTAAATCGATTTTCAAATATTTGACCGTTTGAAAAAAATGGAAGCACGAAGTTTACAAATTCATAGCTCTGCATCAAGAACTGATATCGCGGTTCTGTAAACGGCATCCATTAGATCATTCAAAGCGGACAAATTCAATATGTCATTTTACATCTTACGTGAATTTGTTACGTCGCTTACAACGGTTTTGCAAAAGTTGTATTTCCCTATGATTAAATATTTTTTATATTCATGTGTAACACATCAATTTTGTCCGCTTTATATGTGCTATTAGATGCAATTCACAGAATTGTATTATCATGTTTAGTGGTTGAGTTACAGGGTTGTAAACTTGATAGTTTCGTTTTTCGAAAATTTTCGGTTATTGGCAATTTTTAATAAAAAATTCACGACCTAACTCAAAAATTCGAAACCAACAGTCACTAGATTTTAAGTTTGTCTTTTAAATGCAACAAACCTCGTCAAATTTGGTGCAGTGGTTGCCGAGAAAAACGAATTCTCCTTTTACATGTATTTAGATAGGAGCACTCGAGCTAAAGCTTCCTCTTAACGCATGCATCTGATTCTTGCCAATTCCTAGTTTCTTCTTCACTGCTTTTAGGCTTCCTCCGTTCCTGAGAGCATGTTCAATTCTATCCATATTATACTTTCTTATGTCAGCTGTCTTAAGCTTGTTGATTAACTTCGAAAGCTCTGCCAGTTCTATTCTAGCTGTAGTCGATAGTGACTGGGATAGTGACACCAGTCGATAGTGACTGGGAAAATAGTGCGGTTAACATAGAACAAATACTATGCGATGCATTCTTTAAAATTTTGTTATTGAAACCTAGATGGTCGGCACTAGTCGACATTTTAAGATTGGTTAGTAGAGATAAAACACCAGCCTCACTGATGACTACCTCATGCATTGCGATTCCCACTAATATCTTTAAAGTTGGCAATGAGTTAACGTTTTCATTAGTGAAAATTGTTACAAACGTATCATTGAGAAGTTGAGCGCAATCTGAATCAGGGATAGGGACACCATAAGAATCAGTAAGAATGATGTCAGTGCGAATTGCAGGGTTCACCACACACCAGAAGTGACAAGTATTATTTTTTAGCATGAATAGTAAATCATGAGAAAAAAAGTTATGGCGAGTAGATTTTAGCAATGCCTTATAAGCCTTTTCACACACTTTGTGTTTATCATGGGCACTCGCTAGACCAGTCAGCTTTGCCTGCCTGTAAAGTCTCTTCTTTTTGTTATTAAGCCGCCGAAGCTTGTTGGTAAACCAAGGAGAACTGCTTTTGCAGGAAATGGATAACATAGGAATGTAAATGTCAATGAGTGAACTGAGGGTGCCTTTAAAGAGGACCCAATTCTATTCAATGGAACGTGGTTGAGAATCATGCAGAAACTGACCTGGAAATGTTGTTAATTCATTGTTAATTGCATCGAAATTGGCTTTGCCGTAACACCTTATTTTCTTTTTGGTAATTATTCTTTTGCTCACGCAAAAGTTAATGCATCCAGTTATAACATCATGGTCAGCGATGTCTGCTTCATGAGTTATGTCGGAAAATATATCAGGATTATTAGTTAAAACTCAGTCTAGTATATTGGCAGAAGTTTCCGTGGATCGTGTTGGTTGACTGATAAGTTGGGTTAATGAAAAGTCAAGACAAGTGCTGAGAAAGGTATGTGCGGTCGCATCCGTGGCCGATACGGAGAGCGTCGACCAATCGATATTTGGAAAATTGAAATCGCCAAATATGATAATTGCCGACCTCGGAAAAAGCGCGTACACCTCGCTCAGCACTCGATGATACTCATCAGAAAACGCGCCAGACATGACGGGTGGACGGTAAAAAACGCCAATGATAACACCAAATGCAGCACCCTTCAAGGAAATCTAAATACATTCAAGAAAAGAATCGATAATGATGGGTGCGGCAACGAATTCTTCCTTTATCGCGATGAGCACACCGCCCCCTCTACGCTGTTTGTTGCCTATCACATCGAAAAAACTTGAAAGTGGATTCACTCATAAAGATGCTGTTATCGTCTATGGTGTTGTTAAGCCAGGCCTCGGTAAGTAACACTAAAGAAGCCTGGAATGAATCGATGAGCGATGAGAGTGCAATACCATTAGCGACAACACTTCTAGCGTTGGTGTATAAAAAAAGAATGTTGTTATCAGTGCTACAGTGCAATTTTACGGGTGAGCTAGTAGATGAACCTGAGCTTAATGAAACAAAGGAGGAGGAACATCATTCATCCCTGCGCCGGGAAACAAGAACAGCCTGGCCTTCATTGGTGTTCCACTAGTAAACGTCATTGTTCAAATGCAGTTTGTTGAAAACGAGACGCACTCGATCTCCGTCTTTCTTCATAGTTCGTGAGAACTGGAGAAGTTTCCGTCGCTTTTCGCAAACTGCTTCCGAGTAATCTCGCGAGATGCTCAAGTTAGTGTTCTTCAACTTATGGCCGCGGCTCAGAACCAGTTCAACTTCCTTCTCATTGAAAAATTTTGCTATGATAGGCCGCTTCTTCTCAGACGAAAAGCGGCCCACACTATGTGCTCTCGAGATTGACGTCACGGTAAGCCCAAGTTTTTCAGTACAGAAATTACTTACGAGTCGTTCGGACTCTTCCCAAGTTTCAGACTTCGCCGAATCTGTTAAGCCATAAAAGAGAACGCTAGACCGCCTAGAGCGATTTTCCAGGTCGTCAATTTTTTCCTGTACGCCTACGAGACCGTTGTCACTGTTCACGATGGACTGAGCACATGGGGACGCTGCAAATTTCTGCTCTAGATCAAGGACACGCTTTGTCAGTTTTTCTAAATCATTCTTTAGCTCTACGTGCATTTGAAGCACCTTGTTCACAGATTCTTGAAGCACTGAATTACTAGCTTCAACACGCAAGATGGAGCCAGCCACATGGTCTAGCTTTTCCTCTTGAGCCTTGGTCATGGGTCGAGGGTTTAGCTCGACATCACCACCCAGAACAAGCAGGCACAACAGATACGATGCACACGCGCGAACACTTTTCAAAACATGAGGTGGCCTCGACACCGCTAAAAGACAGACATCATCGTCACGATAGGAATAAGCGTCATAGTAGCTAACCTGTATAAACATCAGCGGTGAGCGCAGGGTCGCAGTAGCGGGGCCGTGGCCCAGGGCGGCGTCGGAATGCGCGCACTTTTGTACTGCCCGCTCAGCTGACTCAGTCCCTCGTTGCCAGACGGAAAAAACTGCGGCGTCCAGAAGTGGCGGAGCATCGAGGAGAGGTGAAGTGGCGAAAAACGGTATTGATAGGCCGCAGTTTGTTGACGAAAATGCGCCGAGCCAGGGGGAGCTTGTATCGTTGGGCTATTCACGCATGGGTGCCATCGGGACCGGCCGCATCGAAGAAACGGACCATGGACGGCCCAAGAAAATCAGCAACAGAACCTGTACAAACATCATCGCTCACCGCTGATGTTCCAGGGATGTTCCAGGGATGTTCCAGGGATGTTCCAGGGACAGCAAGTGGGAATTGACGTAATTGACGAATATTCATCTTCGACGAGCGCGCGGAATGACGAATGCAGTTGTGCAGCTGCTGGCGTTCTGTACATACATCTACAGCAGGCATATATATAGTATTGCTTCTCCAGTACCTGTCTGGGCCAAAGCAAAGAGGGCGGTGCTGGCGATGTGTAAGATGCGAGGCTGGGACAAAGAAAAAGAAACGTTTATGATGCTTCTCACAGGTCAAAGCAGGTGGTCTAGTCAGAAAGCTCCTAATCCAGACGAGGGTGTTTAAACTATATATGTGGCGGGGACGGCGTCAGAATACGGGAACAGTGCGCAGACATTCCTCATAAGGTGCATCTCGCGCGCGGCTCTGCGGCTGTATGGTCGCGAAGGGACCGTATATTGCGCAGCCGCACTCCGACGTAAATACGTGTTCGGGAATGACCCGCCGTGGTTGCTCAGTGGCTATGGTGTTGGGCTGCTGAGCACGAGGTCGCGGGATCGAATCCCGGCCACGGCGGCCGCATTTTGATGGGGGTGAAATGCGAAAACACCCGTGTACTTAGATTTAGGTGCACGTTAAAGAACCCCAGGTGGTCGAAATTTCTGGAGTCCTCCACTACGGCGTGCCTCATAATCAGAAAGTGGTTTTGGCACGTAAAACACCATAATTAACTTTTTTTTCGGGAATGGTCTTTCGGCCAGCCTCACTGCGCGGCGCATGCGGACCGGCATCGGATTCGACTGTGTCCGTCGTTCACGTTGCCCGAACACATCGGTTCCACCCTATATTGAAGCGCTCATAATTTATGCACTCGGTAGAGCGCCTCCACTGCTGGGATATGCGCGTCAGCGTGGTCCCCTATACGTTACTAATGTCGAGGGAGAACGATTCCAACGATGCACGATATATGGGGACTCTGGTGCCTGCCTTAAGTGCCCGCTACCAAGCACACAAAGCGGCCGCATCATCCCGATAGAACTTAGGAAATACTGCTACCTGCGAGAGTCTAAGAGGTCTATAGAACCTCAGACGACCGCAAACCGCAGGCCTTAATATGGGCCTTAAGCTTAACCACCAAATAACTCTTCAGCTGACCGTATACGGTTTCAGAGCAGTGCATTTAGCTTTAGGAGCCCGGTCGCGATCGGCATTCACACTGCGCGCTTTAATGCTCTGTGTCATTTTTGAATTCAAGACAAATGGGTTGCGCGTCCCTTCATATATCATGTATACCTGCAACTATCGCTACGTGATATGTTTAAAAGAATATTTTGAAAAAACTGTGCAAGATATGATTATAAAGCCTACGATGATCGGTCGTCACATGCCTGATGAGTGAACACTGTAAGTCTTATAATCGTAGCTTGCACCATGGTTTTATTTACTTATTTTTATGTTATTTTATCAGCTTGGCTAAGGTTAGCCGGGACACACTATATATGTGTGCCAGCATTGCGCCTCCCAATCTCCTTGCCTGCCGTTACTGCGACTCTATACAGCTGCGTAAGAGGAGAACGTCCACTCAAAACTACCGCAGAAAATGTTTACGGGAACTTACTGAAATAACCAATATAGTTAACGCAGGAGCAGGAGGAAATAAACAGAGAAGGCAGGGATGTTAACCAGTAATGCGTCTGATTGGCTACCCTACTCGGGGGGACAGGAAAGAGAAAATAAAAAGATGACATAGAGAGAGGGAGGGGAGGGGGAGGAAAGCCGCGGTGAGCTCGCGCACGCACGCGGAGCGCCATGTGGAAGGTGATGCGTGGACGAAGTTATAAGTGTGTGGGGCAATTATGGGCATTGTAGGAAATTATCACAAGTTTCTTGGATTGCGAAGCGCTAAATAGTATCTTCAACAGCGTGTTTTTAACGTGTTTAGCGTGTTATTACATATAACGATGGTCTAGAATCCGACAACATTGATCGCTTCAGGTAGCATATGTGGGTTTATTGACCAGTTGCCTTCACCCACTGTACTAGTGACGCCTGCGGCAGAAATGATATTCCACACCCGCCGTCGAGGTTTGTGAGTGGGTGGCGCTAGATAACACTCCCAGGGGCAGTTCTAGTAGTAAAATATAAATGCCCAAGAAAGTGGATGGCAAAACTCAGTTGGTAGATCATCGCACGCGTAATGCGAAGACGTGGGATCGTTCCCCACCGGCGGCAAGTTGTTTTTTCATCCACTTTCATTTCCATTAATTTATCATTTCTTTAATTCAGTTATTAACTGCAAGTAATTTCCCCTATGTTTGCCTTGGTGTCCAATGTTTGTTGGCTTCTGATGCTATGATAATAAAAATTGTGCCCCTCGGCTAACCTCCTTCCTTCTCGTATATATATATATATATATATATATATATATATATATATATATATATATATATATATATATATATATATATATATATATATATATATAGTAATGTTTAACAGTCTCGGAAGAGAACAGCAATTTACAATAGGTAGCGAGGCACTGGAAGTGGTAAGGGAATACATCTACTTAGGGCAGGTAGTGACGGCGGATCCGGATCATGAGACGGAAATAATCAGAAAAATAAGAATGGGCTGGGGTGCGTTTGGCAGGCATTCTCAGATCATGAACAGCAGGTTGCCATTATCCCTCAAGAGAAAAGTGTATAATAGCTGTGTCTTACCAGTACTCACCTACGGGGCAGAAACCTGGAGGCTTACGAAAAGGGTTCTACTTAAATTGAGGACGACGCAACGAGCTATGGAAAGAAGAATGATGGGTGTAACGTTATAACGTTAAGGGATAAGAAAAGAGCAGACTGGGTGAGGGAACAAACGCGAGTTAATGACATCTTAGTTGAAATCAAGAAAAAGAAATGGGCATTGGCAGGACATGTAATGAGGAGGGAAGATAACCGATGGTCATTAAGGGTTACGGAATTAATTCCAAGGGAAGGGAAGCCTAGCAGGGGGCGGCAGAAGGTTAGGTGGGCGGATGAGATAAAGAAGTTTGCAGGGACGACATGGCCACAATTAGTACATGACCGGGGCTGTTGGAGAAGTATGGGAGTGGCCTTTGCCCTGCAGTGGGCGTAACCAGGCTGATGATGATGATATATATATATATATATATATATATATATATATATATATATATACACGTTATGACGGTTTTAGACAGCTGGCCCGCAGGCTTGATGAGGGCGCAAATGTACGCTGCTGGCCGAGCGCTGCCGAGGAATAAACCGCGCGACACATCACTATGTCCGTGTATTTCTTTTTGAAGCTCATAAAAAGCAATGAAACAAAAAAAAAAGACCCGCTGCGCACCGCGGCGACCGTTTTGTCTCAAGGGCGCACGGGTACAGGGCGCTGTGGTTCCCTTCTCGAGCTGCATGGTTGGACAAGTCTGCCTGGGTTATTTCTTTCTCCTTTGATGACCGAATCCACAAAACTCTTTGTACGTAAGTGTTGTTTGCCAATGGCCGGCCGCTGGCGTTAATAATGTGTCCTGCGTTAGGATTGGCTGGAATTCGCTTTTAATAACAATTCTAGCGCAAGGGCGTTTTTTTTTTGTTTTTTTTAACGGGCCCTGTATTTCTTTCTCTTTGTCTCTCTTCTCTTCCATATAAACCGAGTTTTTCCTGGTTAACCTTCAGTGACGGCAGTGCCTTTTCGGGAGCTTGAACGCCTGCACAGCTTTTTTCGGGATATGCAGAAGACCACTGTACGTGACAGTCCCGCGTGGCATTTTACAATTAGCGCAATTACTATGTGATTGTTTCTAGGAACCTTTGAAGTGTTGTCATTAACATAGTGACCAGCGTGGGAAGGCATATGAACGGAAATAGCCGTCGGTTGATTCGTCAATTTCTAAAGCAAAGAGCCACTTGACGCTCACTGACAACCATACCGGGCACAAAAAGCAACAGAGCCGCTTCGTTAGGTGCAGCGCCTTGGCCCGGTCGCGCGGCGTGCCGCGCACCCGATCGCCCGCGGCGACGAAGCGTCGCCAGTCAGGCAGCGAGCCTGGCACAGCTGGAGAGCCGTAAAACGCGGGACGTGAGGCTGTGCGATGCTGCCGAACAAAGACACCTCGCAGAACAGCTTGTGGTCATCAGGGAAACGGGCTATCCCGGGCGGCGGCAATTACGCACCCGTGAGAATTCGCCTTTCGACGAGAAAGGCGAAAGGGACACCATCGCGGCAGAGTTGTAGGGACGCGGTGGCCTACTGTGGACGCTGGTGAAAGGAAGAGGGCCCAAGCGTTGAAAACGAAGAATCAGGGGAAGCAGACATGGAGGTCGAGGTGATTGTAGACGGGGCTAAGGAGACCGCAGAGCGCCGACGACGGTGGGGATCTAGGCAACGTCGGCCGCGTCAAAAGTCTCATAGCCCATCCATGAACATACGATAGCTCGTTCCTAGAAACCAAGGCGTTTCGTCTCAGCCAGCCGCCAGCAGGATGCACCAGCATCTGCGCCATCCCTAAAGGGGTGTTTACCCCTGAGGATAATTCGCACTTTTTATCCGTGGTCAATAGGCATCATGTGACGCAGTACCACAGCGCCTTCTCCATAATTCCTTTCCTTAGTTGTGCGGACTTCCGCGCACGGAAATTTCATTGATGCGGGCAGGCATACTTTAATTTATGTCCAGGGACATGGTAGGCCCGTGCCTCATTTGCGTGTTCTTTTGGTCTCTCAGAGACTGAAAAGCCTACAGACATGTCAGTCCACGTCTAATGTCGTACATGTGGTTGGCACAGATATCAGTGATGGCGCATACGTAGAATTGTCTGAAATTTATACCCCGTGGTCCGGCCATACGGCTCAGCAGAATTTGCCAATATCAGGGGCAATTCACGAAGCTTTTTGTTCGTGCTCTTTGCCATTACTCGGCCGCCGTAGTTAATAATATGTCCAGCATCAGGATTGCCTGAAATGTTCGCTTCCGAACAATTAACGTAACAGATTGCTGTGAGTACGAGCCCAGCTATTCTTGCCCCCTATTCAGAAAAGAAAAGGTGCTTAGACAATACCTGCTCGTAACGTTAGATGTCAGCTAAACACAATGCTGGGCATATGACTAGCGAAAGCGGCCGACCAATGGCAAAGAGCACGAACGAAAAGATTCGTGAATTTGGCCCCTGTCGCTCCGGTGGCGATCTCACCAGAGGCCGAATTCACAAAGCTTTTGACTTGTAAGTGATGTTCGCCATCTGCCGCCAACATTCACTGATGATATATCCGACAGCACGATTTGCTGACATCGCCTCTACAAACAGTTTTTGCATAAGTATTTTCTCCAAGGCCTGTATTCACAAAAGAAAAATTCTGGCCCCAAAACTTGCTCATAAAAGCAGAGGCCCACCAATCCTGAATTTAGGCATTATTACCAAAGATGGCCTACCAATGGCGATGAGCACTTACGTACAAAAAGCTTTGTGAGCTCTACCCGTGTTGCGCGAGTCGGGCCACCTGTGGTTCTGCGTTCTTTTGATTCTGTTCTACAGCGTTTTTTCTTTCACTTTTTTTTTACTGTCGGTAGCTGGCGTGCTTGTTTGACATCGACGTTGTAAACACTTGTTTTAGTTCACTTTCGGCGCATGGTTTGTTCCCGAACGCCGCAATAGCCCCTTCTAAAGCTCCCCCGTGGGCTGCAGTATGTGTGAGTAAAATAAAAACGGGTGCCGTCTGGCATAAGGCACTTCTTTCAATTCACGTTTGCTTGGCCTATACAAGTCATAAAAATTGCGGGGTGGTCACGTGGTATTATAAACAGCTGACGCATGCGACAGTGAACCTGGTGTAGTGCTTACCAGCCGCAGTATGAAAGTATCATCAAAGTGAAGCGTTGGTTCGGGCTAGTTGGTTCCACACTACGTACTGCTTAAGCGCAGAATTTACAACAACCGCAAAGGGACACGAACAGGACAGGCGCCCACTTCCAACTAACGTTTAATGCCAGATGTCGTAAATATATACAGAAAAACAGACAAGAAGAAACAGAAAAGACAAGAATGAATATAACTAATCATTTGATCGCATCGTCTAACATGTGTGCGTTACTAAACAATTGTCCACCAACTGCCCTCAAGAAAACATATTTCTTTGGCAGATAACGAGAGAGACAGTGCAGCTGACGCACTCATAGTCATCACTCATCACTACTCATTATTGAAGCTTCAAAAGGCACTCTAGCACGCATTCTTGCAGAGTGCACAAAGCTCAAGAACCCCTCACCAATCCTACCCCCCCCTCTTCAGCCCCCCCCCCCCCCCCCCTGAGCGGTGGGAGACCTTGGTGTCCAGCCCCGACCTACCGACCCAGCTCGCGCTGGCGGCTAGGGGCCAGGAACTGCTGGACGCATATGGGACCTGAGAAGAAGGTTCCACCCCATCTGGTGCCAGCGCGCACCAACCTTTACTAAGGGCTCAGTATAAAAGTTGATTCTCTCTCTCTCTCTCTCCACAATCTCGCGCGTGCACCAATCTTTGTCTATAAATAAAACAGCATTGTTGTCAAGATACAGCTTGCACTTACAGTCTCGGCAGAGTAACGCCAGGTGTCTCTGTCCTCCCTTCTTCACGTTCCTGTCGTACTCCTTTAAGCGCTCGTTTAGGCGTCGTTCCGTCTGCCCTACGTATGTTTTGCCACACGATGGTCGTATCCGATGGACAACACCTCCGGTATATGTGACGAATTCTTCCTTGTGCTTTACTTTTCATCCCTTCTTTTGGCTTTTCACCGGTGATGTGATACTGCCCAACTTGGTATGCACAAAGATCAAGAAGATTGGGAAAAATGCCGGCCAGAAAGTCGCCATGTCAGCCCCGGACAAATTAGCCAAGTTGTGCAGTATGTCATCGCCGGTGAAAAGCCAAAAGAAGGGGTGCAAAGTAAAGCACAAGGAAGAATTCGTCACATGTGCCGGAGGTGTTGTCCATCGGATAAGACTATCGTGTGGCAAAATATACGTATGGCAGACGGAACGATGCCTAAACGAGTGGTTAAGGGAGCACGACAGGAACGTAAAAAGGGAGGACAGGGACACCTGACGTTACACTTCCCAGACTGTAAGTGCAAGCCATATCTTGACAACACTGCAGTATTGTTCAGATACAAAGATCGGTGCACGCGCGAGATCGTGGAAGCTCCAATAATGAGTAGTGATGATTATGAGTGCGTCAGCTCACCGTCTCTTTCGTTATCATCCAAAGAAATAAGTTTTATTCAGGGCAGTTGGTGACAATTGTTTAGTAACGCAAACATGTTAGACGATACGATCAAATGAGTAGTTATATTCATTCTTGTCTTTTCTGTTTCTTCTTGTCTGTTTTTGTTAATATATTTACGACATCTGGCATTAAACGTTAGTTGGAAGTTACCACCTGTCCCGTTCGTGTCCCTTTGTGCTTGTTGTAAATTCTGCGCTTAAACAGTACGTAGTATCATCAGAGGCTGGACGCATGTTGCATATGCCATTCTTTCCTTTTTCACCCAATAAGCTTGTATATATATTTGATGTAGGATAAACTTGGTACCTGCAGTTGCTTCTCTCAGAGCTCGCAGTGCCCTTCTCACCTTTTCTTTTCTATTATCCTGTCGTGCAAAGCTTTCAAAGAAAGCGGCTTCGACAATTGCACCGACCAGCGCATCCGTGGCCCCCTAACTCCGATTTCAAAGACGCTCCTTATATATATATATATATATATATATACCTGTAGTGATATGCTAGAGCGACAGAACGGACTAAGAAAAGAAGGATGAAGTGTCGGCGCCTCGGTGCCGGCGCCGCAGCCCTTTTCCCCTTGTTGCGACCGGGGTTCCGAAGATGTAGCATATTCTCTCCTTGTGGAGGAGCAAGGGAACGTGGGGCTGGGCCCGATATCCAAGACGTTTTACACACAAGATTATATTACATATTTACAAGAGATTCAAAGAAGTACAGCAAGATAAGTTCATGAAGAAGTTGTAGCAGCCGATGACTTCAGGCGTCAATCGCTCTTTTATCCCCTTCGTTTTGATTGTTCAGTTGCCTTCCCCCAATCCGGCGTCAGGAGAAGGATGACATAGGCCCCACCAATCCGGAGGGTAGTTGCCTTTTCCCTCCGAAGGGAGCTTTGTCCAAAACACACGCACATCACGGGGCACGAACAGGGGAGGGAGGAAAGCATACTGACCCCGTCTCCGGCGTGGAAGCGCCAGTGTGGGCGGATTACAGGTGAAGGACGTGGCCTCGCTAATTGACCAAACTTCTCCTAACAGAGGTACTCCACTGATGGCCATAAATCCTCCCAGCTAGTTGAGACTAATTTTGACTACGCCGTCGGCCCATTCCCATTATCGCAGTATCTGTGACCAATGGTTGTCGCAGGGTAAGCGGCCGATCACAACACCCTTTTCATCGATTCGCCTTTCAATAAACGCACCCCATCGTAACAGTTTTGGTGGAGGAGTGGAGTAAAACAACGCGCCCCCAATCAACGACGAGGAACCGACCGCAGAGGCGCAATCTGTGGAGCCGAATTCGCTGAAGTCGCTGAATTGCCGGTCTACCACCAGAGATGGTTACCGATAGCGGCAACCCGCCACCTTCTTCCAGCGTCCCATGGCAGCCCTACATCGAGCCACTGTAAGGATTGGGGGCTCAATCTCATCGCTCGAAACCCGTTGTCAAGATTGGAGTCGGGCATGAATTAGATGGTAGCTGGCCCATGCCGTCGTCCAACTTATCCGCGCTGAGGACGTTGTTGAAGGGAAGGACTCCTTCTCATCGAGAACGAGGAATATGGGTTTATTTACAGTATATATATAAGGACGTTGCAGTTCATCAGTCTAGCCTGACTGCGAGAGAAAGTACACTGAGCAGCCACACAACAGCGGTTTATAAACACTCGGTCGTCCCTGGATCCCAAGGTGAGGGAAACGTCCGACCAGTCATCGTAAACGAGTCGCCTCTCTGCGAGCGGGACACACACACTCACACACACACTTCTTTGCGCGAGGTTCACGGTCCCCAGCCGAGGCCAGACGGACTTCGTAGAACTCGGAGCTTACATCAGGAGAGGTGCCTTTTATTCCCTGAGACGACCCCGCAGCGCGGCCGGTTGCCCATTGCCTTGCGTCTTGAACGGCGCGTGGGAAGGGACCTCGAACTACGTCCCCCCGGGGACTCCCCTGTTCATAGCAGACCACGTCTGCGGTGGCGGGTTCAGGCGCAAAGCCTGCTTTGTCGAACTCATCTTGGCTCCTGCGACGGAGAGTCGAGGTCGCGGCTATTGTTGACGCCGTGAGGCTAGAGAGTTGCGGTGGCGTTCCACGAAAAGTTGACGCCGCTGTCGCAACTGCCTGGCAAAACTTGCACTTCAGCGGGCCGTTCTTAACAGCGCCTCCATGGCCCGGAAAATCTCGAATGTCCAGCGCTGACAACCGCTGTGCAGGAAGAGAACGGCTGGTGGCCAGGGGGTAATGCCTTGGCTCGCAGCGACCACTTGTGTAATGATGTCACCACCCCAAAATATCCAACAAGGACAGGAATTTGCAAAACGAACCCCACACCACGGCTCTGCGCCGAGATGACGTACCTTGGATCTCACTTTAGACCCGCCAGCCTTCACAGCAAACATAAGTGCAGAAACGAAAAATGCTGCATTTCTCTATGCCAATTTTTGAAGCAATATCGTGCTGACAAATTCAGCAATCATGGAGGGAATCCTGCTAAATGAGAGGGGATCTTCTTGGCTTAACAAAATTAACAATAGTAAACCTAAAATTTAGGCGGGACCCTTAAACGCAGAATTCAAATTAGCCCGCTCAAACCATCCGCATTGCTATGCAACTTTCCCTTTTTATATCTAACGGAGAAGTTGTACTCTTGGAGAGTGAGACTCCATCGGAGCAAGCGGCCATTTTTGTGTGACATTTGATTGAGCCACGTCAGAGGACAGTGGTCGGTCTCGAAGATGAACTTCGCTCCGTACAAGTAACACGACAACTTCTGGGTGGCCCAAACTAAACAAGCGCATTCCTTCTCTGAAGCGCTGTAGGCTTCCTCTCTTGCATTTAGTTTACGGCTGGCATAGAGGATAGGATGCTCCTCGTTATCGTCGCCGACCTGACTAAGTACCACGCCGGTACCTCTGTCGCTTGCCTCGCATTGAACTATGAATTCCTTTGTGTAGTCTGGCGCGCGAAGCACAGGACGAGAAACCAATAGCGTTTTCAAACTTTGGAAAGCGTTCTTTTTGTCCTTATCCCAGTGTACGCTACTCGGTGCTCCCTTTCGGAGGGCGTCCGTTAATGGACTCGCCATTTGCGAGCAATTCGGAATGTAACGTTGATAGTACTCCACAAGTCCCAAAAATGAACGAAGGCCTGTTTTCGTGCGCGGCTGAGAAAATTCTCCAATCGTAGCTATTTTCAGCTCGGCCAGCCGTCTCGTGCTTAGGCCGACAACATGGCCCAGATAAGTAACCTGTGAACAACCAAATCTACACTTTTCCGCTTTCATCGTTAAGCCGGCTTCCCTCAACCGTGAGAACACCTGTTTGAGATGCGATACGTGTTGTTCCCAGCTGTCCGAAAAGATTGCTACATCATCAAGATATGGCAAGGCGAACTCCTGCAAGTCTTTCAGGACAATATCCATTAAGTTAGAGAAGCTAAACGGCGCGTTCTTCAGCCAGAAGCTGAGTGCGAGAGGGCGAAAAGTGTCTACAGGTGAGATGAATGCGGCACCGCGGCTGGCACTTTCTGAAAGCGGAACTTGCCAGTATCCCTGCACGGGATCTATAGTTGAAATGTATTTAGCAGCGCTAACTCTTTCAATTCGTTCCTCAATGTTCGGTATCGGGTACAGCTGATCCCTAGTGATGGCATTTAACTTTCTGTAGTCAACACACGGACGAGGGTCCGTGTTAGGGGTGTTGCATCTGGAGGACAATACGAATTGCTGTCCCCCAGATTCTTGGACATTGCCGTTGGGTGCGGGAGTTGGCCGAGGTTGAGGAGGACTTTGAGATGAAAACTGGAGGTTTATTTACATTATTTACAGTGAGAGTACAAATAAATTAACAGTCATAAAGTCATTACGGGCCAGCAGCAACTCGGACGCTGCGGCCCGTGGCAAGAAGCTCGAAAGAGAGGAATGAAGGAATGCTCTCTTGCTGCTCCCGGTCTCCGGCATTAAACCTCCTTCGGTGTCTCGAAGTCACGTCACGTTCGGCCAATCGGCGAGCCCGCTCAGGTTTCGTCATTTTCGGCCAATGGTAGGCGCCCGTGCCAGTGTACGTCGCATTCTGCTCAGAGGGCCGCTCCTTGGGCTCCAATTGTCCTAGAAATTACTTGCCTGCGGTATTGCCTTCCTAGTCTGCAACTGCCATCTCAAAGGCGGACGGGGGGGATTGCTCCCAGGGCTTCACGGTGCATTACGGCCGTCGTTGCCTCACGGCTTGCAAGCGCCGTCACAATAGGCGGATGGGGGGAGACGGTTTGTCTTCGAGCGACCTTTTCAGAGCTGCAAAGCAGCTTCGCTCGGGACCCACGTTACCTGGAATCGTGGCGGGCTCCCCTTTCACTTACACCAAGAGTCAAGCAGAGGAACAATAGCTCCCCATGTGGCGCACGAGGGGGGGGGGGGGGACGTCAACTTGTTTGGACGTGGCGCGCCTCGGGAACGTGGTAGACGTGCTTCTGCGCCTCTTAATTAGGTGTGACGCGATTCGATGTGGTCTGGTGAACTCGAAGTAGGGTCAGGAAAATGTCCCGTATCTAACAGCTCCTCTTCGCCCCGGAAGTTCGGAATGGCCGGTGAAAGCAATTCGCTGGCCATGGGGAACGCTGAAAGAATATGTAGGGTACTGGTGTCGAGCCTTGTGTGACGAACTTCGGGATCCTGGGCCCTGGAGAACGTATGTCAAACAAACAAAACAACATAGCGCTGCACCACGTGTAAGCGCAGGCTCTTGACCCTTGACTCGCCAGGCCATTACTAAGTCAAATTGAACCCTGATTTTTTTCTTTCCCCAATTTTGATAAAGCAGTTCCAACCACCTTTCTAAACTGCCATCCATATCTCCCCGAATGCCGACAAGGCCAGAGTGATATTGTTGTTGCAAAACAAAGGGGAGAAAGTTAAACAATTAATGAAGACAGCCGAACATAACTTAAGCGGCCTAAATTCACCAGCAGCCTGTTCCTACCCTATCGCAGTGGTGCACTTATCGCAGGTACTGGTGCCACTGAACAGTCTGGTCAACTCTACAAGTACGCTATCACAAGCGCGCTAGCTTTGTGGTCCCTATTCCGAACACGTACTTGCGTCGCACGCAAACGTTCCAGCACGCTTACTCACGTGTCTTCTCTAGTCCATACAGGACACGTAGCTTAAACGAACAACTACACTTGCGTAACTTACGCACTCCGTAGAATCCTTAAAAAATGTGTATCCTAATAACTAGTTCCAAGCACGCTCATTAGGGAAGTCAGAATACGGCCGCCCTCAACACACACGAGCAACCCACTCATAAACCTGCTTCCTTCCGTCCACACAGGACACGCGCTAATGGACCTAAGAGTTCTCAGTGCAAATGATGCACTAACTGAAAACCTACGCGCCTAACCTTAGAAATTTCGAAAAAAAAAACACTTATAAAAAAAGGGTAACAATACACACGCGCATTACCATAGGCCTCTCAACGATAACCTTGACCTTCAGGTTGCTCACACACACAAAAAAGAGCCTATCTACTCATTAACTAACTTCTCGCGAGACTAAATGTTTGCATAAAACACCTCTTTCATACCTCGGAGCTTTTCAAACGAAAACATTAAGAAAGCTCATACCTTACTTATTCAAAGAAATTTTAGCCTCAAATCGCGAAAGTTATCCAATGCTCAAAAATAAAACAAAACAACACTTATTACTTTTACAGAAGCTCTCTCGGCCTCCCGTTCCAAACGCTTACGACTGACTCATACTTTTGAGCCGTACCCGAGGTGGTCGCGGTTCGAAAGCTATTCTGGCTACCCCGGAACAACACAAGGGTCGACGCACTAGCAGCTCCTTCAACACGTTACAGTTTCTGGCCAATTTACGTCCTGGCGCCACGCTTTCATTACTAACTCAACTGGCCGCGACGCGACTCCCTACCACCTCGTCTCGTCTTGCCACCTTGCGCTCCTTCGCACTACATGCTGCACTCCGGAAAGAACGACAGAACGACGAGGAACATAACTGCCCCGTGCACTTTGTCCACGTCCGTGCAGAACATGCTTCTCGGTCTCTTTTTGACTGGTGGCTCGAACGTGTTTGATGCGCCCACATCGTCAACGACGACCGCACCTTTCTTTTCGTCGCGCCCGGCCTTTCTGCGTCTGTCGCCGAATTTGGCTGCGCTACATTATTCACCGTCTTTCGGTCTTTACGGCGCTTCTTTCTACGGCGCTTTCTCTTTGAACTCGCTTTCATGCCGCTCTCTCGTGCCTCGTGCTGGCCGGTACACATCTCTTCGGCCCGGATCGGTCTCTTACACGCACAGTCCGAATGATCCTTAACTAAATCATCCCTCTCTTGGCTACCTAGACTGGCGGAGAGCTGCACCGATCCCTGAACAATGCAGTTGTCTTCTCTTGAGCTACGCAGCTCGCAATCCTGAGAGCTGCCCTCAACTGCATCGTCCAGCTGGCACTGCACTTCGGCACGCAGATCCGACTAGACAGTTATCTCGACATGGGTGCTCGCGTCTGTCGGGTCAGCGATATTCTGTGCCTCGTTAACTACCCTCGTTAACGTTACATGCGACGCACACGCGTGGTGACTGTGCCAATTCATTCACAGCTGGCCTAGCTGTCTCTACAGTGCTCTGTTGGCACAGCAGCTCGTCGCTTTCACTACGGCCTTTAACGACCTCTGTTGCCACTAAGCCATCGTTAGCGGCTAGTCCTTTCCGTTCACCTATGAATGTGCAGTCAATCTCACAGGCACTACTCTTCTCGTCGGCTTTTTGTGAAAATCCGCCAGATACTCCCTCATTTTTTTGCTCTGTACCACCAACAGAATTTTCAGACAGCCGTTGTCTTTGCGCCTTATCTGCTCAAAATATTGTATCTGTTTTTCCAATGCTGCCTTCTCTTTCTCGTGCTTTTGCTTACGTTCCTGACTCTCACGCTTACGCTCACGACGCTCACGCTCCCGTGGTTTTTGTATCACCTCCCAAGCAATCTCAATGCTTTCATCATCATTGCCACTATCTTGAATTCCCTTTATGATAGCTGGCATCTTCATCTGTTCGTCCGCCTCAACTCCCAAATCGTCGCACACCAATAACAAGTCTAACCTCGTCAACCTTCTAAGATCCATGGCCGCTGCCCCGACTGGTGGTTAGAACTGTTTTCCTTAATTAATTTGTGCAAACACACAATATGCAACAAATTCCCGATTCCTAGAACTATCAAAACAAACACAACAGTTAAAGTCTGGCGACTCAAAAGGAAAAAAACCACGCGCTCACTTACGGTTGCAGCACCCTGCCATCTGGTTCATCGGTCCACTGTTCCCGGTTCCTCAGGACTCTCTGGGTCGAAGGCTCGCTCTTCTTCGCTGTTCCCAGTTCCTCAGGACTACTTTGGACGAAGGATCTCTCTTATTCGCTGTTCCAAGTTCCTCGGGACTCCTTTCGACGAAGGCTCTTTCTTCTTCGCTGTTTCGGGTTCCTCAGGACTCTATGGGTCAAAGGCTCTTTCTTTTCGCTGTTCCCAGTTCCTTAGGATTTCTAAGGACGAAGGCTCTTTTCCGCTGTTCCGGGTTCCTCAGGACTCTCTGGGTCGAAGGCTCTTTCTTCTTCGTTGTTCTCAGTTCCTTAGGACTTCTCTGGACGAAGGTTCATCCGTAGCGCTGCCGCCAGTTGTTGGATCTTTGGACGAAGGTTCATAGGGGCGCCGACCTTGTGAAGCGGCCAGGACTCAAAACATAAAGACACCGGCCCACCGCCAATCCCTCTGAGATATAGAGAAACAAAGTTTTTCCATTCCATTCCATTCCCTAGCGCTGCCACCAGTTGTTGGATATGGAGGGCAATACGAATTGCTGTACCCCAAATTTTGGGACCTTGCCGTTGGGTGCGGGAGTTGGCCAAGGTTGAGGAGGACTTTGAGATGAAAACTGGAGGGTTATTTACATTATTTACAGTCAGAGTACACAGAAATTAAGTCATAAAGTCATTACAGGCCAGCAGCAACTCGGACGCTGCGGCCCGTGGCATAAAACTCGAAAAAGCAGAATGAAGGAATGCTCTCTTGCTGCTCCCGGTCTCTGGCTTTTAACGCCTTCGGTGTCTCGAAGTCACATCACGTTCGGCCAATCGGCGAGCCCGCTCAGGTGGCGTCATTTTCGGCCAATCGGTGAGCCCGCTCCGGTGTCGTCATTTTCGGCCAATGGTAGGCGCCCGTGCGAGTGTACGTCACATTCGGCTCAGAGGGTCGTTCCTTGGGCTCCAATTGTCCGAGGAATCGTCTGCGGTATTGCCTTCCTAGTCTGCAACTGCCATCACAAAGGCGGACGGGGGGGATTGCTCCCAGGGCTTCACGGTGCATTACGGCCGTCGTTAGGCGGATGGGGGGAGACGGTTTGTCTTCGAGCGACCTTTTCAGAGCTGAAAAGCAGCTTCGCTCTGGACCCAGGTTACCTGGAATCGTGGCGGGCTCCCCTTTCACTTACAGGAAGAGTCAAGCAGAGGGACAATAGCTCCCCATGCGGCGCACGAGGTGGGGGAAGTCAACTTGTTTTGACGTGCCGCGCTGGGGGAACGTGGTAGACGTGCTTCTGCTCCCCTTAATTATGTGTGACGCGATTCGATGTGGTCTGGTGAACTCGAAGTAGGCTCAGGAAAAGGTCCCGTATCTAACAGGGGTTTCTTCCAGTATTAGCGCTGACGGGTAGTCACTCTCAGCGGGCTCAATAACTCCCAACTCTAGCATGCGCTGTAGCTCTGCCTCCATAATTTCTCTCTGTCTTGGAGACACCCTGTAAGGCTTTGATCTTACGGGTTCGGTTGATGTCAGCTCTATTTCATGCGTTATTAGTTCCTTTCTACCCAGCCGATCGCTGAATCTGTCGAGATATTCCCCTAACACCCCTTTTAGCTCATCTAGCTGCTCGGATCTTAGAGCGTGCGAGCTTACCGAATGTTCTACTACTTCCTCTAGGCCGATTTCAGAGTTGGAGGTCGTCCTATACTCCTTAAACTTGGTACTAGTGCCATCCTGCTCTTTGATAGTATAGTTAACGACTCCGCTCGCTCTATATACGGCTTTATCGAATTGCAGTGATATATCCTCACCTCCTTCCTGCGACCGGGCATTTTCAGAGCATAGTTAGTATCTGAAAGTTTGTGCAACACTTTAACGGGCCCGTCCCAGTGAATTTCAAGCTTGTACTTTCTTGAAGGTTTGAGGATCATTTCCTGGTCTCCGGCGTTAAACGTTCGAAGCCTCGCAATCTTGTCGTAATAGAATTTGGCGTTCTTTTGAGCTACTCCCATGTTCTTTCCGACTAGTTTTTGGGTTGCGCTTAGCCGTTCCAGCAAATTTAGCACGTATTCAACCACTGTTGGACTCTCCCCTCTTTCCTCCCACATCTCTCTTAACATTCTCAGTGGAGAACGGAGTGTCCTCCCATACACTAGTTCTGCTGGCGAGAACCCTGTAGCCTCATGTGGAACCGTTCGCAAAGCAAACAAAGTTGCCGGCAGACAGTTCTCCCAGTCCTCCTTGTGCTCGTAACAGAGCGCACGCAAAACTCGCTTAAGCACTGAATGCCACCTCTCTACACTGTTTGACTGAGCGTGATAGACGGAACTGTGTATCAACTTTACCCCGCACTTTTGCAAGAATGTGGAAGTCAGTGCGCTGGTGAATACTGATCCTTGATCCGCCTGAATTTCGGCTGGAAACCCAACTCGTGCATATACTGTCAAAAGCGCGTCTACTACTTCGGTGGAGCTGAGCTCTTTCAGAGGGATTGCTTCTGGAAACTTTGTAGCCGGACACAGCATGGTAAACAAGTACCTGTAACCCGATTTTGTTTTTGGTAGAGGCCCTACCGTGTCTATCACAAGTCGTCTGAAAGGTTCTGTTATTAAGGGCATTGCCTTTAGTCGACCTTTCCATGTCTCTCCTGGTTTACCCGAGCGCTGGCAGGCGTCGCATGATCTTACAAAATTTTCTGCGTCTTTTAAACAACCAGGCCAGTAGGATTCCATAAGCAATCTCTCCTTTGATTTGTTTATGCCTAGGTGGCCGGACCACCCATTTCCATGACAGAGACTCAAAAGGTCCTCCCTGTACTTAGTAGGTACGACAAACTGATCTAAAATCCTACCCTTTCAATCTCTGTAGTGCCGATACAACAATCCTCCTCTCTCATGTATCGTCACGTTGCGCCTAGCAATGCCTTCTTTAGCTGTGTGATGTAATTTAGCTAAGCTCTCATCATTCTTTTGCTCGGCTGCCAGTGACTTTCTATCCACACGTAAGAGCTGGTCAAAGTTTTTTGAGGCCGGTGATAATAACGACCCTGTCTCGCTTGCGATTAGGTCAGCTTGCTTTTCCTGCAGGCTTGAAATTTGACACTCTAGTGATACGCTCTCATAGAGCTTGTCAGCTGGCAGGCTTTCCTCAACAGGTTTTTTGTCCCTCGGGCCTAGCTCGGATTCGGGTATTGAAGTTATCCCCTTTTCTGCTTCCGCTGGAGCAGCTTGTGCATTTTCAGCCGAAAGCGACGCGATTTTACGAGCTTGGCCTCGGGTCAATGCCTGTACTATGCCCTCTCCCAGTTTAAGCCCTTTTTCACGAAGTAACCGATTTGAACGATTCGAAAAAATGTAAGGGTACTGCAGTGACAAAAATTTGGAAACTGCAGCCTCGGTCACTAGCTCCCCGAATGGCCCACTGATTTTGACTTTGGCCATGGGCAGACACACGCTGCGTTCTTCTACAACCTGTTTGATCCATGCTACTTCTCCGGTGAAGTCATCTACCGTCACGTAAGACGGATGGACAATGTCCATCGTGCGGGCACTGCCTCTTAGCACCCTGCATGGTTTGCCATTAACTTGAAGGTCGTGAAGATATGGGCTTAAAAGTTCCGTATTCTCGTCTTTTTCATCCACGTAGGAGAAAAGTACCCTAGGCTTCCCGCACTTTACAGCTATATGTCCCAGTTTGGGGCATTTATAACAGCGGATTGGTCTGAAAGATTCCAATTTTCTTTTCTGCTCTTTTGGTACTGTTTCCCCGTTTGATTTCTCCTCGCTCTTTTCTGAGGGCTTTTCCTCCCCGTCTACATGCTCCGTTCGTCTAGTCTGCGAACCCTTTTTGAGCGCAAATGGTTTCCGTGGTCCATTTCGACCGTCCCAATTTCCGTCCTCGGCGTTCAGCGTTCTACGCGTTGCGTACTCTTCGGCTAATTCAGCCGCCCTTTCCACGATGTTTACATTCCCTCTGTCTTGCACCCACAGCTTCACAGATGGTGGGATGCTTTTGTAAAACTGCTCTAGACACATGCATTCAATGATCCTGTCTCTGCTGTCGTACGCTTCCGCGCTTTTCAGCCACTCGACTAGGTTGGCCTTTAAGCCGTATGCAAACTCCGGATACCCCTCGCTATCTTTCTTGCCTGTGCTTCTAAATCTTTGCTGAAAAGCTTCGGCTGAAAGGCGTACTTTTTCAAAAGACTAGCCTTAACCTTTGCATAATCATATGCATCTTGCGCACTGAGTCTGGCGATTATTTTTGCAGCCTCACATGGCAACATAGACAGCAACCGCTGTGGCCATGTACTCGGACCGAAGTTCATCCTCTCGAAAGTCCTTTCAAAATTTCCAAGGAACAAGCCTATGTCCTTCCCGACCTCAAATGGCTTTAGCAGCCCGTCCATGCGGTATGATTCTGCCTCATTTGATAGCCCCAGAGCCCCTTCACTTCCTTGAGACAACTCCAACGTTTGCTTTCAAGTTCAAGTTGCATTTTTCTTAACTCGCGATCTTTATCGCGTTCCTCTCTCTCTCTCTGTCCCGTTTCTCTCTTTTTTTCAGAAGTTCCAACCCCATGTCAATTTCTTCCTCACTGGCCTGTTCGGAAATTAGCTCCAATAATTCCGCTTTTGGCATTTCCTTGCGCACGTCTAGGCCCAGTTACTCACCAACAATCAACAATTCGTCTCTCAGCAGTGTCCTTAACTCCATGATTGCTGCTTTATTGCCTTGATCCTGCTCGCTAAACTAGCTAGGAAAACACAACCTAGCTAACACTCAACAATCTAGCTTCCCTACTGTTCTAAACAGAACAACCACAAAATGAAGCCTAGAGAGTCAAAGCAAGAACCAAGCACTCACCGCAGACGCAGCACCACGTCGCAACGTCCATCTCACCGCTGTCAGCCAGTTGTAAGGATTGGGGGCTCAATCCCATCGCTCGTAACCCGTTGTCAAGTTTGGAGTCGGGCATGAATTAGATGGTAGCTGGCCCATGCCGTCGTCCAACTTATCCACGCTGAGGACTTTTTGAAGGGAAGGACTGCTTCTCATCGACACCGAGGAATATGGGTTTATTTACAGTATCTACATAAGGACGTTGCTGTTCGTCAGTCTAGCATGACTGCTAGAGAAAGTACACTGAGCAGCCACACAACTGCGGTTTCGATTCGTTCTCTCTTTGACCTGCTGAATAACTACACTGTTGGTGTCAAATTTATCCTCCCAGTCTGTTGTGCTACCCAACGGTATGCGACTTGCCTCTTTTGAAGCGGATACTAGTCTGAAAATAGACACTATAACTGATGACACGTCGCACGAAAGCCGAGCGCATAGGGCTGGCCCCGGCGTCCCTGAAGACTCGTTGCCGTTTCTAAAAATTATCAACACGTCACAAAAAAAAATTATGGGGTTTTACTTGCCAAAACCACTTTCTCATTATGAGGCACGCCGTAGTGGAGGACTCCGGAAATTTCGACCAGCTGGGGTTCTTTAACGTGCACCTAAATCTAAGTACACGGGTGTTTTCGTATTTCGCCCCCATCGAAATGCGGCCGCCGTGGTCGGGTATCAACAAGTCACTATCTTCAGAGAAGCTTCAAGCATACTTCATTGTTTGATTCCACCCAGAACGCTAACAAAGATCGCGTTCCAACTTCGCGGGTTCGCCACAGGATCGACACAGAGTCCGCGCATCCCATAAGGCAGAAACCTTACTGCGTGTCCGCGTGGGAGCGCAAGATCATGGCTCAACAGGTCGACGACATGCTAGCCAAGGTCGTCATCCAAGATTCTTCTAGCCCTTGGGCTATGCCGGTCATCCTCGTGCAAAAGAAAGACGGGTCCTGGTGGTATTTCGTCGACTACCGGCGTCTCCGCTCTGTGACGAAAGAGGATGTGTATCCACTTCCCCGTATCTACGACGTTATAGACTCTCTTCATTCCGCACCCTACCTTTCATCTGTGGACCTACGATCGGGTTACTGGCCCGATCGGAGGTCCTCATGAATTTAGCAGCGCATTCAGCCCACAAAGAGAAAACTACTTTTGTGACACCAGACGGCTTGTTGACATTCAACATCATGCTGTTTAGTTGCGCAACGCGCCTGCAACATTCGAAGGGTTTATGGACAGGGTATTGCCCGGCCTGGAATGGGAGATTTATGTTACCTTGACGACGTCGTCATTTTTGGTCACACTTTTGCAGAGCACAATCATCGATTTGACGTTGTTTTGACGTACCTTGAACAAGCTGCCCTTATCCTCAACTCAAAGAAATGTCACTTTGGCCAACGAGAGGCTCTAGTACTTGCACATCTAGTATACAAGCACGGTGCGCGACCACATCCACAAGAGGTCTCTGCAATTAGCAACTTTAAAGAACCGCAGTCACAACGCGAGCTGAGAAGTTTCTTGTGTGTTTGCTTGTATACTTCCTACGTTTTGGGCCCAACCTTGCCGATACTGCCCACCCTCCGACTTCTTTGCTGCGAAAGGGTAAGCCTTTCACATTGGTCAGAGCATTGAGATTCCTCGTATCGTCAACTGAAGTTCCTGCTCTCTTGCAGACCCATACTTCATAATTTTTGACCCTGCCATAAATTTAACCTCTGCCACAACAGAATCGCACACCGACGTGAGTGGAATCGGCCTCAGCACCATCCTCGTCCAGTGTTTTGGCGGCGCTGAGCATGCCATTGCCTACGCCGGCCATTCATTGAGCAAGTCCGAACATAATAACACCGGAACTTAGCAAGAGTGTCTTGCCGTCATTGTTGCCGTCCATAATTTCCGTCCATATCTCTAGGGTGCCGCCTTACGATTGTTACTGATCATCATTCACTATGTTGGTTGGTTGGTCTGCGCGACCCGTCAGTCGTCTTGCTCGATGGGCGCAACGTTTGCAGGAATTTGACTTTGCCGTCCTTTACAAGAGTGACCGGCATCACGTGGACGCCCACTGTCTTTCGAGGCTCCTTCTATCAACAACTGCATGTGTCATCACGCCAACAATTTCAATGAGTTTCTGTCGCCATAGACGACATTCTTTTTTCCGACCTAAGCACCATCCGGGAAGATCAGTGCAATGACCGCAGCCTGGATGCCCTCTTCTCATTAGCTACTCAGCCGACAGGTAACAACGGTTTTGTTGTCCAAGATTGCCTGCTCTACAAAAAGAATTACGAGGCTGATGGTGCACACTTCCTCTTAGTGCTCCCAAAGAATTTGAGAACTCACGTGCTCCGTGCTATGCACGATGACGCGACCGCTGGGCACATGGGTTTTACCAGAACATACCACCGCATTCAGGGCCGATTCTACTGGCCTAGTATGCGACGTTATATAGAAAAGTATGTGGCCAGTTGTGGCAAGTGCCAACAATTAAAGCGCCCTACTACTGCTCCGGTCGGACTCCTTCACCCTGTCATTCCATCTCCTTTCGAAATGGTTGGAGTAAATCTTCTCGGCCCATTCCTGCGCCTCAACGAACGACAACCATTGGATTACAATCTTCATCGATCCCCCGAAGTGTTGGGTTGAAAACGCAGCGATGTCAACGGCCACGGTGACCGATGTTTCGTGCTTCTGCAGCCGTCTTCCGTTGTGCCCCCTCATATTATTATGAGCGATCGTGGTCGCCAATTTCGTGGCCGACGTAGTCGAAGAGCTCTTGCGTCTCTGTGCTTCCCCGTTTCACCACGCAACTCCGCATCACCCTCAGACTAATGGCCTCGTCAAGCACACCAACAGAACATTGACGAACATGCTTTCCATGTACGTCAATACGAGGCACCAAAATTGGGATGACATCTTGTCTTTTATCGCATACGATTGCAACATTGCAAAGCACGAAACCACCGGCCGCAGCCCCTTCTATCTTCTTTATTTTAGACCACCCTGCAGCTTCCTTGACACCAATCTGCCTTTTACTCCTCATGCGGACTCTTCTATCGCCCAGACTCTCTGCCGCGCTGAGGAAGCGCGTCGCATAGCTCAGCTCCGCGTCGGTGTCGCAGGACCGCTCCAAGATCAGCTACTATTCACGGCACAAGGACGTGTCGTACGACAACGTGGACATAGTATGGCTTTAGAGACCCCTTCCAAGCGCGGCTTGTGCCAGAAGGTTCTGGCTCGTCACAGCGGGCCTTTCGTCACAGCGGGCCTTTCGGGCCTAAGCGATGTGACGTATTCGATTGCTCGTCTCGTGTCTCATGGGTACCGTTCTAAGAAGTCGCAGCTTGTACACGTCGTCCGCCTGAAGCGCCGTCACGCCCGTCACTCGTAGTGCACGTAACAGTTATTCGCCCACCAGGCTTCATTTGCGAAGGGAGGAGTGTTACGCTATAGAGCGACATCAAGGGTGTAAGAGGACGAAATGCGTTTGTGCTTAGAGCGGCTTGGTGTCGGTGCTGCAACCCTTTTCCCCTTCTAATCAATTCATATTTAAATAAACGCACCCAATTGTAACAATATATACATATATATCTATATATCCGTATATATATAATTTACGAGAATGTACGACAATTGTATGTCAATACTCCTTAAAGAGACACTAAAGAGAAAAAAGTATTTAAGCTGTATTTGTAGATCACCCGTCTACATTACCAAATAATAAAGCCGCACTCTTACCGTGAGATGGGTAAGACAGAAACGAAAGACGATGCCACCTTGATGGTCTCCCACGAGGTTGCTGTAGCGTCATAGATTTTGATGGCGTCTGCTTGAGTCTAGTTATTTTTTATGGATAGATATGGACTACATACCATTCTATGGAACGTATGTAACAGGCACTGAAGTTAGCAAGTTTATAAATATTTACTGAGCCACTACGACACAAATACGCAATTTAAAAAAAAAGAACATCTGTCATCACATTGAATTGCCACAGTTGGAGCCGCCGCCGCGCGAGATTCAATAAGTGATACCTTCATTTTCTCCCAATAATCGACCTAGCTATTACCGTGAAATTACCAAAAACGTTCTTCCGAAAGCATACTTTGTTATTTTAAATAGATATGCTGTTTCTCTTTAGTGTCCCTTTAAGAATCCAATGAAGGATATAATTGGGGCAAGTGGGGGAGGAGTTACGCATTGGATAGCTGCACAGGGCGCCACGAAACCCCCTGAGTGCACAAATTGCGAGACATGCCTATCGGCAACTGTGCCTGGTGCCTCATTTTTGTGATGTTTTTTAAGGAATGTAGCAATTCAATTAATACAACGGTTAATTACGCAGTAGTTCTACACAATTTCGTAAGCGAACTTTTACCTCCAAATGTTGTGCGAGTTTTCTCCCAAGCCGGAGGCATGCCAATGTTTTTTTTTCTTCGAACCCATTTAAAGCTGAATGAATCGGTCCAGAAAGCTCCGAACCGGTCTGAACCGGTATAATTTTCGCTCCCGAGCTGATCCTGAGCCGAACGGAAAAGCATGAACCCGAACCAAACTCGAAAAAAATTCTCTTAGACACCTTGATTGAACGAAACAATTTTAATAGATCGAATTGCATTTGTTCCATAAAGACATTGGCATATCTCGATTCGAAACGGTGTCCTATGACAGTGCTGACAGCTTGTAGGTAGTATGTGGAATAGTAGCTGTACGCTCGACTAAGAAGCATCTATAAATCTTTCAGCGTCGCTTTTGGCATTAGGAAAAAAGAAGAGCGATGACATTAAGAAAGTAACGAAGCATAACAATCGTACATTGTGTTACGTATATACATGCAGGGTGGCGGTAAAGAAATAGTTACAGTTTCGCCCAAAAAGCGAAGCATTGATGGCGATAGAAAATAATGAAACAGCTATACGAAGTAAGGTTAGCCCTTTTATCAGCTGCACGAACTGCTATAAACATTCGCTTCCTAACGAAATTAACAACGTTGTCACGCGCACAGGGGCAAACACAAAGACAACTCACTCGATAACCGCGGACACTCACTTTCAGAGCACTGGCGTGATGAAGAGCGGCAGCAGCGGTGAGTGAATACCCCTTCGTGCTGTATCTCTTTTCAACGCCAACTAGGCGCGCGAGAACACAGCGCACACAAAGCCATCAACTATGTCAGGCCACTAGCCTTCGAACCCACCGTGCATTGCCTCCAAGACAGTATGCGCGCTGCAGCACTCAGCCGCTTCCCTCCCTTGGGCCCGCGAGAATACACCGCCGCATCGAGCCACCAGCCTTATCAGCTCATCCTTGCAAGCTTTCGCTCGCACCTACAGCATACGACCTGCGGCTGCGATGTTATCGCGCTTGAACTTTATAGGGAACCTCACGGCGACGGCTGAAATTTATTATAGCAATAAAAACTATGGGATTAAAAAAGGGAGTTGTGGCGGGCCTACTCATTTTTCTGAAGGCAGATTGGCGAAGAAAGCCCAGTATTCAAGAATATCTATGGGCGCCTCACTGGAATTATCGAAGTAATAAAGAACTCCATTTTAGATGCAGCTTCCCTGCGGACGGGCATTAATTACAGGCAAGAAAATGTGTAGAGAGAGAGAGAGAGAGAGATGTTCTTTAATGAGTGATAGAGATGTATGCCTGGCCATGCGCATAGCAGGCTACGCCAGATTAGATCGGTGTTGCATGAAATGACACAAAGGCACGCACACGAACACGCACGCTCGCACGCACAGTTAATATACACGATCATTTACAGTAACGAGCATCTAGAGCGTCTGGTTCAAGCCAGTGTCTCGGAGGTATAGACTAAAAGTGTCTTCGTGGCGCGCAGAGCGGTGGCGGCGCTGCTCCAACGTCCAAGAACACGGTGCAGCTCCGAAGAGCTGCGCCGGGATACGGCACGAAAGAGTGCTTGAGAGTAATTAATAAAGAAACAAGTGCCAGCTTTGTTGGTTTTCTGTTTGGCCAGCTGAAGGCAATAATGTGCACATTCATCTGGGTACGAGATACATTGTGTTATTCTCTACTTGATCATTTGACTTTCACTTTACCGTTTGAAATAATCGCGTGAATGCTTCCCACTATGGTATATCCGGGCTATGCGTGCTGTATCACACTGCTCGGAACCTGAAAGCCGTCTGTGCAGAGTAAATGGGTGTTATCTATACGCAATCCTCCAAAGCACAGGAAAATTTCCCAATCGCATATAGACTTTAACAAGTAGCTGTGATGACCTTACGCTACTTCCGCACCTACATGCAATAGCGTGTAATCAAACTTCACGCTGAAAATGAAGTACTGAGTCACCTCTTAAACTTTGCATAATTTAAGGTTCCACTTGCGAAATGGATGGCGCAAATTTCGAAAGTAACGTTGCATGTTGCCCATCGACCAGGAGGAAAGCTTCCGGACGCGGTTTCCTTGTGAATATTACATACATCGATGAAGAATCCGTAAGGCATTAAACGACCGAAATTTAGGGACTGTACCGGAGACCAGCAGCTCCCCAACGAACGCATTTATTCAAAAGTAAGGTGTACGGGCAGTATCAGAACCTTATAATGAAAGCCCAGTCAGAGCCTGGTGAACGCGATATATTTAGAAGGAATATTTGGAAGGGAAGCTGTTTAAAGCATTTACCTGTTACTATATATGAAAGATGACAAAAGATTATATCCAAGCATGTCATGAATGCCTTGTAAACAAGGCGAAATATAGACCTAGAGGAAACAAAATTGTTAAAGCAGCGCATTGTGCTAGGTCATTTGAGGTTGTCCATCTAGATTTACCGCAACTGCAAAGAAAAAATGACAGGGGTAAAGAGGACGCACTCGTCTGTGATGGAATTGCCGAGTGGACGACCCTTGGAAATGTTGTTCCCTATCATTCGAGGAGGTAAATGAAATGAGAGAAGCGTAAAATGCACGCAACCAAACACAGGCGAAAAGTTTGCTGTGGTAGTGAAAAAGTAGAGGTGGGACTATAAGACTCATCTATGTGCCTGGACATAAGAATTATTCAAGAATGAAATGGCAGATAGCCTGGCGAGAGTGGGCATTATATAGTGAGCCGCTTCTTTCGGTATTACCAGGGTCAACATAAATTACTACAGCTACATTCAGGTCATATGCTATCATGCTTGACTTTTTAAACCCAGCTACAACTAATTTTGCAGAGTATCGACACCTATTACTCCCTTGGCGCATAAATTTCTTTCAAACTCATAGAACTGATGTAACTTTAAGTCGATTACGGCGTCGAATACATTCCTTAATATTTTATCAACATAGGGCTGGTCTGGATCTCTCCCCGCAGTGTCCGTTCTGCGGTGAAGATAATACAATTGACCATTTTTTTTTTTTCGAGTTCAGTATACCATTTACGCACCCGGCCACGGCGGCCGCATTTCGATGGGGGCGAAATGCGAAAACACCCGTGTACTTAGATTTAGGTGCACGTTAAAGAACCCCTGGTGGTCGAAATTTCCGGAGTCCCCCACTACGGCGTGCCTCATAATCAGAAAGTGGTTTTGGCATGTAAAACCCCACAATTTAATTTTAATACCATTTACGCATTTCAGAAACAAAATTTATAAAGTTCGTCCGAACTTTGCAATTTCTGACATTATTTCTCTCGGAGCTCCTCTCTTAGTCACTGTCACAAGGGTGCAAGCTCAGCCGTTGAAGAGTTTATGCATTGCTGTTCCAAAAGATTTTTATTGCGATAGCAATTATAAAGAGACATACTCCAGGCGAATTCCCGGCGTCGTCGTCACCGTCGGCATCGCCATGATTTTCTGTATAAAGTTCGAGTGCGATAACATCGCGGCCGGTTAGTGCGCATCTACTCATCTAGTACAGCTGCGGCGGCCGAGCGTGGCCGCATGCCTTCTGTACTGGAGGCAATCTACGTGCGCTGGGGTCGAAGGCTAGCCGGCTGGACATAGCTGACGGCTTCGTGTGCGTTGTGTTATCGCCCGCCTAGTTCGCGCTGAAGTGAGAGGCAGCACGAAGCGTAATTCGCTCGCCTCCGCTACCACTCTTCTTCACACCAGCGTTCTGACAGGGAGTGTCCGCGGTCATCGAGTCAGATGCGTTCGTGTTTGCCTGTGTGTGCGTGTAAACGTGCTTGTTAATTTAGTTAGTAAGCGAATGTTTACAACAGTTTACGCAGCTGTAAAACGACTAACCTTACTTCTCATAACTGTCAAAATAAAGTTCTATCGCTATCAATGCTTCGCCTAGCTGTCGGGAAAACGGCGAATTTTAAAGCGAAGGGTTCTTTGCCTTTTCCTTCGACTTTCCCACTGCTACTGCTGCCACTGGCGCTGCTGCTGTGGCCGCTGCTGTCCGGCACACCATGTCGGAGGGTGGTTCAGAGCGTGTATATGCATGGAAGGAGCGTGGTAGAGAACAAAAGAGACGCGAGGAACTCATTTGGACCGCACCGCTGGATGGATGAACGGTTGTTATGAGCGTCCCCTTTGGAACGGGGCAGTGCGTCGCACCACCAAGCTCTTGCTATTATACTGCCTAATGTCCTACCTAGGTTGAAAAAGGAAAAAATGAAAGGAAAGAAAACCCACGCTGAATTACCATAACTAGATTTTCTGACCCCCTATTCTCAACTTTGTTTTTGTGCGTCTCCGTTTTTTGTCGTTTCCCTACTTTTCTTCCACTAATCCTACAATCGCATCTTACTAATCTCTATTGCGGAAATGTTTACTTTCCACCTGCTCTCGCTGAACCCAAGGGCTTCAAAGAGGCCAGTGGTGCCTAAATCGACCGCTGGGCAGCTATCGTCATATTCTAATAAAACATGCTCCATCGTTTCCCTAGCTTTACCTCAGCAAGCACATGCTTCGTCTTCCTTCTTATATCTCGCTTTATAGGTGCGTGTTCTAAGGCATCCTGATCTCGCTTCGAAAAGTAATGAGCTTCCCTTTGAGTTATGATAAATTGTTTCTTTCCTGATTTCGGTTTTTCTTCTTAAGTAGTTACTCATGGCAGGTTTCTTTTCCATTGCTGCCACCCATAGATTATTTCCGCCTCTCTGACTTTCCGCTTCACGTTCTTTGTTGCTGCGTTGCTCACCCTACAGGCCGCATATCTGCATGAAAGCTTCCTAGTTATTTTCCTCCGTTGTGAATGAATCTTTTTCCTATACAAATACCTCAACACTCTCCCAGCTCATTTACTTTCTTCCATATTCCTCAGTCGTTCTTCATAATGAACTTTACTGTGAGCTTCCCTCACTTCAAAACTTGCCCAGCCCATATCACCCTGCACAGCTTCATATGTAGTCTTCCCATGAGCGCCCAATGCGAGGCGTCCCACTGGCCTTTGGCTGCCATCGAGTCTTAATTGTACCCCTGGTTTCAAGCAAACAATCGCATTTCCAAAAGAAAGTCGTGGAACAATTACACCTTTCCACATACTCCGGAGCACCACATACCTATTCTATCCCCATAGCGCTCTGTGTTTCATTATGGCTGCATTTCTCTTCCCTTTACTGTTATTGTATTTTACTGTGTTTACATATATATGTTGCCTTCGTTTATCCATATACCAACGTATTTATATTCTTTTACCCGAGGTATTTCCTGGCCCTGTATTGCCACTGTCTGTTCACTATTTTCATTGAATACCATAACACCTAATATTTAACGTTAACTTCAAACCTAAATTCTCGCTTTCCTGTCTACAGATATTAGCCAGACGTTGCAAATCACTTTGCTTGTTAGCTAGCAGCACAATATCGTCCGCGTAAAATAAACGTGGAAGCTGCTGTTCTACTACTGTACCCACCTGTTTTTATGAGAGATTAAACCCGATATTACTTCCTTCTAGTGCCCTCTCCATCCTCCCATGTGCATCATTAACAGCAGTTGGGATAAATAGCACCCATGCCTTAGTCCCTTGTTGATATCAACTTTGTCCTGGCTCTTCATCCCTTAATTAATTAAATTATGGGGTTTTACGTGCCAAAACCACTTTCTGATTATGAGGCACGTCGTAGTGGAGGACTCCGGAAATTTCGACCACCTGGGGTTCTTTAACGTGCACCTAAATCTAAGTACATGGGCGTTTTCTCATTTCGCTCCCACCGGAATGCGGCCGCCGTGGCCGGGATTCGATCCCGCGACCTCTTGCTCAGCAGCCTAACACCATAGCCAGTGAGCAACAACCACGGCGGGTTTCCTCATCCCTTCCCATTCAACGCAAACGGTATTTTCTAGGCAAATCTCTCTCAAAAGCTGTAGACA
Organism: Dermacentor andersoni; assembly: GCF_023375885.2. NCBI lineage: Eukaryota > Metazoa > Arthropoda > Arachnida > Ixodida > Ixodidae > Dermacentor > Dermacentor andersoni. The sequence goes on from NC_092814.1 coordinate 179,342,063, forward strand.
ATCGTCGCCTAAGCCTTCCCCTTCCAGAATATCCCACAATATGCTGCGTACTACGTTGTCATACGCTCCCGTAATGTCTAAAAAGGCCACATATAACGGTCTGCTTTCTACTCTTGATATTTCAATAGGCTGAGTAAGAACAAATAAGTTATTATTCAAACGCCTACCTATACTGAAGTCATTCTGAAGTTTTCCCAAAATGCCATTATTCTCTGCCCATGCTTCAAGCTTTAATTTAATTGCCTGTATTGCTAACCTTTATATTACCGATGTAATGGTAAACGGTCTAAACGAGTGAATTTTATGTTTCTCCCCCTTACCTTTATGAATTAAATTCATTCTAGTTTGTCGCCAACTGTCCGGTATTCGTCTATCTTTTAACGTTTTTTCCACTGCTTTCACCAGGGCTTCCTTACTTTTGGGTCCTAGTTCATTAATCAGCCTAACGGCTACCTCGTCTAGTCCTGTGGCTGTGCGCTTAGGAATTTTCTCTTCGGCTTTATTCCAGTTGAAATTTGTCAGCACCAGCTCCTTTACCACCTGGGTCTCTTTCATGCTCTTTTTTTCTTCAGATACAACATCGGCATTGCCTTGGAAAGATTCGGCTGTTATTTTCCGGATGTACTTTATTGCCGCTTCTCCTTCCAGTCTGTTTTCATCTTCGTCTAGAATATGTCGTTGTATTGTCGTTGACTTCCTGCCTAATAATTTTATGTCGTTCGCTCCCCGGTAAGGATCTGGTAAGCTTCCCCTAAGGATCTGAGTATGTCAGCCGTATGCGCCCCAACACAATATTATGCTTCTGTAAGTTTCCTTCTACAATTGGTACATGACCGGGGTAGTTGGAGAATTATGGGAGAAGCCTTTGCCCTGCAGTGGGCGTAACCAGGCTGATGATTATGATGATGATAATGATGATGAAGTTTCCTTCTCATGATCAGGCTCAACTGTGAGTAACTGTCCTAGGTAAGCGTATTCCTTCGCATACTCTTGAGGCTGACTGGCGATACTGAATTCTTGTTCCCTTGACAGGCTATTGATCATTATCTTTGTTTTCTGCGTATTAATATTAAACCCTACTTTTATACTCTCTCTGTTAAGGTCATCAATCATGTGTTGTGACTCGTCCGCAGTGTTGCTGAATAGGACAATGTCATGTGCAAACCGAAAGTTGCTGTGATATTCGCCGTCGATCCTTACCCCTAAGCCGTCCCAATTTAATAGCATGACTACTACTTCCAAGCACGCAGTGAATAACATTGGAGAGAGTGTATCTCCTTGTCTGACTCTTTTCTTTACAGGTATCTTCCTACTTTTCTTCTGGAGAATTAGGGTAGCTGTGGAATCTTTGTAGGTCTTTTCAAAGATATTTACGTAAGCATCCTCTACTCCTTGATTACGTAGTGCCACCATGACTGCTGGTATCTCTACTGAATAAATGCCTTTTTGCAATCTATGAAAGCCATGTAGAGAGGTTGATTGTACTCTGCAGATTTCTTGATTACCTGATTGATTACATTGATGTGATCCATTGTACAGTATCCCGTCCTGAAGCTAGCCTGTTCCCTTGGTTGGCTGAAGTGTTGCCCTTACTATATTGAAAATTATCTTCGTGAATATTTTATACAAAACTGGAAGTAAGCTAATGGGTCTATTATTTTTCTATTCTTTAACGTCTCCCTTTTTGTGGATTAGTATAATGTTGGCATTCTTCTAGTTCTATGGGACCCTCCAAGTCGTGACATATTTCGTATAAAGGGCTGCAAGCTTTTCAAGCATAATGTGTGCTGCATCTTTGAATAAATCGACGGTTATTCCATCTTCACCTGCCGCCTTTCCTCGTTTCATGTATTCTAGGGCCCTTCTAACTTCATCGCAAGTTAGAGAAGGAGCCTCTATAACCTGTTCATTACTACTTTCAAAGGAGATGTCCTGGATGTTCTGGGTATTGTACAGGTCAGTATAGAATTATTCGAATGCTTTTACTATACCTTCGAAATTGCTGATGGTATTTACCTGCTTATCTTTCAGTGCATACATCTTCACTTGTTCTATGCCAAGTTTTCTTCACACTGATTTCATGCTGCGTCCATTTATTACTGCTTCCTCAGTCTTTCTTACGTTATAATTTCGAATATCCTTTATTTTCTCCTTGTTGATCAGTTCTGACAATTCCGTGAATTCTATCTGATATATCGAGTTGGACTGTTTCATTTTTTGTCGTTTCTTTATTAGGTCCTTCGTTGCTTGGGATAGCTTACCCACTGGTTGCCTTGGTGCATAGCCTCCCACTTCAAGCGCTGTTTCTGAAGCCAGCCTAGTTACAGTTTCATTCATTGCCTCTATGTCATCTACATCTCGCTGTTCTAAGGCTGCATATTTACTTGCAAGTACCAAGCTGAATTGGTCCGCTTTTATCCTTACTGCGTCTAGGTTGGCCTGTTTCTTCTTGACCAATTTTACTCTTTCTCTATTCAAATCCAGGTGAACCCTAGACCTCACTAACCTATGATCACTGCACTCTACCCTACCTAACACTTCTACATCCTGCACTATTTTGGGATCGGCAGAAAGTATGAAATTGATTTCATCTCTGGTTTGACCATTAGGGCTTTTCCAGGTCCACTTTTTGTTGCTACGCTTTCGGAAGAAGGTGTTCATTCTTCGTAGCTTATTCCTTTCTGATAATTCTACCGACGTCTCTCTTGTAGTGTTTCTAGAGCCGACGCCTTAGTTGCCAATTGCTTGTTCACCAGTGTGCTTTTTCCTCCCTCACTTTCGCATTGAAGTCGCCCATTACTACAGTATACTGAGTTTGCACTTTTCTCATGGCTAATTCCACGTCGTCATAAAACTGATCTGCTTCATCATCATCATGACTCTATGTTGGAGCGTAGACTTGTACCACCTTTCATCTATACCTCTTATTAAATTTTATTACGACTACTGCTACCCTCTCATTAATGCGGTAGAAATCGTCAATGTTGCCCGCTATATCCTTATGTATTAGGAATCCTACCCCGTATAACTTCCTATCTGGGAATGCTGTATAGCAGAGGACGTAGCCGTTAGGCAGCACTGTATAAGCCTCACCAGTTCTTCTAACCTCACTTAATGCCAATGAAATTCCAAAGAATAGCTGATAGTTCCTCAAAGAGTCCTGCAAAATTAGCATCACTCGGAAGAGTTTTGGTGTTAATTGTTTACAGGGTTAGTTTCCATTGGCGGCCTGTCCGGACCCAAAGATTCTCAGCACCCTCTGCTGCGTTACAGGTCTAACCGCCGCCTTGGTTTGGTGCTCCGCAGCTGCTGGGGACTGAGGGCCATGGGTTAATTGTAGGAATCATCAGGGAAGTAGTGGCCAAATACCGCACCAGGGAGGCCAATTCCTGTTCTAGTGGGGGAGTGTCTTTCCTCAAGTTTAGGGGGCCTTCCTAATATGATTAGTTATTTCCCATTTACTGGCTACTTCATCCTGGGGCAACTGCGCTTTTTTTGCCCTGCCTGTGCTCTCGGGATGCTTTCTGTCGTTCGGCGACCTGTTCTCGTATCTTTCTCTTCTACCAGCTTTTCGGTTTCGTTTTCCTTTTCAACGAACATGTTGTTTCTCTCTCCGTATTTCTGTCGTTATTACACTTAGAATCTCACTATATTCCCGCTCTTTCCTTGGCTTTTTACTTTACTTTTTGTTATTTGTTCAGCGTTCAAATTTGGACTGGCCATTTTGCACTTCTCTCTTTCCCAACCACATATCCCACTGTCAAAGTGATGCGTTTATGGTCAGTCCTTATGCTGCTATACCCTTCCTCGTCAATGAACATTTCTCTCAACTTAACATGGATTCCTTCTGTCATCAGACAGTAATCAATGGTCGATTGCGGGTTTCCCACTACCCACGGGGTCTGCCCTTCACACTTATGCCCTGTATTCACGATAACGAGGTTATGTTGCTCGCAAAGATCTAGCATTGACTTCCCGTTGTGTCGGTATAGCCATCTAGATCTTGTATGTGGGCATTCATGTCACGTAATAGGATAATTTCGGCATCATTCCCGAAACCCTTAATATCAACTCTTAGGTATTCCCCTAACTCTTGATTCTTCTCGGTGCAATTATTTCCGGTGCACAAATACGTTATGCCCAGTCAAGTTTTCTTTCCACTCGTTGTACCTGATAACCAAAGATGCTCTTGACATTTTGAATTTACTCTTTTCCATTTGGCTCCCTGATCGATAAGCATTCCGACTCCACCTCCCTTTCTTTCCCACTTAGTTCTGTTGCACCTTTCCCAAACGGAATTCTCAATCACTGGCGGCTCTTGCGAGTCTCTAAGGTGCGTTTCTGTAACCGCATACACCCCTATTTGTTCTCTATTTAACTGCTCCTCAATCTCTGCCCGCTTTTCCGTTCTTCTGCCGCCCTGCATGTTTATGTAGCCTATTGCATGGCGAGCTCTCTTTCTTGTTTTCCTCCTTTTTCTGTTATTTACGGCGATGCTATTCTGAGGTTCCCCTAGGGGACCTTCTTCATTACTACGTACTTTTGCCTCCTGAGCTACCATGGGCCCCCTAAGAAAGCAACAGCGCGACCAGCAAGTCGCCAGTCTACTACTCATCCAAGCCTGTAATTGAAGTGGATCCCGTCTCGTTAAAAACCACCACACTTTCTCACTTCCTTGTTTACTTCGACAACCTCGAAAGCTTTCTCTCTGCTCATTTTCCAAGTCGGCTCATAAGCAATCACTACGGTTCTTTGTACGTGACTGTCACATACAGGCACATCCGGAAACGTGCACACCATGATCTCCACCTGAGGGGCAGCTCGCGCAAGTCGTCTACCCCCTTCGTCGAGCGCTTGGCTAGTCCTCTCCCTTTCCTGTTTATTACGCCATTTAGCCCACCTGCTACTATGAGAAGGTTGCGCATGTGGGCATTTTCCGCGAGCTTTGCTTTTGCCCGCTCCATGACAGAACCCAGTGTCCGCTCTGGAAATGTCCGTACCGCCACTCTTTTATCGCCTTTCACCACCTTCACAATTGCTTCTGAGCACCTAGCCACATTTGAGTCGCCGGCGATAATCACCATTTCACTCTTTCCTACTGTCCAGGCCTCTCCCTGCTTCCATTTGTCCTTTTCCGCGTAATTCGGACTTGACAAGGGGCATTGATCCCTGCGCTCCTACTTTTTTGTGTGGCGCCCTCAAGATAGGTGCCGCTCTTTCCAGCTGCCCCCTCCCCACGTTGCACGCATTCCACGTACTTTGTTGACACTCCCTCTCCTGTCACGTCGGGAGACCGCGTTCCATTGTCACGACCATTCTCGTTCCCAATGGCGGCCCTGTTCAGCTCTTCCTCCGTTGGTTGAAGTCGTTTTTCCACCACCTTCCGTGCATCACGCTCCTTATTTAGCTAATTTTTGAGCTCTTCGACCTGGTTGACAAGCTCATTCTTGAAAGGGTCTATTTTCTTTAGCCTAGCATCGACATCACAGTGTCTGCCGATTGACTCGATTCCCTCTCCATTCTCATCCGTGCCCTCGTCTGCCATGAGGGAACCCCCGCCCTCACACACTGCACGCTTTCCCGGCTCTCTTGCTATGTATTACATGGTTTTTTCTAATGCAAATACCGAAGCTTTCAGTGGACGTGCCTTCTAACAAAAACCAATACCCACAGAATCTAAATCCTTAAAATGCCGCAAACCAATTCTCACCAATGTTTTAAAAGCAATCAATGCCGCACAGACTTAAAGGGCCCCTGAAACGGTTCGGACAAATTTTATAGAGGCGTAGGGTGCAGATAAAGTTAATCATTCGCACCACAATTTGTGTGAAGCGTCTCACATTAAGAGAGTTACGAATGATTACAAGTTACCCTCCTCATTACCTATGCCTTTTCTCCTCAACTCGTTCGCCGAGTGATCGGGGCTAAGCTCCACCTTTACTGGCTCTGCGTCATGATGGCACGTCGTGTCGTCATGACGCAGACGGTTCTCCAGGAGCGAGCGCGCGAAGCCTCTCCAACCTCTCCAACTGCTGCTTGGCAGTAGACTTCAAGCGAGAGCTATCGAAGCAACGTCCGTTGCGAGCATTCTGTCGCAGCGCCGAACATGTCTGGTATTCCGCTAACCACAGGCGATCGGGGCGTTTCGACGGATGGCTGGAAGCATAAACTCCAGCTGATGAAGGAACTTTAACGTAGACGTACGTGAGCGGCCTGATTGGTCGGCACGGTCCAGCCACCTGGTGGCGCACAGCTTAACCAGCCAAACAAAGAGTTGATATAGCTCTAACCAAGTGTAAAACATTTGAAACGTTTACAAAAATACCGTTTTAACGATTACGGTCCTGCAAGGAATTTACACCGGCAGCAAAGAATACACTTTGTTACTGCTACTGTGTTTGGTTGAGCTCTGTGCCAGGTGGCTGCACCGTGCAGAGCATTATAATGACTTTAGACCATCCACGTTGGCGCTTCTGCCCCATCCCGTGAAACGGTACGGTCAAACGACCAAGCGCAGTCCTCTTGTGCTTGCGTTTACCCAAATACAGGACTCGCGAAAGGCTATTCTGGCAGTAATCCTCCGGTGTAAAGTGACGGCCAGAAATCCTGGTGCCGATCGGACAGCGACAGTCCGATGCGCTGCAACCACTCCGCTCGTCTGCTGCCTTGCAGAGGGACACGATGTCGCAGCTTGACGTATTGCCAGTCGCTACGTTTGCAGCCTACAGCACAATAAAGGCCAATCATGGTGCTCGCGAAAAGACTGAGACCGACACTGACCGCGGAGTTCTCGTCAACACGGAGAACGTTGTAACACAAGCAGACGACACTTGCTGTGTGCCGGAAGTGCTTAAATGTAGTGAGTAATTGTTCTTGTGCATTTTCTTTCTATTACCTTCTTTTCATAGAACCAAATGAACTAACGTTCCAACTACTACGTACAACATTTGTTCACCATAAAGTTGGAAAAATTATCGATGATGCCCTGGGCAGCCAATCGCATAGCTCGCCCTACAAGCGTCATTAGGGTAAATGACGTCAAATGGCTAGGGGCGGCTGATATTCAGCCGAGCGGTGTGCTGCGATGGGTAGCGATGTTCAATTTTAAAACCTGATAATAAATCACACGCTTTACGCGGAGCACTTAAATGTGTCAATTAATGATCAGAAGGACCTACTTTAACGACGCAGTACGATTTCGTACAAACGTACTGACTCGTTAGAGTAGGTCCTTCTGATCATTGATTGACGCATCTAAGTGCTCCGCGTAAAGCGTGTAATTTATTACAAGGTTTTAACAATGTGCATTGCTGCAGATCGCAGCACACTGCTCGGCGGAATATTCAGCTGCCCCTACCCATATGACGTAAATCCCCCAATTGACGTCAGTCAACCGACTGTCGTAACCGACGATGTAAATAAAAATTAATCCGATGTCAGAACCCTTCTGGGCTATTTGTTCACGATGCATCGAACTCGGGACTGTCATAAGTTCAAGCACGCAGACAGTGACGTTGTGGGTTTGAGCAAATCTGAGGCGATTCCGTCTGTATGGATGGTAGGGTTAGGTGTAGCTGGAATGAATAGCAATCCATGACAGCTGCCACTGTAGCTAGTAAGAGCCCGATAAACGTGGGTGCAGGCGTAAGCGGGTTCACGGTATCTCGGTGCCATCGTATGCCGAAGTTTTACCGTTGCTCTAACACTCTAAGAACAGTTTACACCCTTTGGCGTGCCCCTTCTGGCACACAACGATAATCGTCATCTGCCTTGATGCGTTTCCTTTCTTGAAAACGCCGCGCCCGCTACTTTCCTATCGGGAATGCTATCATGCTGATAACGCGCATGCCGTTCGTTACTGGAAAGTACCGGGCTCGCAGTGTTAAAGAAAGGAAACGCATCAAGGCAGATGACGATTATCGTTGTGTGGCAGAAGGGGTACTCCAAAGGTTGTAAACTCTTCTTACACTCTTAGGCAAAGTTACACCCTTTGGCTTGCCCCTTCTGCCACACAACAATAATCGTTATCTGCCTTGATGCGTTTCCTTTCTTTAACGCTGAGAGCCCGGAACTTTCCAGTAACGAACGGCACGCGCGTTATCAGCATAGAACAGTTTACACCCTTTGGAGTGCCCCTGCTGATAACGCGCGTGCCGTTCGTTACTGGAAAGTTCCGGGCTCGCAGCGTTAAAGAAAGGAAACGCATCAAGGCAGATAACGATTATCGTTGTGTGGCAGAAGGGGCAAGCCAAAGGGTGTAACTTTGCCTAAGAGTGTAGAGTGAAAAACAGTTGCACCCTTTGGGGTGTATATTTACTACACAACGATAATCGTCATCTGTCTTGCTTGCGTTTCCTTTCTTGAGAACGCAGCGCTCGCTTTTCCTGTCGAGAAAGCTATCTTATGCTGATAACGTGCGTGCCGTTCGTGACTTGGAAGTAGCGGGCTCGCAACGTTAAAGAAAGGAAACGCGGGCAGGACAGATGACGATTATCGTTGTGGGACAAGATACGCCCCAAAGGGTGTAAATTTTTCTAAGAGTGAAGAGTGTGAGAGTGGAGAAGTATAAGGGAGAAAAAAAAGTCATATTAATATATGAGAAATTCTGCCTCAGGAAGCCAATAACTGAGACGACCATCATTCTATCAGTGTATCGCGAAAGAAAATTATTGCTTTTTAGACGCTAAACTCCATGACGATCAGTCTTTTGCCTAAAATCAGTCCTATATATGTTCTTTCTTCGGTCCATTTCGCGCTGTTTTACGTTCCGTCATCCCAACTAAACTGGGAATGCAACTACGTCGGAACTAAACTCCCAGTATCTCGCATGCAGTGGCGTAACCAGGGGTAGAGGTTGCTACGGGGCCTAAGGACCCCCCCCCCCCCCCTCCTAAACTTTTCCGGCCGGCGCTCTGCTCCCTTTTACGTCCTGCACGTCGCCAATGAACAAAGGCGCATACCCTTCGAACGCCCGCCCCAGACAAATACAGGATGGTGCACCCCTTCAGACAAACCTAGGGCTTGCTCAAGGTAACAGTTGTAATATGCACCAAGCACGGAAAATTTAACAGAGAATAATGGACCCCTCCTGCCCCCCCCCCCCCACACTCTCCCCGAAATGCAACCTTAGCGCACCCCGAAAAAAAATCCTGCCTACGCGCCTGCCATATGTATAGATAACATTCGGACCTTTGACTGAGAATCCTTGTCTATGTGCATGAAGTTTTTTTTAATTGAAATTATAAAAACCGCCGTACATTAGGGCCATAGAATTGGCAAGCACAGTATGGCACAGCTTGTTGTTTAGAAATTGCTAAGACGTATGACAAACTATAACAGCCAAGTTGTCATTTGACATGCCATAAACACGAAATGACCATTTCTTCCCAGTCAAAGAATGGAAGTGGCGCTGGAAATTCGAAAGCGGCAAAAACGCTGCGAGTGCGCGCACGCTGCGTTGCGGCTTCGTGCGCGAGAGATGCATTTTCGCGATCAGCGAGCCTCTCGCAAACGCCGTAGAGCGTCGTGCGCGCGCTTCCTCGACGTCATGCCTGTTTCCTCCTCTCCTGTTCGGGCGAAGGACTTCCGGTGGAGCCGTGAGGCGACGCGTTGGACCGCGATGCAACGACCGGGCTCACAGTGCGTGTGGTCGCTTCGCTTATGCTAGCTCGCGGCGTTGTCGCCCAGCATCGAGAGCCCATTCCATTGTCGTCCGTGGTAGCCGCTTAGGATTACGATCATTGGACGCCGACGCGGAACCCACAACAGTAAGTACAACCCATTCTTTCGGCGCACAGAGTCTGATAAAGCCTGTACGGTTTCCTTGCGGGTCCCGTCTGAAGATGCACAACGAGCGCCGTCGTCGCGTCGTGCACCTACGAACGGACGCCGCCGCTCTCGAAAACGCACTTCGGTGCGGGCTGCTGCTGCGCCTTTCTTTTCGTGTTCGCGTATTGATTGTGCTTGTCTGCGTCGGCCGGCTACAGCTATTGACTTGATCGTTAGCCGAGGCGTGTTTGTTGTGCTTATTGATTGTAGCGGCCACTCGCCTTTACTTTTCGCGGCGGAGCAGCGCATTCTCTCCATCGCGAAGGGCGCTCGGCGGCAGGTAGGCTGCCGCCGCTGCCGCTAGCCTAGGTATCGCGGTCGCCGCGTCCGAACCCGGCGCCCGTTTGCTTCGGCTGCCGCCGCTACCCCGCGAATTTCGTAAGACCAGTTGGAGCGTCATCCGTGGAGTTGCGTGGTCTTGAGGCAGTCGCATTTTTCCTTCGAAATCTTCCGTGCATGTGCGAGGATAACGCGCGTAGCGTCATGCGATTTTTTACTGTTCTTGAGGGAACGCGTAGACGTCCGCCCGGCAGATGTTTGTCTCCCGACCATTCGTTTGATCGTACGCGGCTCATATTCGTCGACGCCTCGTCGCTGGCGCGCGTAAGCAAGCTTGCTTTACCACATGTGACATCTACGCAATGTATATCGCACTCTACTTGGCTGGAAGAGGGCACTTAGCTTAGAAAAATAGTACTTGTGCAACACTATACTGATCGCCGGTCGAGCCATTGCAGCATATCCTGGTCTACGCGAGCCAACTTCGTGCTCTTGCCGCGGTCTGGCAGGCGCCGCCGCCGCGCATGGCGCGCACGCGTTCTGTGTACACTTGTGCGCGTTCCTTACGCGCTTGTGTCCTGTCGTTCCACGCGTTCGTTTTCCTTGTTTCGATAAGTTCTTTTTCTCTTCGCTTCCTTTGCCGGCGGTCGGCGACAGCTTCTTCTTTTTTTTTTTTCTTCGAATTTGTACACGCGGTACACGTCCGTGCGCCGTTTTGTTTGCGTTGGTGCTGCTCTTTGAAAAACTGGTTTCGTCGATTCGAGGTCTCTTTCTCTCGCCCTCGCGGCGGCAGGCGGGCGGCCCAGTCGGCCGCGCGCGCGCCGGCGGGAGTGGCTACGGCGAGGGAGGCAGCAAAACAAAAGAAGGGTCATGGAAAAGAAAGAGGAGGGGGGGGCGCGAAATAGGGGCCAGCCGCCGAGAGCCTGCACAAAGAGAGCTAGAGAAACGACCCAGCCGGCAGCGAGGGCCTCCTCGGGCGACCCCTCCGTCGCTGGAATCGGACGCACCCGGCGAGCCCGCGCTCCATGCATCCAGCGAGCCTCCCCCGCCCCCTAATTAACGTCCATTTCCGGTTTAATCGTTCTTTGCCTTGCCCAGCCGCGCCAGCGTCGCCAACCTCCCCGTCTCCCTTCGCCTGCTCGCCCTCCGTGGCGCGCGGTTACCGCCGCGGCCTATGCGCCGGAGTTGAAGCAGGCACTCCCGCTTTTCTGCTAGCAGACGGGTTTGTTTCGATCCCGGCACCACCACGACCAACGTCAACAACAAGCAACAAAACTTTAAACTGCTTATCCTTGCACGAGGAAAGTTTTGTTACTTCGGCCGAATTCACGGAACTTTTCATTCGTAAGTTGTTTATCGTTGACCGGCCGCCTTCGCTAGTACAACACGATTGTGTAGCCGCTACTCTTACGAGCAGTTCTGTCAGAAGAACGTTTTGTTGAATACGGCGCCTCGGCGCCGAATTTACAAAGCATTTTTTTTTAAATGTAAGAACATTTGGTCATTGGCTGAGCGCCTTCACTAACGATATGTTCGCCATAATGATTGACCGGCACTTGTTCTTATTAACAGCTTTAGCGTGCGAAGCGCTTTGTTAATTCTGCGTTTTTCTTAAGATATCAGCCAATCGACGTGTTTTACATATCATTACCGAAGGCAATGGCGAAGAGCTCTTACGAACCAAAAGCTTTGTGAATTGGGCCGCTGATTCTTACCCGGCGATGGGGAGAAATCGAAAAGCTGCGGTAAAGCTGGGTCGTTCCATTGCAGTAAAGTTGCTAAAACGAATAACGAAAGCGGCGTGGGCGCTTATTTGGGGGTATAGGTGTAAAAGCGTTTTACGTGCAAACGGAGCAAATGCTAGCCATGCATTTCTGTGGACCTATTGCAGTGGACAGGTTTGTTGGACACACGTCACCTAGTCACGTGATGGCTATGTATATGTGTTCATTTACTCATCCCATCTCTGTAGAGTCATAAAAGAAGGAATACGTACTTGCCATTTGAATAACTTGAACACTGAGACCATATGCGCCAGTATGCGCTCGCAAACTTTAATTGCAGGTTCCCGCCACGAGCCATTTGCGGCGTACGTCATTTTGCCCCAATACTTCTTCGCATTAGGCCCTGTATAAAATTTGCCGGTGACTTACCTGGTTTTTTATGGATTAGAAGGACCATGGCCGATGTCGTTTTTTTTTTTTTTTTGTAAGATCTGGTGTTTCTTTTGCCCAATTGGCCCAAGGGCAAGTTTCCATACGTCATTTGTGGAGGTCATTAAGTGGTGCCTGAAACAACGCTTTAGACCTAACACTACAGCATTACGCGGCTGTATCATTGCTGCATGTGCAGCTTCGTAGCTGCGCTTGTTGCGGCCATCTGCACCTTGGCGAGCTGCGAAAATAGTGCGCCAACGATGAAGAGTTTGTAGCGCCAAGAGCAGCAGTGCATGGCATCGTGGTTGAGTGTCTGTCTCGGCTGCTGGAGCACGTGAATTCAACACCACGCCGCCGCTGGTTACCCACCGGTTGCCCCAATTGGCACAGGCGTCTTGAGCTCCAACACTCGGGTTTTCTTTAGGGCGGAACTGCCTTGGGGAAGGAGCGCGCGCCAGGGCATATACCGGTGAACCCTGTGGGCACTACAAAACATTGTCAATGCACACCTAACTGCAAATTTATGCATGCAACCCTCTGTGCCGTCACGTTTCCCGCCATACAACCTGCGCACTCGAGTACGTCAGTTTCGAAGGTCGAATTCAGCCAGGAACGGCCCACTCTGTAAACAAAAAAAAAAAGGAAAAAAAACAGCGTCTGTCCGAAGAAACGTCTCCTGAAGAAGGTAAGAAAATGCGACTGTGGCGCCGCCTTCATGCCCCCTGCGAACACATACGAACAAAAAGGCACGTATGGTGTGTACCGCTATTGTTTTGGCACACTTATATGGAGGGGCTGTGAAGGTCGTGCATCAGGCGCATTTCCGATGACGTTTGTGCCAGAAGAAGCGCGTCCTGGCTGCTTTCGCTCACTTAGTGACGAACCCTTCACCTAATCCCGTATGGTCCTTCATGCATTAATGGCCTTCATGCATATTAGTATCGCTTCACTGTTCACAAAAGAAAGGTGCTCGTTTCCACTGGCAGCTTTTATTAGTCCTAACCATTTTTTACCTGAGATATCACAATGGCACCACACCTGTGCTATAGCTGTTGCGCCTGCATGCAGTTGTATGCTGGGGCGACATTGCCCAAACTAACGGTCAGAGGAGGGAACATGTCCACTGACATTGCAGGTTGTGGTACCCTACCGCTGCAGAGGAAATCCAAGGTTTTATGCAATATTCAGTCACTCTCGTGTCAGGGCCGGTTCGCCTTTCGCAAAGCAGTGACGTTTGCTGTAGCGCCCTTTCCCGTCTTTTGCATATGTCATGCGTTTACAGCGGGTAGGCAAATAATTTCACTTATCAATAGAGGCAATAAAAGGAAAACCACAACATGTCAAAATTTCTCTGGAACCCTCTACTACGAGATTTTTCATTACAAGATTATGGCTTTAGAACGTAAAACTCCATGTTTTTTACTATTTTGTTTTCATCTGCCTTCTTTCCTTTCTTTCATTTCTCCGTCTTTGGAGCCAAACCTTGAGAGGTCATGGTTAAGCACTGGGTTGACAAAGGTAACGAGCGCGCATCCATAAGCTAACGGGAAGCGGCACTTACAATTATACGCTCAAATTTGGACTGAATTGCAGTTGGGTCAAGAATAATACACAGCTAATTACAGACTGCATTCCTTAGTGTTTGCTATGTACGTGTATGAACGCGATATAGTCATCAAAAGCTGGCCCATATAGAGCACATACTATAACGGCCGCAAGCTTGCTGTTGAAGCACGGGAGGTGTCACTTGAAACAGTTTGTTGTCACTGGAATTGACTGCAGATATATATTGTAAGCAGAACAGTGTGGAGGAGGTAGCGTGAAAAACATAACGAAATGGAACAGAAATAAACGGGACAGCTGCTCGTCTTGTTTGGTTCACAGGTTATATTGTGCCAGCTCCACTACGCAGTGTCTCACTAGTCACTTAAGTTTCGTTCCTCTTTGTCAGTGTTTTCTACGTCTGCCTTTTCAAGCCATGTTTCTTCCAGTAAGCGATTGTAGTATCGTGATCAAAACATTCAGGTGGCTTCTTCGAACAGTCTGCTTTTATCCGCCGCGCAGCAGACTCGTAGCTTTTGCCGACACCATAATTAAAGATTTAATTTTCGATTTTAACGTCCAAAGGCGTGTCATGTTCTGTGAGGGAAAGAAAGAAAGAAACGAGAAAAGGGAAAGGGCAGGGAGGTCAACCAGACGCGCGTCCGGTTTGCTACCAAGCACAGGGGCAAGGGGGGTGGTTAAAGAGACACTAAAGGCAATATGAAGTCAAGCTAAAGTGATAGATTAGTGCTCGAGAACCTCTAAGGCGTCAGTATTATCGCGAACAGAGCCTTAATAATCGAGAAATTGAGGTAAATGCAGGACTTGATTAGAGACTCCCCCGAGACATTCAAGTACTTGCCCGATGACGAAAGCACTCCTTAGTTAAATTTTCTCATTAGTACTCAACCACTCGTAGAAAAAAAAAACACATTCTTGTATTGTATTATAAGACGAAATAAAATGCTACTTGTCCAATTCTGTTTCATTTATCGAAAAAAAGAACTCGTTGAAATTGCCCTTGACGACGGTGCGGGCGGTCGAAAGGTTTCGTTTTCGCTCGACGCCGCGCCGCCCACGCTTTGGCGTTTCACTAGTTTCGTTATCGCGCAGTGCTGCGCTGGTTTTGCTGGCTCGCAAAACTCCCACAAATTACAAGTAGCAGAGAATTCAACTTCTATGTGAGGTCGCGGGATGCCCGAACGGTCTACTCCACTTCTCCAATGCCCAGTGGCGTAGCTAGGTCGTCTGGCACCCAGGGCCCATAGGTCTTCTGTCCAGGAGCCCATAGGACTCATCATGTCCGCGATGGTCGTGTTCAATCGTTCTGTTAGGCCGTCCGTTTACGGGTGATAGGCTGTGGTCTTTCGGTGAGCCGTGCCGCTGAAGCTAAGCTAATTTAGGGGTGTAGCCGTAAAGGCAGTCCCTCTGTCCCTTATTTTCACCATTGGCGCACCGTGCCCGACAACCACGTTTTCAATAAAGAATCGCGCTGCTTCGACTGCGGTGCCGCTGGACGGGCCTTGGTTTCTGCATAGCGTGTCAGGTAATCGGTGGCAACTATTACGCACTTATTGCCAGTATGGGAAGTCGGGAACGGTCCGAGAAGGTCCATCCCGATTTGGGCAAATGAGGTCGTGGGCACCAGGACTGGTTGTAGTAGCCCAGCTGGTTTCATATGTGGTGGTTTGCGTCGTTGACAATGGAGGCACGTGTGCAGGTAATGTTTCACAAATGCACATATTGGATGCGGCCACATGTTCGAACTGCTAGGCAACGAGAGCTACTTTTTTTAAAGTCGTTATTGTTGTTTTGCAGCTCCGCGTATATGTGGCGAGACGGTTGGACGCGTCCCTTTGTACATACTTCTGGGATGACTTGAGCGTGACATTACAAGTAATAGAACATGGACGGCAGTGAAACTGTGGATTTCCTTATTTGTTCAGCAGTATTCCTTGCGCGATGAATATTAAATCGGAAACACTTCTGAGAAGCAATATCAGTGCAGGAGGAATCTCTACACGTCGTATACTGTAGTACGGATACAGTGATGACGTTAACACGCGTTGTGAAGCTCTTGTGTGAGCGCTAATATCAGATGAAACTGAAGTTCCTCTATAGGGTATCTCCAATACAGCTCGTCCGCTCTAAAAAGCGAAACGTCTCGTCGTATTTTTCGTCATCATTCGATCCATTTCACATCATGTTACGTTGTTTTTATTAACCCTTGCCGGCTGTTTAGTTTTCCGTGGTAGCGGAACAGTTTGATGAATATTCCAGCGGAGGCACGTACTTTTCGTTTCTGAGTCCGACTTGGCAGAAGCAAATGGTCCCAGCAGCCTCTATGAGGTCTGACAATACCTCAAACCATCTCCTTCGCCGCGTCGGTTCTCCTTCTCAAAAACTATCCGGCCTTCTTGGTAGCTTTCTTGCGACCCCAGTGTAACAACGTGGGTGTGATATATTTGTTTGTCGATGTTTCTACGGTGACCAGCTTGTACAATTGTACGATTGCTCTATTATTTATCAACTTCAATCTCGCCGCCTTAATTGTGCCGCTCGTATTCTCGCACTCGTTCGCCTTCTCCTGCCCTCTGTGGCCGGCGTGAGTGACCACGCTATCCCCGTATACCCTCGCCGACGGGAACTGTATGTGCGCACTTCGCCCTGCACCGCTCTGTCACACTGCTGGCGTGAACGCGCACAAGCCGGCTGACATGGCGTTAGCGCGGCCGCGCGCTCGATGTCGCCCGCGTGCGCGTCGCACTTGTTCTGCGTTCAATTGTGCGGCCTCTGCCGCGCGGCGGCGACGCCTGCGACGCCCAGCGGAGGATTGCGTTGCCTTTCTTTTTAGTTTTTCAATTTTTTTTCCTTTTCCCTCGCGCCACGATGTCGCCGCCGCCGCGCCGCCTGCTGCTTTGCGGCTGCTGCTGCTGTTGCTGCTGGCATCGTGGTTGTCGGTTGTAGCAACAGGTGCGCCGTCTGCGTAGCCGATCCCCTCTCGCCGCGTGTTGATCGGCCCTACTCATCGCGGGCTCCAACTTCACTGGTCGCGACGGTGGGATTAAAGTGGGCTATTGTTTTGTCACGCACTGTCTCTCTCTCTCTCTCTCTGCTAGACAGCTTGACTTGCAGAGCTCCAGGCTCCTTTATGGCAAATGAAAAGGTGCCGTCTCTGCTGTAGCTGTCACTCATCCCTTATTTCTGAAATACGCCCTTTTCTGCGGAGCCGCAGCAGACGTGGCTAAAAACGCGACGATAGTTAATTGATTTACGTATGCTTGCTGATTAAACTCATGATCAAAAACTTTTGTCCGCATTTATGCAGTTGCCGAAATGAACCCCGTCAGTGCTGAAAACATGTGCACTTAGCGGGCGCTTGCCGATGTAGCTGCTGAGCACGAGGCCGCGGGTTCAAATACCGGTAGGGGGGTGACTGATACCAATAGGAGCACGATGCAGACACGCTCGTGTTCATTGCTTTGGGTGCACATTAAGGAACCCCGCAGGATAAGTGAAATTAATCCGTAGCGCCCGTAGCTCTTTTGTATTCGGTGCGCAATTGTAATTATAATTGTAGCGCTTTTTTGTATTCGGTGCGCGATTCCTCCTAAGGTCCCAAGCGCAAACTGCCGCGAATGACCGCGGCGCGCCGCTGTTGGCGCTGGCGTCGGCCTGTTCATTAAAAGGACCACGAGCTCGTTTGAGCGGCCTCGCTCGTGAGATCCCGGCCGTACGGTACAGCAGTGGAAAGGAACGTAGGCGAGCGACGACCATGTTCCCATTCATGCAACCTAGTGACACGAACCTTGATTACCAAGTTATTGATTACCAAGCGTTTTTAAATACGTCTATACCCTAAGCGACATGTACTGCCATTAACTGACGCTTAGAATCGAAAAGCATATAGCGCTATGTGTTACTAAACGTTGTTTATGGAACACGTGCAACCCATTCAGTGCGTAA
Organism: Dermacentor andersoni; assembly: GCF_023375885.2. NCBI lineage: Eukaryota > Metazoa > Arthropoda > Arachnida > Ixodida > Ixodidae > Dermacentor > Dermacentor andersoni. Next base: position 179,359,834 of record NC_092814.1, read on the forward strand.
TATGCAGATGCCGATCTAGGCAAATAGACACGTAGCAAAAATCAGAACCCGGGCCGCTTGATGATTGGATCGCAATAGGAATGAATCATACATATTACAAAGCCGGCATAAAAAAGAATCGTTTATTGCATGCTTGCATTGACCTGATGCAAGTCCTGCCAACCCCATAGCCTATTTTCGAACACTTTCTGAAAAAAAAATTCTTGGACCCTGGCCAGCCGATGCCGCTATTTATGAGCTGCTGCTGTTTTTCAGGAACACAGGCCTCAATGACCGTTTGTAGTACAGCTACGTGTCCTGCTGTGTGCGCCCAGTGTTCATTCTCTCTTTCGCTCCCTCTCTTTCTGTTCATTTGCCTTACGCCCGTGCAGGGTAGCAAATTGGACGCTCGTATGGATGACTTTCCTGTCCTGTCCTTGTTTTCTCTGTCTCTAATGGGGCGCTTTGTTAGACCATTGAAATGTTCGAAAGGAAAGTGGTCTGGTGGCATGAGATAAGCAGATTGCAAGGAAATACCTGCAAACTTGCAACATATCCTACCGTGGAGCTATACTAAAAAAAACTAATTTATCGAAGTATGTTAAGATGCAAATGGCAAGTATCGTATCGGATGTAATTAATCTGCTAGTATCTTAGTGCCTTTTTATCTGTATCTCAAATATATATGACCAGAGTATCCTGTATCTATGGCATGATACAATTGCAAAGTATCTTTTTCGAACCCTGGTAGCCAGACCAGGACTGGTTCGCACACGTCGACATACTTGAATGTATACCTTGGCGTGCGGATGCTGTTTTAGCACTGGTGTGCGGGTCACTGCTGTGACGATATTCGGGAGCGATCGAGACGCAGTTACTATATATTGCAAAGCTCCTAACGCAGTGGTGTGACGGTACGGATTCTACGGCAGTCTACCTCTGCTGCCGTCTTGAACAAGTAGCGCGCGCGCGTTCTGTGCGAGAGGTCTGGCCAGATGGCAAGGTAGTACGTATGCTGCGTGGCGGCACGGAACGTTCGCTAGTCAATGAGGTGCTCCTCAGAAGCTTCATATACAGGACTCCATGTGCTTCACGTCACGCCGATCGAGCCACAACATGCGGTATCATTGGCTGGCCCACTTTCGCGCTCCGTAGCAGCTGTCACAATAGAACCGCAACGCAGACGAAGCGCTGCCTTGCGCAGCGCTATCCTTGCTTTCTTTCCCGTTCAGCGGTGGATTTGCGCCTCCGTTGCGCCATTGCCTGCAGCGCGCACCGTCGCCAGCGTCAAGATGGCATTAGAAAGTTGTAGCCTCTCCGTAAATGTATTACTCTTTACGGATACTGGTTTATTACAAAGACGTGGTCATCAGAGCCGCGTTCGTGGCGACGTCTTGTAACCATATAGGACAGAGAGCTGTTACTGTAGGGATGAGTCACATTATTCTTAGCCGCTGGTGCAAAGTGTCAGCAGCGACGTAATCATTGACATGCAGTTATTTATTTTTCTAATTTTCCTTCGACGAGTACACCCGCGTAACACACGAACATTTTTTTATATGTGTATGATTAACAACCCCCCCCCCCCTCCCCTTAATTTGCCCTCTTCTCCTTCATTGTGGTTGGAGAAAGCGTCACAAGGTTTCGCTACCAGCGTCGTTATGGCTGTTTACGTCTCTGGTGACCCAGCATTCCGTGAAAGGTAATACGTCATACCGACAAGCTAAAACTCTGTTTTGGACCTCAGGAGCCACGCGGAAGTAGTCGCTTGCGAGCAAGTAATTCCGCGAGTAATTGATGAATGCATACTCAAACCATTTGTTTGGTCGGATATTAAAGATGGCTTGTGGTTGGATAATGTCACTTCCCCGCCTTTCTCTCATTTGCATCTCTCTCGCGTGGTCGGATATTACTGCTGACCACTTTTCAGTTTCAGCTGCATCTTTATTGTGTGTGTGTGTGCTCCCCGTGGTCACACACACACACACACTATATATATATATATATATATATATATATATATATATATATATATATATATATATATATATATATATATATATATAGGCTGTTTTAAAGGGGTGGAGACATCAAAATTTTCGTTCATGCATTTGTTGATTCAAACGTTGCGTCATGCTTCAGGGAGCACGATACACACAGCGGGATTCATATATATCCGATAAATAATTTAATAATAGCATTATTATACCGAGCGATTTCGGTTTCGGTTTCTGGGCTCCGGAGGATGCTATGACGTCACAGAGGAGGAAACGCAACATGGCTTGGTCACGTGGGCCTAAAAAAATAGTGATGTAAAACTATGCTGCGTCGTCTGCTCGCGCATACGCGTGCTCTGCCAGCAGAGGTCAACAACTGGCGATTCGAAGTGCATGTCGCGATTATTATAATTATTGCGAAGTGCGACAACAACGGTAAGAAAATATTGCGGCTTGTGAGAGTCGGTGATTCATTCCGAAGCGCCGTAAGCTTTAGCTTTGAAGTGAGCCGGAAAAGGCCTAGCGACGATATCGGCGGCGCCGAACGATCAGAGGCTGCCGTCGGTGCCAGGATGACTACTCCTCGGTCGCTGATTGGCCGCTTTGCCGTACGGCTGCCGCACAAATGGGTCCCGGGCCCGTCCTCTCTACGGCAAGGAAATATCGCCGTTCGCGAGCAAAACCGCCGTCGCACGGGGGCACGCGAACGGCAAACGGCGTGCGGCGAGTTTCCGTGCCGGTAACGTGGACGGGCCCTCACAATGAGAAAGGCCAAGCGAACGAGAGACCGCTCCGAGCTGCCGAACTAAGCGACTATGGGAGGAGAGAAGCGGACAACACGAACGCCGCATATCCTGGTCCCTTTCGAAGTCGGCCGGCTAGCGTTACACTCAAGGCCCGTCCGCACGGCAACTCGCCGCATGCAGTTTGCCGTTCGCGGGCCGCCGTGCGGCGTTCGTGTTGTCCACTTCTCTTGTGTCCGTGTCTGCACGCCTTACCCCTTATTTGCATTAAGAAAGGATTTCTATATGCCTGTAGCTCGGTCATAGTGGAGGCTATGCTCGGTCGCTCGGCTCAGCAGGCTCCGTAATCGGCATTTCATCGCTACTCATCATACGTCACGTTTTTGTGCTAGTGTGCTATGACGTCAATATTTTCGTTCCTCCTCTGTGACGTAGTAACTGCCGCGCTAGCGATGGGTCTCGACTACGAGAAGGAGTCTTTAATGAATTTTTGGAGCTGAATTAGAATTATTTTGAAATGTTTGCAGCGTCCAATACCTCGTTCTGGGTGTCCTTGCATACGGAAGCAGCCTACAACATGCTTTTTATAGCCTCAAAATTTGGTGTCCCAACCCCTTTAAGATACGCAAAAGGCGAATCTTGCTTTTAGCGCGTTGAAGAGTTCGGCAGAGATTGTAAGAAAGCGGGCCTCATCAACTAAGCGTGCGCTACCTCTCTTGGAGCTCGCTCCCCTTCGCCGTCTCTCCCCTTCCATTCCCCCAACCCTACTTCTATTCTCGGCTCCGTTCCCCCTCTTCTCGGAATCCCCATTTTCAGCTTTGGGGACGTTTTCTGCCTTCTCTCCTAACTATTCAGTTTCGAGCCGCGTTTCTAAGAGGTGAGCATGGGAGGGAGATTTTTGGCAACGCGGACGCGCGCAAAGTACCCCTTCGCAGAGGAGGGAAAACGGTGGGTGATGGTACGCCGGGGCAAAAGGCTTCTTTTACTCTTCGTTCCCTGGCATTTGTGGGTGCGTACAATGGGGAGGGAAAGAAATCATAAAGGAAGTGGCCGTGCCGTCCCGGACAAGCGGGGGGCTCTGCGGGCCCAGTCCCGTTTTGGAAAGGCAGACTATATTTTTTTTTTTTTTCGTAGTGCTGGTGTACAAAGCGCACCATTTGACAGCGACGCACCACCCATGTAGCCGAACTGAAGCGGCTGTATTCTTGTGTCCGAATTGGTTTGGGCAGCCCGAATTATTTACCAGTCACATGTCGTGGGAGGCCAAGAAAGGGCGAGGATATTATCAGTGTCTTTTCTTTTTTCGTTTTTTTTAACTGTTTGTGCTTGTTGCACCTTTCTACATCCACTCTCGTATAGCGTTCCTGAGCCGAATGTTGATCTTTTAGGGGTGTTCGAGTAGCAAATATTTCGAATCGAATACGAATATTCTCGAAAAGCGACCTTCGATCATTGAATAGTTCATCTCTAAACAAGGGCAAATATAAACTGTCCGTATAATTCCTCCCGGTATATATGCATCAGAAATCTTATTGAGATTATTTGCATGGCTTGCTTACAGGTCATACTTAAATGCGTGTAATACCGTCCGCAAATGGGTGTCCCGTAAACTGAGAAGGTTGTAAATCAGAAACGACTGCTTTCAGTTATCTGGTGCATCATGATAATGACCGTGATAAAGAAAAAAAAGAAAAGAGACGAGAACAGCGCATCGCCAAATACACGTTGCAAAGTGTCGAGTTCGTTCAAGGAAGGGAGGAAGAACACTTTATTGCATGACGATTCTATACTCAGGTACGACTCAAGTCTGCAGTGAAGCCCCGCTCACGCCCTCATAACCGCCAGCCACTGTTCCTCCGCGAGGCAACAAATAGTTCGTACTTCAATCTTTCCCTGTTACCTAAATAAGGCGGTAACCACAAAAATAAAATTGTAAGCGCGTAATTTTGTACGTTTTCACTCGTCTGTTATAGTGGGACGGTGAAAGCCTAATTCTTTATTGAACTGAAATAAAACGCTTGCTTCGCTGCAACTGTTGATTGTATAGTTTCACCTCATTTGGCAGTGAAGTTTCATGAGCAAAACGGGGTCAGCAGTGACATGAACTGTACCGCAGACTTTTGAAGAGTGAAATGCTCAGACTACATACACTTTGTCCATGTCTGTTGCACACCTCATCGCATCCGCCGATGAAAACGCTCATCAAGATCAGCAGACACTCCGGAGGTATCATGTACGACTCCATTTTGAAGTGGTCGCATGACGACGATTTTGTTTGCTTCTGTGATTGGCTGGCGGAGTAACAAACCTGCACAGTCCGTGTGGCTTGGTTGTCAACTGCTGTTCTTTTTTTTTTAAGTTTTATCATACTATAGTCCGAGTTGTCCTCGCTTGTGGAGGTGGCGCTCAACGGTGACGGGTGCAATCGCCCTCTGGATGTGGCCGGACGTGTGGTCCACCTGGAGGAGCCTCAGAGTCTGGCGCAAGTCTTCGTGTGGTGCGGCCCACCTCTGCCAGGTGTAAGGCATGGACGGGGGGTGATGCTGGCACGTGTGATCATGTGGGATGAGGAGAGGGTGCGTGGACATTCCAAGTACGTGTGTACGGCATTAGAATGCTGCCCACAGACGTGGCAGATGGGATGGCCTAGTCTACGCTCAGTGCGATGAATGATTGCATTATTAGGAAGAGTGAGGGTCTGTGATGGTCGGATGAGAGGTGCTTCTGTACGTGGAACGCGGCATGAGGGAGTCGGTATAGGCGCATGCGTGATTCGCCGTGCTATTTCGAGTCTGCGTTGCTTGCGGCGCTCAGCTTGACGAACTTTGGGGGAATTGACTTCAGGCCATCGGAGAGAAGCGATACTACACCACCGCACATATCTTTAAAGTAATGCAGACATGGTGCGAATGGCCGAATAAGAAATTGCTTTGCCTGAATCGAGACAAAGAATTGTCATATTGAGTGCCTAGAAGTAAGGTATTCATAATGAATTACTGAAAACTATTGAACAGAAGTTATCCGCCCCGTGCGTTCGCTCATAAACTGGTTATCCTGCGTAGAAATCGTAGCTCCCCTTCCAACTTCCATCGTTCCCTCATATTTGAGACAAGTGTCATCATCCCTTAAGCGTTCGAAAGAAACGAATATTCGTCAATTTCGAATAGTGTATTCTCGAATCGACTGCGAATTCAGTATCAAAGAGCATTCTATTCGTATTCGAAATTTCGAATATTCGCACACCTATAATTTTTTTTTTTTTTTTGAAGATAGCGGTGGCGCGTAGCTGTTAAGATGATGTGTGGGTTCTGACTTTGTTGTCTCTTCTACGCACACGGTGTAGGTCGAGAAAAGGAGCACTAATTGGAGCGAGGCTGCTTGTTCGCAGTGAAGATGCGAACAAGCATAGGAGGCTTGTTGAGCGCCGTGTGCTCAGTAATTTCCGGGTTAATATAAAATACCAAGTAGGTTAGCTTTCGCGAGGGTTGGTATTTTTGTTAGGCAGTGCTACAGCTGGTCAAAGCAAATTTCTCTAGGAACATCACGCCGCACGTACGTTGTACATATGTTCCATGTAAAATCCTGTATGTGAAGATTTTCGTATATGGAAAGTATCCTTGTTATGTTAAATGAACATACTGTATTGTGTTGTATTATTGTATTTGATTAAGTGTAATTCCTTTCGTGCTTTGGAGGCCGGGGGCTTTGGTACAACGCAACCATTTCAATGGCGACGCTAAAGATACGAGAGATGTCGGAGATGTCGGCTTTATTGAGCTACTGGAGGTGTTAATTGGTTGACTGGGTTCATTCTTCAAAAAGGCGGAACATAGCGTAAGAAAAGACAAGTAGTGGACATCGCAACTGTGCCGACCTGTCGGCGGACTGTCCTGCAGCCAAGGAGAGATTGAGTACGTAATCAACAAAATGCAATGGTTAACAGTTATCATAGAATAATAAGCATAATGAACACTTTTCAAGCCAATCCCTAGAGGCCACGGGAGTTGCCGAAGTGCTGTCGGCGGCAAGCGATGGTACTAGTGCTTCCCCCCCCGTTGTAACAAAAGACACTGGCTCATTGCTGGGCCGTAAGTTGACTATCGGTATTCTTTTTAATACAGCCTATTATAGTGTGTGTCTTTTTAATTCTTCTTACTTCATCCTATCTCGTTTTGTCACTGAGGGCTGCGCATGGGGATTTCAGGCGCTTTCCTGTGCATCGTACAAGTACTTTCTCAAAGCGCAATTTGTTAGTTTGTTTAAGAGCTAATAGTTGAAGTTTCCGTAACCGTAATAGTTGGGAGTGAAGGCAAACGTGCTGCTGCGCAGGTATTATAAGTGTGAGTGACGCGATACAAGATCCCAGACAGTGAACGCTGCTGCCCACTGATTGGCTAATACGTTCGCAAGGGTGGCTGTGAAAACAGGGCCAAAGGCTGTTTATTTCATCGAAGCAGTGAAGGTGCAGTCTGCCTTAACTACTTCTCTGGGCGGCCCGAAACGTGTGACTAGAACGTCCTCGTTGGTCTCTCTCCTATGGCCACGAGTGTGCTGATGACGCCTTCAGTAGAGCGGCATTGCTGTCAGGTGGCTCTTGACTCCAACTTCTGCTACACTGTGCCTTTCGCAAGGAGATCGCGCGGTGTCGCGGAGCTCGCTAGCGTTAGCCGGAACGATGCGGGACCAGTTGTTGCCGGGTTACCTGCGCCTTGGCTTCAATCGCACGAGAGAGAGTAATACGCACAGCCAGAACGCTCCTGGTATTAACAAATTCTGCTTATAAGGTCGCTGTTGGGCTAGTTGATGTGCGGAGTCTGTGACTTGCCAAACGCCGCAACGAAGACACAAGACACACAAGGAAGTCCACACGAGCGTGATTCTTGAGTACATCGCCCTGTGTCCTTTCTCTTGTCGCAGCCATCGTATCACGTTTTGCAATACTTGTTCTTTTCCGCGTTGCGGTTCACCACCATGTATAATCAGTCGCTCTTAACGTTAATGCGAAGAAATCGCCCAGGTGAACGTTGTCACTCGCATTTCGCTTTGTGAGAAAACCTGCGGATGACGTACATACTTCCGCGAAGCCGCTGCCCGAGGCTTTGACCGCACGAAATACGTTTTTCTTCTTTGTGCTGCTGCTGGCGCGTGCGGCTGTCGTGCACGCAGCCTCAAAGCACCACCTTTAGTGCAGACCAGTCGCTCGCCAGTATCCGGTCGGGCGACGCCTTTCCAAAAGAAAACGTAGAGCCATCTGTCGTGCATGCGAGGCGCGCGCTGGTTCTCGCATCACTCTCGGCTCCGGACTGCAGCGCTCGCCGCCGTGATGGATAGGTCCGCGATATTGTATTCGTTTGTAACGAGAACGGGTTCATCCACGACGCTACCCATCGATCGATGCCTGTCGAACGTCGTCGCTGACTTCGGACTGCCAAGCCTCGCTGTGAACAGCTGCGTAGCGGCCGCCTTTGCGCGCGACACTCTGTTCTCGAGTGTCCGTTGGTCGTTTGAGCGCGAAAATGCGCCAGCCATAGCGGTAAGTGCGATGAAAGTTGCGGCGGTCATGTTCCATGTTGTGCCGCTGCATTCACAGTTTAGGATTTTAGAAACGAGGGTTTATTTACGACTATACGTGAGGTGTTAACGTCCTAAAGACAAACTGAGGCTATAAGAGTCGCCGTAGTAAGGGGCTCCCGATTTTTTTTTTTTCGACCATCTGGGGTATTACACAACTCCGGCCACTTAAAGTCGTTTTGAAGAGAGTTTACGCTTGTGTCACACGGCTTTTTCACTTGTTTGCGAACGTATGCAGCAGACACTCTTGTTAATGGCAGCGCTTTAATCTTGGCTTCGGCTTGTACTAAGGCTGTTGCGTGGTCTGCTACAGTATCGTTCAAATGAACCAGCCTTTTCTTAAAAGGGCCCCTCACCAGGTCTGGCCATTTTGAGCTAAGAAGCGCAGAGCATACATTGCGCGATAACGATCTTGTTTGCAAAGAATTACATCGCTATGCGCCGCGGAAAGGTCTCAAATTTCGATCCGAACGCCGTTTTGTTTCTCTCGCGGCCACTTCGCTCCAAACCGGACGGAGACGTAGTCGCATCCCTACGCCTACGTAGTCGGGACAGCAGTGTGATGATGCTCGTGGTGACACGTGACTTTGGGAATTATTCAAGGCAACATCTGTTATTTGTGGGATCTGTTGCTTGAATTGACGAATTGAAGTTTAGAGAAATAATAAAACACACAAACGTAATGTCCACGTGTTCTTTTGTTTTACGTCGCACCGAAGCAAAAGACATGTTCTTCCGCTTCGTCTGCTTGTTCCCACGGTCGTGCAGTCACGTGCGCAGGTACCGGAACTATGCCATTTTCTACCGTGTTCCAGCGTGTGATCAGGCTCTGCAAGCCGCTTGTTCTGCCTGTATTCGTGTAGCACTGACTTATACCGCTAGTCATGTGTCCTTGTGCGTAGCGCGCAAAACCGTGCGCTGCGCGAAACGAGAGAGCACAATAGCTCCTGCACAATGCCGTCAGCGCAAAGCACAGCGCCGAAAAAAAAAAAATACCCGAGGACAAAAAAAAAAAAAAAATGGAAGGGGTGGCTTGTGACGTAGGCGGCACGCGCTTCTCGAGGTTCGGTATGGGAAAACGCAGGGGAGGAATTTCGCTTGCGGAGGCTAGACGGGGCGAGTGTGTCTCGCTATGCAGTGGAGCTCGCCTTGTGAAATCATGGGTTCGCGGCACTGAAATATGTATGTATCGGCTAATAATGTGCCGCTTCGAGAAAATTTTGTGGCAGAAGACTCCCTAGAGGACACGTAACTTCCAGCGTATAACCAAAATTTGCTATATGGCCTGGTGAGGGGCCCTTTAAAGAAACCTGTCTGCAGATGTTGGCAGAAGCAATACCCTAGACTCTATGGCTTCGGTTGAACGCCACAATACACTGCATGAACCAGGTGCAACTCTTCCAAAAACTTAACCTGGACGACGCAGCATAGAGCAGGGACTACAACGGCCCTGGCTCGTCGTTCGGGGTCGTTGGCTTGATCCCGGCGGGCATATTGTGTAGCACTAAACAGTTTAGAGCGTCATACTTAAAAAACTATATTTCTGTTAATTTAGCGGTAATGGGTTGGTTATTAGTAGATAAAATGAAGGTCAAAATTCAGTTCCTCGAATTTTGCTCTTGACATCCTAGCTAGCGTCGGTACGTCAGCGTGGCGCCACGGATTTCAAAGTATTTTCTCATATTTGCGCCGTTATGGCTCAGTGGAAGCTCTTGAAACTTGCTAGTCTTAGGCTCTTTTATAGCATACAATGTAGTCCATGTTTACCAATAAAATGTTACCTAGGCCTAAGAAGACGCCGTAAACTTCGATGACTTCACTGATGACGTCAAGGCAGCGTCGCCACCCTCATTTACTTGCTTCTTTTCTAGCTTACCAAGCCTCTTCTGGCGCTAGAGTGATCTCTTTCTGGTTTTGTACAAGAGTAATTGCTAAATTATTTTTCTCTTTAGTGTCCCTTAAATGCCGTGCGTGCCGCAGTTCAAAGCATTCCCTCTGCGTTGCGGCCTCGAGGCTCAGTGCCGATTGCCCTTGATTCAAGTCTGGGCGAGCACTTAGTCATATATTAGGTTGGCGGTCTATAGGTGTCATGTTGGATAAAAGCACATTGGGCTGCAATGTGGTATTCTAGGCGGTAAATAAAAGCTGTTCGTTCTAGGTCATACTTCGAAATATCAGGGACAATTACGAGGATAACGACTGCATTTCAAAGCACCAACGTAGACGCCAGTAATGTGTGTTCCGAGACGTGACCCAAGATTCTTTGAACTAAGCAAGAAGGGAAACATTAACTGGATGACAATGACAACTTGTGAAATTTCTGTATGGGTTTGCCTACGAATTCAGGCATAGAAAGTTCTTCTTGCATATTCTTTTGTTTAGCAACGCTGCGACAGCTGTTCGGAATGTGCAATGCGTTATTTCAGGACAGTCTTGTAATTGTGTAATTCTCCTTCCTAGAACTCTGGTTATATTTGCAGTCATGAGCGGCGCTTCTCCTTTCTGTTTGCAGAGCTGACGAGATTTCCTTTAGATTTTGCACACAGCGCGTGCCTGCAGGTGTTGCACGACTTGTACAGTTTTCAAAAGAAGAGCGTTTTCTTCAGCCGCCGGGCGCCTACGTGTCCATACTTCGGACGAATCGGCCGTTTTTGTGTGCCTGCGATGACCCGAGTTTGTCGCTACGGGATATTGAGTTGCGCAGCACAGGAATGACGGACGAACGGAGTTCAGGTAACAGCCATTGTCGGTGAATTCGCGGATTTCCTTTTATTATAGCATGGCGGGTGAAGCCTCTAATTTCTGATTTGATATACCAGAGTGCCATCGTGTACAACGGCATTTTGTTCGTGTTGGATACTTCCAGGGCATGCTCGCACTGTTCGGCGGTGCTTGTCACTTAGGGCCTACTAAAACACCCCCTAAACGTCAAACTCAACGACTTCTTAATTATCGCCTCGCTCATTAGTTCTTGCTTGACCACGCACGGCCAACGGTCATCGCAGCGTTGTTGCAGTTTAAAAGGCGACGTCGCGCTACACCGTTCCGGGGCAGGTCGGAATGCCGCATCTTGGGCTTGTGGAGCGGAATATCTCTTAAAGGGCCCCTCACCAGGTCTGGACATATCGAGCTGATAAGCGCAGAGCACACATTGCGCGCTAACGATCGTGTCTGCAAAGTATTACATCGCTACGCGCCGAGGAAAGGTCTGAAATTTCAAACCGAACGCTGTTTTTCCTTCTCGCGGCCGCCGCGCTCCAAGCCGGAGGATGACGTACTCGTGTCCCTGCGCCTACGTAGTCGAGTCCGCAGTGTGACGTAGCTCGTGGTGACACGTGACTTCGAGAATTATTCAAGGCACCATCTGGTATTTGTGTGATCTACTGCTTGAATTGACGAATTGATGTTTAGAGAAATAGTAAAACACACAAACGGAATGTCGGCATGTTTTTTGTTTTACTTCGCACCGAAGGAAGAGAGAAACACTTCCGCTTCGTCTGCTTGTTCCCACGGTCGTGCGGTCACGTGCGCAGGTACCGAAACTATGCCATCTTCTACCGTGTTCCAGCGCGTGATCATGCTCTGCGATCCGCTTGTTCTGCCTCAGTATTCGTGTAGCACTGAATGATACGGCTAGTCACGTGTCCTTGTGCACAGCGCGCAAAATCGTGCGCTGCGCGAACGAGACAACAGCTCTAGCGCGACGCCGTCAGCGCTAGTGCGTAGCGCCGAAAAAAAAATGCGAGGGAAAAAAAATGAAGGCGGGGCCTGTGACGTATGCGTTACGCGTTTCTCGAGGTTCGATATGGGAGACCGCAGGGAAGGAATTTCGCTTGCCGAGGCTAGATGGGGCGAGTGGAGAGAGCGTCTTGCTTGGCAGTGGAGCCCGCGTGCTGAAATCATGGGTTCGCGGCAATGAAATGTTTCTATATCGGCTATTAATGAGCCAATTTGAAAATTTTTTGTGCTGAACGCTCCCTACAGAACACGTAACAACTTCCAGCGTATAACCAAAATTTGCTATGGAGCCTGGTGAGGGGCCCTTTAACGTATTTCCCTACACCCGCTGTTACATGTGCTGCATCAGTTCCGGGTCAGTTTAGCTTGCAGTTCCGTTGTATGGTGAAGAGATGTTTCGTATTAACCGCCCTTTCAGACGGCAGAGCTGTAGTAAACTGGGGCCGAATTCACAAAGCTTTTCGTTCGTAAGTGCTCTTTGCCATTGGCCGCCCGCCTTCGCTAATATGTCCAGCATCAGGATTGACTGGAATTGGTTGTTACGAGCAGTTATAGCGTAAGAGTTTTTCGTGAATAGAGGCGCTGGTCTTCGTAGCGGGCTGAACGAAAACAGGCAGTTTCTGACGCAGTGTCTGACCAATTGTCACTTGCAGCTTACTCCGACATGCCTCCAGTTTGGGTCATCATGCGCGTCATGGGTGGTTCCGACTGGCCACTTTGCCGCCGCGATGGTTCTCGCCGGGAAGCCGGCCATCCGTCAACGGCGCGCGCGCGCACTTGCCACCTTTGCGACCGTCCTTCTTTCGAACAGCGCGTGCTACACACGCCTGTAAACAAAGCGGACGGTGTGAAAAAATAAATAAATAAATACGAGAAAAGCACCAAGAGACGAAGCCAGTCGGGCCTGCCCGTCCACTCCGCGGGAGGCTGCTGTCGGCATGCCCCCTTCTCTCTCTCTCTCCCCCCCCCTCCTTTCAACGTGCGAGCGTCTTGCTGCTCTGCTCTGACCGCCGCGGGCCCCGCGCTTTGCGAGTCGCGCGCGTGAAGACGACAACACGGCCTGTCGTCGCCCTACCAGCTGCTGGCTCCGCGTCTCTCGGACGCGCTAGGGCACGCCAGCCACTTGTCGCCGACACCGCGAGCGCTCGCTTTTTTTGATGGCGATCAGTTGCCATGTCGCCTTTGCCGTTCCCGCGCTGCTGTCTCTCCGCTACGCACAGATAAATAGCCTGCGTTCCCGATTGGCATTTCATAGTTTCTTCTTGCGCTGTGTGCTTAATTAATGACGAGGGCGGGAAAAAAAGCGCGCCATCCGTTGTTGTCGTCTTCGTTCCCGTCCTCGCCATTAAGTACACAGCGCAAAAAGGAACCATGAACAACCACCAACTTGCCCAATTCATTGCTTTTTGAGCTCTTCTGATTTACTTTCGTTCTGGGCAAAGTGAGCACCCAGATATGGTTCGCTTTTCGACTTTGAACCGATGACGCCGCGGCTTCCTCGATTGCGTTGTATGCGAACGGACATGAGGCGAATTATTCCCCGTCCCTTCACCCCCCCCCCCCCCAACCATCCTGCCTAATTATGTTTCTTCAACCCCCCCCCCTCTCTCTCTCTCCCTGTCGCTCTCGCTAGTCGGTGCGACCCTCCCACAATGCGTCTCCTTATTTGGCCTCTCGATGAGTCATTCGTGATTGGTTTCCCTTTAATTGCGGTTCTCCGAGGCGTGTAATTTACTCTCGACCCCGTGGCGGCGCGCATGTGACCATTTTCGCGTAGATGCGTGGACCGCGTTCCTATAATACGCTCGGCTTCGTCACATTTTCCTTGCTGTTGATGCCGCTGGTGCAGACAGAGAATCAGCCCGCGCTATAGACAATTGGCGGCGCGGCACTAATTCTCCCAATCTGGGGGAGAACGAAGTTGTTATTTAACATGCCCCGTTTTTATAACAGGCGCGTATATGCGCTCTGTACGTCGGTCGATACCTTCTGCACACTGCCTTAAGCGTTTGCGGCTTGTGCTCTCTCTATTTACACCGCACTTTCCCTTTGGAATAGAGCGCGTGTGAATGAGGATCTATTCTGCCCTCGTAAGCTGCTGTTGCGGCGACGGCGGCTCGGTTTTATATCGAAGGGGAGCCTCGCGTGTTTTTTTTCTTTCTTTAGTTCCATTTTTTTTTTTCTTTTGCGGTGGGCCGTATAGTGGTAGTCTCGCGTTTTGTCCTTCAATTGGGAATCGGGGAATCGATTAACGTTATGTCGTCGATTAGTAGCCGGTGCCCATGATTGATGATTGTTTCGCTAATTCGGCTGCTCCCCCCACCCCCCCCACCCCCCCCCCCCCCGACTGGGCGAATGCGTTGTACGCAAGGTAGTCGTCATCTCGCCGCCGTCTAGCTGGAGCTGCTGCTTGCTTAATATCCCCCCGGCTCCCGCACGCCGGGCGCGAGCACACGGCTTTTGTGCCTGAATGCTTGCTTGCTCCGTCCGTTTGTAGCAGCACGTCTTTAGCTACCTCGCGCGCGCCGTGGCTCCGTCCTCGACTCTCGCGCGTTCCTGTTATGGCCGAGAGAGATTAATCAGTTTGGGGAACCAATCACACGGGCCTTATGGAGACGCGATGAATGCCCCACTCTGATTGGAACGCACCGCGTGCTATCGCCTTGGTTCTACGTAATTGAACGCCGGGCGCGGACTCTGTATAGATTGTTTCGCTCCCTGCGCTACGCGATGATTCGTAGAAAGCGACGATCGGGCCGCGATAGAATAGTCTATCTCCTTCTCTCTCTTATTTATTCTCTCCCTGTGCAGTTTAGTGGTTCTGTTCTTTCGCAGCGATATATAGAACAGCTTTCGCTGGCGCCTCCCTCAGCGGCACTCGTCCTTCCCTACCCACCCCGGTTCCTCGATCTTTGGCGCCTCTCTCTTTCTGTGTAAGTTCTTTTTTTCTTGCCGGTTTATTTTAAAACCAGCAGCTCGCGAAAGAGCGGGCGCGGTTACGAGAAGTTAGTCGGCCGTGGGAGCAGCATGATGAATGTAAACCGCCGTAACGAGACATTCAAGTGTGCGTGCGTTAATCAACGCTCGATTTTTTTTTTTTTTTTTGTGGCCGAGCTCGTTTCTCACAGGAGGAAGCCCCGAATGTTACACATGTTGCACCAGTTATAAGCGCTGTTACAAGGGGCCGTCATCGGTGCTAATCAAGCGGCCGAATCCCCCACGGAGAAGGTTGGCGGCGGCGCACGCTACACTGCGCACGAATCAAAACTCGTTATGTGAGCAAATGGCGTCCTGTTTATAGCGCGCGGAAGACGTCATCTCCCGCATATATATATATATATATATATATATATATATATATATATATATATATATATATATATATATATAATGTGCAGGACCGGGTGGTGTGCAGGTGCCTAATACGTGCGCGCCGGCATTACAGAGACAAGAGCTTCCTCGGCCCTGCCTCCTTTTGTTCTTGGTGGGCTACGGCGGGAAGGGTGCGAGGCGAACGCCGTCCTAGGGCCAGAGCTGGCCGTGCCCATCTCGGGCCGCGCTTTGTTCTCTGCGCGGGTGTGACCTGGTTTGGCTCGAGACGCCGTATCGCGGCTGGTCCTTCTTGGTCTTCTTTTCGTCGCTGGATGTGCGCGGCTAACGAGGAAATGGCAGACGCCCGTTCTAAGAATAATCAGCATGTCAGCGTTTTTCTTTCTCTTTTTTCTGATCTTTTTTATTTAGTTTTTCTTATTTTCCACGTGTACGCGTCGGGTTAGAAACGACGCCGTGTACGCGGCCGTCGTTTCCAAAGGTCCCTTTTTCTGGGGCATATTAATAGTGATGACGCATGAGAGTTCATCCTGCCCACTGTCAAGTGTTCGACGAGTACGTCTCTACGCATCAGGGCTCCGTATTCACAAAAATCTCTTACGCTAGAATTTTTCGTAAGTGCAATTGTCGGTCAAATAAGGTGGCCAGTAAATGGTAAAAAGAATTTACGAACGAAAAGCTTTGTAAATACGGTCTGCGTATAGTCCGGCCATGGTATGACGACTCGAGGGCGCTCCGCATGGCTGTACTGAGGGGCACTTCCGAAACATTTGAGCATCCGCAGTTGCGCCAAATCTGCAACCATTGCGACAGCAATGGTGCGATTCACAAGACAGACAACGGCGGTATAGTGTGCCGGTCGCAATTATTTCGGCTAGTCGAACCAAGGCTACTGCAGTGCGCACATCGCTGATTCGGCGCAACTGCGCATGTTCAGGCACCGCGGCCCTTGTAATTTCTGCGTGGAACCTGGAACGCCCTCTACAGCCCTGCCTCCTCCGTGGCCTCCCCTGACTCTGCCTCCACTGGAAGCGCCCCAGATGAAGCCACTGCGAGTTCGTCTTTGTGCGCGAGTCTTGCTTCTGTCTTCGTGTCTTCTTGTTCGAGTCTTGTTCATGTATCAAGCGCCGTTTCGCTGTGTGGTATACTTTTTCCGCCAGGAGTATTCGGCACATTCGCGCGCCTTCAAGCTTACCAGCAGTCGCATCACTGTTTCCCAATACTTTTGCGTCGACCTGAAGAACGCACTGGCACCTCATGCTATCGCCTCGTCTTCGATGAGAAAATGCACTCACTCCATGTGCCAGCGGCAGCTGTTGGATTGTTTGTTGAACCTTGCAACCAAGAGGCTCAACTCCGTAACTATGTTCACAGGCGCGATACTAGGCTAGCGATACTACGATGAAGCTTGAGAAGGCGAATACTTGTACACGCGCTGCGAGGTGGCCCATGGGAAGGAAGCGCTGATTGTTTCGTTCCATCAAAAGTTGATTTCGTGTTAACTTCGCTTCTCCTGAAACAATTTATTCATTTGGTACGGTGTTGTAACACTGCCACGCATCTTTAATCGCTTTCTCGGCACGTCCGTACGTGGCGTCGCGGCTACGATATCCACCTTGTAATTGCAGGGCCCTAGGTCAGATGGCAGCTATATCGCGGCCGGCTATTTCGGCGCCGACAAGTTGTAGCGCATATAGAAGTATACATGCACGTTCCTTGCTGCTTTTGCTGTGGGTGTTGATTTGTTCATTTTTCGCTTATCGCTCAAGAGTGCCCGTCAGACATTGCCGGTGTACAGAACAGACGCAGACGGCGAACAAAGTTGTTTCCGTTATCTTTTACCTTCGCGGTAGCAAAACCACAGCTGAGACAAAGCACGTATAAGTAACCCACAGCACTGCGCCTAGCAGTAGCTTCTTGATGTTCGCTCTGCTCTTGGGGTAGGTGTTCAAAACTGATTCTGCGAAGGAAACGCAGAAGTGCTGTGGCTATAAGCAAAATATCGATGCATGATCGAGTTGCGCATCAACATTTTTGCTTATATATATATATATATATATATATATATATATATATATATATATATATATATATATATATATATATATATTGCGTGTGTGTGAGTGTGTGTGATCTGCGGAAAAAACTATTCAATAAAATATACACGCGCGTATAACACAGCAGTACCGCTACATTGTACTTTGTACCCTCAGGTGAACCCTGTTAAGTACGCGGAGAAGCGGTCCATCCCATGCTCTATAAGAGCTAATATTGGTGTCGAGAATAAATAAAAGTAGTCGATGGATTGCGCGTACTTGATTAATTACTGCGCTTGGTCACCGCACTCGCGTTTCGCTGTAATTTCTCTCATTCATTGAAAGCTTTTTGTCTCTCTTTTTCGTTCTAACCGATTGCGTTATAAGTGTAGACGGGAACATTTATTCTTCTTTCCCGCGCTCTCTTTGAACTCTCAAAGCTCGTTAACGCGCGAGAATGGTTCCTGTGAGCAAGCACTTATATAGCCCCGCGGACTAAGCTTATGCAGGGCATAGAGAAAAAAAGGAACTGTAAAGAGGATAGGGGCTTACGAAGTAATGGCCGACACTAAACGTACCTACAAAGATGAAAACAAAATGAACGAACGAACCCGCGCAGGACGATACCGCGGAACACGCCGTTCGCACGCTTATTAAACACTCGTGTCTCCCCGGAAAATTTGTTAAAGAAGCACGGCGGCGGAAAAACGAAAATTACAAAGAATTAAGCCTAGTGGAGGAGAAATGGAGCAAGGAAAGGAGAGAAAGGCGGTTGGGGGAGAGGTGGTGAGCGAGCGACAACCAAATTGGAGAAGTGCATGCGAAATAGAAGGATAGACGAAAGTACGAACAGATTCGTCGGAACGACGACGACAACGATGGTGTATAAATATAACTATACAAAGGAGACATCGGGAAAATAAGCAAGAATAAATAAACACGTAATTAAAAAAATAACACAACAGTTCGTGCGCGATTAGTTGCTTCGATATCGCCCTCCCCCTCCTTATTTTTTTTTGTTCTTTCTTTTTTTGTCCTAAGCGTTCTCTTTCATCGCTGAGCACCATAGACATGCTACCTATCCTAGATTGAGTAGAGTGTCGTGGAGGAAAGTGACGAGATTAAAAATTACGAGGACAAGCGAGGCGCTTATATAAAGCCCCGACGAGAAGGAGCAGACGGAATGTACATGTGGAGCACTTGGAGAGCAGGCGTGAGTCGCCGTCGCCGCGCAGTTTTTAGAGGTGCCGTACTGTATATAGCAGAGTGAGTCTGTGACAAGAGAAGATGCAAAAGAAGAAAAAAAACATGAAAGGGAAAGTGATAGAGACAGAGGGCGCCAAAAATGAGGACGATATTGAACGGGCAATAAATGAAACGCGTGTGACAAAGGAAAAAGAGAGAGAGGGGGTCGCTAAGGAAGGAGGGAGTGAAATTGGGGGGTGGGGTAGCCTTTCGGATGCGCCTTTCTCAGCTGTTAAACTCCCTCTCCCATCAGTTCCTTTCCCTCTGTCGCTCCCTGTGCGTGTATGTGTCGTGGAAGAGAAGTTAATCCTTATTTCTTTCCTGTGAGCCTGGAAGAGCGAAGGATGCGTATAAAAAGAAAGGAGGGTGGAGGGTGTTGGTAGAGCGCCGCTCATATGAGGGTGCGAACACGTCGGTTGGGAGAGAGAGCGGTGAGGAGCGGAAGTGGTCCCCAAATTGGAAAAAGAAGAGGGAAAAAATAAATAAAGTTTAAAAGGGGCGAGCCGTGAGCGGGCGGACATGAATCCGCTAAGGAGAATAAGGAAATGAAGCGCGGCGGGCGTCCAGAAATCAGTGTTCTTGTATGCGTGTATGCTTTTTCTTTTTCTCGTCCTCTCGCGCGGGCCAGCTTTATGGTTTCCTTTCTTTCTTTTCCTTCAATAGCGGGATTTCCCATTGTTGGTAGAAAGAGGGAATATAGCTGGAAGGCGGTGTTGGTGCATGGAGGGAAGGGGGTCCCCCTTCGATGGCTGTTTAACGATAACTTCCTTTTTTTTCTTTTTTCTTCTCCCTTTTTTTTTTCTCTCGTACGTATCTGTGCCACCTTTCTGTCTGCCTCTTTTCGTCAGCGGTATTCTTCAAATTAGAAACCGCGTCGGGGAGATTGCGCGAGCAGCCGATGAGCTCTGCGGGTATCCAGAAGGATGCGTGTGTGCTGCGGCTGCGGTGGTGGCTTTGGAAGAAGCGAAGCGGCTAATTTTAGTATTGAGCCTATTTGCCCAGCTGAAGGGAAAGGGAGGCGCACTGACTTGTGCACGAAGGACGGCGCGCCCCTTAGCGGCTAAATGCGGCGGGTGTTTGAAAATTGCCCGTGCCTTGACGAATTTGCCGGCAGTGACTGTCGTGCTATCATATGGAAGAGGATGACAGGATATAACATATATGGGAAGAACAGGGGCAACTGAGGGGACCGATTTTTGTTAATCACTATCATATGAAGCCAAGAGAAACACAACGCAAGTTATTTGTAGTTTTTAATCGAAAATAGAAAGAATTAAATTAAATGGAAGTGAAAGTGGACCAATAAACAACTTGCTGCAGGTAAGAGCTGAACCAACAGACTTAGCATATATATATATATATATATATATATATATATATATATATATATATATATATATATATATATATATATATATATATATAGTCATATCATAAGAAGCCAACAAACACTGACACTAAGGACAACATACGGGAAATTACTTGTGCTAATAAATTAAATAAAGACACAAATTAATGGAGATGAAAGTGTATGAAAAAACAACTTGCCGCAAGTGGGGAACGATCCCACAACCTTAGCATTACGCGTGCGATGCTCTACCAATTGAGCTGCCGCGGCGCCGTATTTGTTTCCTAGTATAACCCTGGGAGTGTTAGCCAGCGCCACCACTCACAAACCTTGGCCGCGGTTGTGGAACACCCTTTCTACCGCGGGCGTCACGAGAACGATCTTTCTGGGTGAAGGCAACCAGTCAATAAACCCACGCATGTTACCTGAAGGCATCAATGTTGCCGGATTCGAGACCCTCGTTATTTAGTAAACGAGAAGAAAGGGGGTTAACCGAGGGGCCCGATTTTTATGAGTCATGTCATAAGAAGTACTTCTGGCGCTCGCTGCGGCTCGCTCGGTGGTCTCTTATGATGTTACGTCGGGCCGCGCGATGTGTATCGGCATATCAGACGACCGACTCAACCAGAGCGATTGTCAAAACGTCCACCCGCCGTGGTTGCTCAGTGGCTATGGTGTTGGGCTGCTGAGCACGAGGTCGCGGGATCGAATCCCGGCAACGGCGGCCGCATTTCGATGGGGGCGAAATGCGAAAACACCCGTGTACTTAGATTTAGGTGCACGTTAAAGAACCCCAGGCGGTCGAAATTTCCGGAGTCCTCCACTACGGCGTGCCTCATAATCAGAAAGTGGTTTTGGCACGTCAAACCCCATAATTTAAAAAAAAAAAGAAAAAACGTCCAGCTATCACGTGACCACGAACTGCGTCATGACGTCAGCACACATACAGCACTTGGGAAACGAAAAACAAAAAATACATTATTCGCAAAAAAAAAAAAACATTTAAGCTAAGTTTGTCACAGCGGATGCCAGCCTGTCGTTATGTTGGGCATACCATTAAAGAAGGCGAGACAGCATTGACAAACGAAAAGCTTTGCGACTTCAACCCCTGAATTGTAGGAAAGTTGTTACAGTAAATTATATGGGGCGCTCTGCAGGGCTTGCCAGTAATCTTTTTTCCTGTGGTATTCGAGGTCCGGGACCTTCACAGAGTAGGGAAAATGGAAAGTTGAAAATGTCATGTTAAGACGCCTTTAAGAACCTCAGAAGGTTAGGATTATTCTACAGCCCTCCACTGTAGAGATCGGTCAATCAATCGGTCAGTTTTTCCTGCTTCCGGCTTCATAGGTTCGGGAAAACGTCCTTTCCGGACTGGCCACAGGAACCGCGCTTGCGAATTTCTGACTAAGTTTACAGTACCTTTGTAATTCTGTACCAGCCATGCGATTTTTGAACAGAGGGAGAACGCGAGGAATTGCAGGAGTGCTGGACTTCGGTCCGCTTGGGTACTGTGCACTTCGGGAGAAGGGTTGGGGAGCGAGCCCTTGTTGAGAAGAGACCGTGTGTCTGCGGTCAGACACAAGTTCGTTGCCTTTGGGTGTTGCATCGGCGCTCGTGTGGTCACCAGGTCCGATAAGGGTCAAGGCTATGCTCCCGGAACTCTAGCGTTTGCATGCAGTCGGCCTGTCGTGCCTCGAAGTCAATTCGTTCTCGCTTCTGGTCAGTTGCCGTTTGTCTTCAGAGAGCCTTGAAGACCATGGCGTTCGTACACCGTAGCCGGAACAGCTAGTGGAACGGCAAAAGCTCGACAATGTCTTCACGTCTGCACCGAGCGCTCTTGGGAAACCTCAGTCATTCTCTCGAAATCCCTGTATTGTAATCGAAGATGGATTTAACGAAGATTGTGGCACAACGCGTGCGTTATGGTTATGAGTTGTCTGGAAGAGGCGATAGCGTAAAAGCTGGTGGCGTTACTATAGCTGTAATTTCGAGAAACTAATCCGCTTGTCTTATTGTGCCCGTCATTCGGTGCTTGTTCCATGGAAGTCTGAAATTAGGGCATGCGTATATGTGTGAAGTTTGTATGCGTGTGCGCCATGGGGGCACGCGAGTGCTCGCTATGTTGAGAAACTTCGCGCTCGCGCATCAGACAGTTCGAACGTGCAGAGACACATCTCGCTCAGCTCGACATTGCGCAGATGAACAATGGTTCCCCCCCTTTTGCGATTTTGCTTCTCTTCGTTGTCACAAGCTGTTGCTTTGTGCGCGTGCCCTTGCGCGTCGCGGCCGAGCCGTTTCCTCCGCGCCCGCCGAACATGCGCCTCTCACGTGCGCTGTCGTCATCATCGCTGCTTGGTGGTGAAAGCCCCCTCCCTGCTCGCGGTGCGCGTCTTGGCCGCGTGGTTTAGCGATGCTGCGACAAGTGGTTACGGAGTCTGTGGCATACTTACCCTCGGCTAGTGTGGTGCTTTCTGTGCGGTGAGCGCGAAGTTGACAGCGTGCCCCAAGGCCGCGGGCGTAGCGAATTTCGAAACTTCGTTTTTAATTTCTTTCTTTTTCGCTTTGCGGTTTTATGTTGGCTTCTCTTATTTATTCTCTTTCACTTTCTTTTACTGGAGAAACTCACTCTCCTGTCGCTTTTCTATTGCCTTTTTCTGTCTTGAATCTGGAACCCAGCACACCTGCAGTGTCATGGTTACGTAGGGCTATACATCATGACCCGTTATGCGTGGTTCTTTCGGTTGGAAGTCGTTAGAAATATTGCATGTGGCCTCTCTAGAGCAGGCTGTAGGATTGACACGAAATTAGGCCGGGTGGGTAGACTGCAGCTAATGTCGCTGCGCTGTTATGATGTATCTCGGTGCTTGAGTTGCACTCGAGAAGGGCGGGTATATATTGCTGTCATGAGTAGAGCGTAGTTTGTTGTTTTAATTCATCATCATCATCATCATCAGCCTGATTACGCCCACTGCAGGGCAAAGGCCTCTCCCATACTTCTCCAACTACCCCGGTCATGTACTAATTGTGGCCATGTTGACCCTCCAAACTTCCTAATCTCATCTGCCCACCTAACTTTCTGTCGCCCCCTGCTACGCTTCCCTTCCCTCGGAATCCAGTCCGTAACCCTTAATGACCATCGGTTATCTTCCCTCCTCATTACATGTCCTGCCCATGCCCATTAATTATATTATTTTATTTTATTTATAATGCCAACAAAATTTTTATGTCATGAGTAGATAAATAGTTTATATCGAAGGTCGCAATTTCTTGATCGGCAATTTGTCTTAAATAGAACGCTACAGAAGTGCGCCTTAACCACGTTTGCAAGAAGAAAAAAGAATGGAGGGGTGGAGGGATTTGCGTCTTCTTGATTTAAGTTTTTCTTGCGTCTTCGTCGCATTAAAACATCGATTTAATACAACGTACTTCATTTTTCACTTTTGATATCGGCAATGTTCTGAAATTCTTGGAATTTAAGTGAGCTCAAAAGTGGCGCATTGTAACCGGTATGCGACGAACGCGCATATTGAATAGTGTTTGAATTCGAACCGGCAGTTTGTTACATTTGTGCTTGAAATGGTACTCTACATGTGACCGGAGAAACTCCGCAGGATAAAGAGGACTAAAATGCCCCGAGGAAATGTTTATCAAAGAAAACAATGTTTTTAGTACGATTACGGACGCGGCAAAGTAGGCTGTTTTAGAGCGCAGGTATTAGGCGCCCGGGACTGGCGCCGACTACAGACGAACACCATTCCTCACTTTCACAGGCTACACAATATGTACCCCGACTGGCACAAAGACAATTGTCCCTGATGTGAAGATACACCTACACTCCAGCACATCACATACGAATGCCTGAGGCGCCCGGCACACGCCGTCTCGCCGCTAATTACGGACTCACTCGCTAACTGGTCGTGGGAGGCGCGACTCACCGAACTGGACTTGGGAAGCCAGCTGGCGACCTTCGACCAGGCCCGGCGAGCCGCAGAAGCCAGTGGCTCCCCTGTAATAGGGACTCCACCCATATATACCACTCAGATTTATGATTCAATAAAGGTCTTCCGTTCTGTGTTGAGCGTCGGCGTCCCTCAGCGTAACCGAGCGAATGAGCACAGCGAAGGATGAAAGAGTGTACACTCTAAGAAAAAAAGGACTAAAAGGGGTAGGGAGGTTAGTCCTTTGGGGACTAACTGATTTGCCACAACCATTAGTCCTTTTGGGGACGAACTGACATAGGATGAACTGTTACTCCCCATGCGCTTACTCCTTCGGGGACTAACAGTTGCCCCTGCCCGATGGTCCTCAAGGGAGTAACGGTAATTCGTTCCGATGCTCCGCAAAGGTGGAATTAATTAAATTAGGCATTTATACCCTAATAAAAAAAATTAATGAGCTGAAAAAAAAAAGACGTGCCGGAGAGCAGGATTTGAACTCGCGTCCTCTCGCTCATGAGTCAGGTACTCTAACCACTGCGCCACGCCGCTCAGTTGATAAGACGGGATATTTAGACAAGGTTAAGCATGGGAACATAAGTGCGGCAATATAAAACTGACTCCGTATTTTGTGCAAGCTATGCAGTGAGAGTCTAACGTCGAGTGTACTTGCAACCATAAGCGACTGCGACAAGAAATCAGCCCGAGTATTCTTAGGGTGATTTAAACTGAGGCACTACGCCATGTATACGTGTAGCGAGCTCAAACGGGGCACCGAAGACGACAGAGAAGGGCAATTTCTCTGTCGCTTAGCGTGTGCCGTTTGAGCTACACATCGCTTCAGTTCGCAACCTCCTTGGAACGGAAGGAACTTAGGTACTATTGACCAAGAAAATCTAGCCGTCTATCAATGACTTGCGCGTTTAATGTGTATCGCTCACTTATGGGGTGCGCACGAAGGGCATGCCCCTTCACATTCCAGTTTTAAGTTTCACGTAATTTTCTCACGAAGAGGCAAGGTGCTGCTTTGCATGTAGCTCAACAGACAATGCACGAACTTCGAACCATTCACGATTTATAGACAATACCGTTTTCGCCGCATCGCTCCATGACACGGACGAAAACAGCGAAGTGCCTGGGGAGTAACTGTTGCCGTTCGTCCTCCCATTGCTCTCTTTCCGAGCAGGGACTAAACACTTACTCTCCGAAATTTGCACACGGCACGCACATTCATGCAGTTAGTCCTTTGAGGGACGAAAGCGCCCTTTTTAGGACTAACGGCGCAGTTACTCCCGTTTTCCCGGGGATTTTTCTTAGAGTGTACGCCGAGCGCAGCGGAGGATGAAACACGGTGATGGCGAAGACAGCGTGAGGAAGAAAGAGGAGGATGAGCGTGTGGCGGAACCATGAAGTGGAGGAGGAGGGTGGGGCGAAAGTGTGAAAAGAAAAGCGCAGTGCCGCGCAAGACGTGTTCTGCGGCGACGATCGCTACTAGATCGCGCCAGAGTAGCGCGCGTCGTCCGTTCACCGATGAGGCATGTGGCGAGCGCGTCCACCGATACCCTATATGGAAACAAAGCACTGTGTGAGTGGAGGTCCGTCTGCAGCGGCTGCTGTGAATCGCGCGCACGCATCACCCACGCGCTGCCTCTCCCGATCTCCCGATTAGCGAGGCAGTCGCGCCACACTTCGCTTCGTTTGCAACGTGCCGCACAAGACAGGTTGTCCGCGCCAGTCAATGTATCGCGAAATGAAAACACGTATAGAGCTGCGCCCAAATTTCGCATTAGGGAGTATCGTAATCGCCGGTGAATGTTTTCGTTACGTTTCTAGCCCGCGTTCATTTCCTAACGGCTTCTATGGCACGTCCCTCTCGTACGGACAATAATACGTGCCGAGAGAGCTTTAGCTGCGTAGTCGTTCAAGAATGGCGCTCAATGGAGCTAGTGAGATGCACAAACGTTTTTCATCGCAGTTAATTTTAACCAGAGGGACGTGCTGGTTAGCCAATCGACTTAATCAGAGCGTTTTCCATCGGCCATGTCATGCGAGTACATCAGTACTCGTTCGTTCGGAAGCTGTCAATCCCTGTGAGGGAGACCACCTGGGAACGTCGATTGCTGAGGGCTCTCTTTTTCCTTGTCTTCCCCGTGGAATAGAGTAAGCATCTGAGCGATACATCTATGGTGTCAGTGCAGGACCGCGATTTTATAACAATGCCGTTTCCGGTGCTATTTCATTTCGCGCTTCGACTGTGGCCAGAGCGACGCTCCGCCGGCGTTATCAAAAGCATAAGCCGGCCGTGAAGGGTAGATGATGAGTGGCACAGAATTGAACGGAATGGATCGGTACAAAATCGAGGCCCACACATGCCTCCGCTTCTTCGCAACCGAAAAAATGTAAAAAAAAAAAGAATGCTAATTTACATATCTTTATTTTGTCAACATTGTTCGAAAAGGGCATGGAAGGTAATTTTCACAAGGTCTTGTAAATTTGAACATCGCTGACAGCCAGTTTGTCCGCCGAGGCGGGCACCGTCTCTTCGACTCCGCGCAGTGCAGCCAAATATTTAGGATGTGACAGCCGATCAGTAACAAGAGCCAGTTGCGTTTTCTAAAGAGGAAAGGGCTATGCGCCCATTTTACAGTCTTAATTGTTCCCTGACGCTTCCATCCAGGCAGCATCGCGCGGTCACAGGCGGACAGTGGGGCGGAGAGGTGTCCTTCTTTCGGCTATCTTTTCTGATTGGCTGATCTGACCCGTGACATTACGTGGAATTGTTGAGTTCTGTGCGTAGTAAACGCATTCGGATGTAATGGGCTATGACGAATCCGGGGATGGAGGATGCTTTCATTCACTTATTTATTAATACACATTATTTTAAAGGTTTCTTGTAATTCTTCAGCGTCGGAATCGCGAGATACTGTATAATCAAAGCAGCAGCAATAGCTTGCTTGTCAGCGAGAAGTAACGGGATTTCCCGCGTTTCTCACGACAGCCCTCATTCTGTTGCGCACATCTTCTTTTTCGCGCCCACTTTGACCTCGGGGCCCTTCCTACACAATTTCCCAAGATTTTAGCGCGGCCAGTTTTTCACGCGCATTTCTCATGCCCTTGGATGAAAGTCTAGATTTCGTTTAGCCACTCATCTACGGTTTGGCTTTGTCTTGCCGCTGTGTCGTGCCGTCACTCTGCACTTTTCCCGCCTGCGTTTCGTAGTTTGTCCATTTATTCCTATGTCGTCCTCAGCACTGCTCAAAGCGGCTATGCACGTATTATGATTCCTCGGATTTCCGTCGACAGCTTGAACATCGTGTGCTTATACGACATGTTTTTTGTTTTATATCGCTTACGTTGACTCGTTCCCATTCTGTCTGTTTCAGTGTTTTTGCGTAACCCCTCCTCTTTTCTCTCTCTTTCGCTCAACAGCTCGTTTTGCCCAGTTCTAAGCGGCACCACCCATCCCGCCTTTTCTCTCGCTTTTGTTTTGTGTCTTTTTTTCTTCCGCCTTCCCATATAACAATAATTGGTGGGGAAACTCTTTTCGCGGGGCGTTGGGGAACAGCCGCGCGGAATGAGGTTGTGTCGAGGGGGAGGGTCGCGTAAACCCCTCTGCCTAGTGCCTTCACTCCTCGCGGCCGTTTTCTTCTGGAGATTGAGGGAAAGGATCCTTTGCGAGAACGAGGGGAAGAAGAAGGAAATAGGTTAGCGAGAGGACCGCGCGAGGCGGCGAGATCTGCGGAATTGCTCCGGCAGAATACAACACACACAACCGGCGGAGCCCCGACGTTGACAAAGAAAACTACAAAAAAAAGTTGTATAAGGGGAGGGGGTGCGCGAAGGGGACAAGATGAAAGCTGGGTGCGAGAAGCGGCGGCAGGGAGATCGGCGAGGGAAGAGAATAGGAAAACGCTGCCCGGTGATTGGTTCTCGCAAATCACGTGAGCAGTTTCCTCCCCGCTTTCCGAGGATAAAGGGCGAGGAGGGAAAGAGGGTTGCCGGCGGGCAATCGCGAGGAGCGCTTTAGCGGACCGCTTAAACGTGATTAACTATCGATTTCCCGGGATGGAGGGGAGGCCGAGGGAAAGGAGAAGGCCTTCTATTATGTGGAAAGAAGGCGCTCCGAATATGGGAGGTAACGGGGAAGATGGGGAGCTAGTAGACGCGAGCGGCGGCGGTGGTGCCAGCGCTGCCACCTCGTCCATTGGCGCAGAGGGTGTGGGGCGGCGATGTTTTCAGGGACGGGGAAATTCCTCTTGCATTTGGCGCCCTCCTGTTCGCATGCTGTGTACTACGTCCATTTGAATGTAATACGTGTTGTCTTCGGGCACGGAATCGAAATCTTTTGTATATCTCTGTGTGCCTCTTCGTTAATAGTTACGTTGAAGAAATGCGACGCCTCAGAGTTAGAATAATAACGGCCTCCGCGAGCGTTTGCAGTGTCCTCCCTCATTTTTACTAAAGTTGCCCAACGTCTCTGCTTTTGTTTATTTTTTTTATTTTTTTTGGTGCGAGCTCGAGGATAAACCGTGATTGTGCCGAAGCACTCGAGTGGTTGGTTCATCATTCCAAGAGACGCGTTCCTCTTCCTTCTGTCTGACGGCACTATTCTCGCGCCGCGCACCATATCCGTTAGGTTAAACTGTGAGCGCCAACGTCCATTGACGAATTCCCGGAGCATTAGCCGTTTGGCGCCACGGCGTATCGAGAGAAGTGGAAGCTGTGGTTCAAAGTGGCTGTCAATTCAACACACACACACACACGCACACACGCACACACGCACACACGCACACACGCACACCGTCTCTTTCTATTTCATATATTTGCCTCCGAGTTCCCGTTTGCACGGTTTCTTTTCTTCTGCGCTGTCCCCTTTTTATCTCTCCCGTTCATCCAATCGCCCGTTTCTCTCTCTCAACTCCCCATCCCCTTTGGCTTTTCGAGCCTTTCTCGCTGAGTTTTCGTGCTGGCGCTTGGAGCGGCTCCCTTTATCGGCAGGTTGGGATGATCGCACGGAAAGGCGCCCTAATCGGAAAACACACGCGCTCGCCGTGCGCAATTTATTGCGGTTTTGAGATTGTCGGGTTTTCCCCCGTGCTCTTGTCTTTACGTGCTCCCCTGTATTCGTTCATTTTACTTTTCGCCCGCGCTCACGGCTTGGTGGCACCACATTTAGTACCGTTTCCATGCCTCGGGCAGTGACGCGGTGGTGAGCACATAGGGTGCGACGCATTTATATATATATATATATATATATATATATATATATATATATATATATATATAATTGTATGTGTGCGTTTCTTGAGCGTGATTTTTTCGTACTCTCTACCTTGCTACAGTTGCTTTGTTTCAATTACAATGAATTCTTTTTGTGTGGTTGCCTTGTAGTTGCTCCGTGATTGGGGGCTGTGTGGTCTCGCGCTCGCTCGGCCTATCTGGAGAGATTGATCTCGCCCTGGTCGTGTTGTAATTACACTTTCATCAGCGAGATACCGTATCTTCCGGCAGTCTGGTTTTTCTTTGTTTCCTTGTGTATTTTTTCTTCGCCCGTTGTTCCATGTATTCTTCTTTTTTTCGTTTTTGCGGGTGGCATTACAGTATAGTGCCTGACGAACGCAGATTTTTCGCAGCATGTGTATCTGAGAATGCAGCTGAGAAAAGGGAGAAAGAGAGCAGTGAGGCTTCCGCATCCGACGAATGAAAACCTGCTTTTGCAAATGCGACATGGTTTGGTGCCTTATCCCACTTGAATGTTGCTGCGCCTGGGGATTCTGGATTTTTCTTTCTTTCTTGTTTTCGTGGTGTTTAGGTCAGCTAGCATGAGTATACAGCCTGTGCCTTTCTGTTAAGTCATGCTAGTTGCAGAATCGAGTGAAAGGTTTGGGTAAGGCAACACCAAATGGCAGGTGCACCGCGCTGTTTTACTTTTGAATGTAAACGTGGGTCGCAGTTCCCGAAATAATTTTGATTAGTCGAAATTCATTGAATGTGCTACGAGTCTGGGGGGGGGGGGGGAAAGGAAAGATTTCTGCCGTTTGAAATCCGATCCACTTACTTTTCTGGCATCGAAAAAAAAAAAGAAGAGAAAGTGGTCACGCAATAGTTAGCTCGTCCGAAAAATTGCCGTGGTTGAATGCAGTTAAACCAAGTCTGTCGAGCGATAGCACGGTTTTGCTTGCTTTGGGAAAGGACACAGACGCTGCCCGGCGCCGTCAGCAACTACCGCATCCACAATTGCGCCACAAAACAACACAGAGATGCTGCTCGGCGGGGAAGCACTGGCGAGCAAATTTACCTTCATGCTGCGCCTCGCTTCAGCGCGAGCTAAGCGTCGAAAGCACAGCGCATACGAAGCTAGCAGCACTCGGCGCACTTTGTATACGTCGCAGATCGCTATGAAGATATGGGCGCCCACGCGGCGCACGCAGCAGCCGCCGGTAGTGCCAGGCTAAAGGCCCAACCACTCGCATGCGTCGGCACGCGCCGACAAGTGAACGCGTCGGTTGGAGGAAGAGGGCACGCAACCACTGGACAGAAGCTCTGGCGCGCGCCGATGCTCGCTCCTCGGCTGCGGCGCACTGTTGCTGGACTGTTTTGTCTTCAACCGTCCCAGTCCGGCCTAAAGCAGCCTGCTGTAAACTAAGCTTGAAACAATAAGTTAGTGATCTGTATGCTCTTTTAGATATGACAAAAAACACGTTTGATTAATGAATGTAGGCCTGCCGCAACAGTTCCTTTTTACCTTTGAAGTAACAATAGTGCACAAAAAATCGATATCAGCGCTCGCGCGTCGTCTGTCTACAAGATCGCTTTGCAAACACCTGCACGACGATGCCATATCACATCAAAATCTGTTGTGCGATTTCATTTTTGGTAGCTCATTGCGCAGCCAACTATGTAAGAATTAGGCGTGCAAAGCTTCAATGAAAAAAAATTGTTATAGAAATATTGTCACGTGGTATTGACAGTGAAAAATGATGCAGAGTCAAAACTGGGAGTTACAAATTTAACTCTTAATTAGGCAAGCTTGCGCCCAGCAAAAATCAACACTCATTCGCAACGATAGCGTCGAGCAAAGTCGACGACCGTCGAAAATCTCACCTGCGGGTCAGGCCCGTCGGCTTTCATACATCAGTCGTCGAAGGTTCCAGCGTATACGCTATTGCCCCGCGCGCCTTCCAGAAACTACTACATAATTCGTGTCGCGTACGCAATCAGATCATACACGGTTGGTCGACAACAGACAGCCGACAGAACTATCGATGACATTCGCGAAACTTCCGATACGTGCAGGCGCGTCCTGCGCCTAGCGATAACGTTTAACATTTGTTAGCCGGTGAAATATGGCCACCGGATACACATAAAGTATCCGTGTCAATATAGTTATGCTTGTCGGTGCATGAAAGAAACTTGAAAAAGTGGGTCCTGAGAAAATTAGTCAAAAGGATTGAAACACCTGTAGCACTCACAAAAACACGTCTAGAATAGCTAAAATTTGCGTAATTCGTAGCTTATCTCCTCTCGATTCTTGATTCTGTCAAATCTTGCCCATCGAGCACCTGATTTAATATTCTGAGCTGTTTTGAAACATCAACACCGCATCGGGAGACCTTCACATTGAGTGTATTGCTAGAAAAATTTTCGCTGTGTAAAGGCCATGCATGTTCTATTGTAACTGGTTTCAACATGTCAACATGTTTCTCGACTATAATGAAATCACATACCGTTAGATAATACAAGCTTGAGAATTGGTGGGCTTTAATAGGTGTCTTTCGTTGCCCTTGCCAAATCGTACTATTGAAGCACTTATTCGAATGTATGGAGGCAGCTCATTTGGATAATATATATATATATATATATATATATATATATATATATATATATATATATATATATATATATATATATATATATATAACAGGTTATTTTGACAATTTATACACTTCACGTGTCCTCAAAGAAAAATACCAGCTTATTGTTTTCAGCCTACTACGATGTCTTGACTGAGAAAGACATTCAATTTGTTCTGTGAGGCACGCAATAATTGCTGTGGCATAATATTTTATTGCAGAACACTGGATACAGTAGCAAACCGTTATTAAAACTCATAAGAAATTAATAGCACAATACATAAGATCAGGCACGTAGCCTTTATTGTACTTTTTTAATTCATGCCTCTTTTTAATTGCACAGAAGCTACTGTACTGAAATAATATACTGGTATATACTTAAAAAGCATGACTTTATACTACAATAATAATCACTCAATCAAATGTTTATTATAGTGCGCAGGAACAGCTCGACAGCCTTCGTACTGGTGCACTTAAAAAGCAATATGTGAGACAAAATGTACAGAAAACATGAATGTGGTAGACAGAACAATGCGAGACAGAGAAACAAGTAGGGAGAAAGAAAACGAGGAAGGGTAAAAGGGAGTTAATCATACACGATTATCTACAGATACACAAAACACAGGAACTGTGAAGGAAACTGTGAAGTATATATGTCAATACAGGCACAATTCTTATTACATGTTTTTTGGAGTCGAGTCATATATAGCACAATCGTTAATGCAACAAGGCCAGGCAAAGAATGCGGAATGCTACCTGGTATACTGTTGTGGCACGAACAATTGCATATGATCAAGAAGCTTTGGGGAATGTATAATGCCATGGACCACCTTAGAGGTGCGAGTTCAGGTATATTTGAGAAGACTGAACTATGGTCACCAGAATGGCAAAAGTGGTGCTTGAAGATAGATATCAATTTATTCTGGGCGCGTTCAATGAGGTCGCAATTAGATTTGCACGCTGCACCCCTGCCTACAGAGGCATACTCTAGTAGTGGAAGGCACACAGCAGAATACAATTTCAGAAACTGAACCACTGAGAAGAAATCATGCAATATACGACATACAATTCCAAGAGCGTGAAGGACACTTTAGCGTTTTGTTGAAGTACACACCAAGATCTTTCATTTCATCGACCCTGGGTAGTGGAGCATCCCGAAGGGTGTATGAAAATTGCACATGGTGTGTTTTCCGCAGTCAACTTAATGCCATAGCATTGGAAGCATTTAGGAGTACTTTATTGTTTCTGCACCAGTTTAAGAGCAAGAAAATTTATTTTTTGAGGTTGATGCAGTGGTGAACACTGTTGAGTCTGCTGTTCATTTACTAAAGTGTTCTTAGCACTAACAGAAAGCAAGGAATGCAATACCGATTCAAATACTTTTGAAACACTGCAGAGGATAGATGTAGGCCGGCAGTTAGTAACTGCACGTCTAGCACCCTATTTGTGCATGGGCAATATCCATGCTACCTTCCGAGTGCGAGAAAACGTACTAGACTTTAGGGAACTGTTGAAGATGCTTGTGAGAACAAGGAACAAGTATGCTTCCATACGTCTTAATACTTTCAGACACCGCTTTATCCCGTTGATTGAAAACTTGCTTTCGTCACATCTCTTGCATCTTCAGAATCATAGAAATCTACAACGCTCTATTAGCGAACTTCGGCCGCTGTGTTGATAATTTATATTGTTCCTTTGGGAACTTGGTTCTGCATATCTTTTTTTTTAATTAGTATTTTCTTACACGCTGTGCTTACTCAACGCTTTTTTCTCTTTCCCCCCGCCCCCCTTTTATTTTTTCCACGACTTATATAGACCTCTCTAGGTTAACTCGTCGCCACAACGACTTGCGTCGCAGCATGTATTCTGCTTTCAAATCCGCTGCAGCTGTTGGGCTATTTCGAGTGGCCGGCACGTTGCGAAAATTTTGTATTTTATTTGTCGTTTTGTTCGTGCGCGTATATACTGAGACGTGGCGCGCTCATTGTTCACTCCTGTCAACGCGCGGGCGTGGCAGCGGTCGCGACGTCTGACGTGGCGAGGACTGGTGCGATTATTGTTTAGATAGGCCATCGCGTAAACATAAGCTGCAGATTGTTCGTACATGCGGCTTGATATGAATCAGCTGCAAGGCCGTTGGGAACAGTCAGAATAGATGGGAGTTATGACTGCGCGTTGTAACACTGGCGTGGGAGTACTATATTTATGGTGCTCTGTTATACTCATTTTGGTCGTTTTTTTTTTTGGATTGCGGTGTGATGGGGGGTGTTGCGCGTGCGTATAGGCCACCATGTATGTGGGTTATGCTCCACGAAATGCCAGCAGAAAAAAAGAAAAGGCGTTTAAAATAATAGCGCGTGCGGCCTTCTTTCCCCAATTTTCATCAGCAGCGGGGAGCATCATACATTAAAAACAGTTGCACCCTTTGGAGTGTATATTTGCCACACAAGAATAATCGTCATCTGTCTTGCTTGTGCTTCCTTCCTTGAGAATGCAGCGCTCGCTGCTTTCCTGTCGAGAATGCTCTGTCATGCTGATAACGCGCATGCCGTTCGCAACATGGAAGTGGCGAGCTCGCAGCGTTAAAGAAAGGAAATGCGGACAAGACAGATGACGGTCATTGTTGTGTGGCAAGATACGACCCAAAGGGTGTAATTTTGTTTAAGGGGGTATGGTAGGATAAACCCCCACCAAAAAAATCGAATTTGCAACTTTGGCACAGAAAAACGACTGCAATATGAGGAACAAACCTGCCGAATCGCGACCTCGAGCGCCCGCTCAAAGCGGTTCAAATGTCGCGCCGAAGTGTGCCGCGCGCCCTGGCGTTTAATAATGGTGGGCGTAGGCCGGTTTGTTTAATTATTCGCGGTTTTCTTCGTTATGACGTAGTTGTATTTTTTTGCGCGTGTGTGTGTGCGTGGCAAGAAAATGATTTGTACAATAAAAAGCATATGTTAATTTAAAAAACGAGACATCCACCCACTCATAGCAATTGCCACAAAGGAATCCCATACGGGTTCCTCGAAAGAAAAGCATCGCAGTTCAACAATTCGTCGTGGTCCGGTGCTCGAACCCGGCACCACCGCTTTTCTGGGGCAGCCGCTCTACCATCTGAACTAACCAGGCGGCTAGCAGATGTCAGGGCGAAGTCGAATTTGTTAACTCGAAGCAAGAATTTGACGTAATAGCCCTTTATAGAAAAGAACTATTACGTCAATCCCTTGCTTACGTGGTCGTGGTCGCCTCCGTTTCGAGTTTCAAACGTATTACTTGTCCAGAAGATGGCACGATCGTCAAGCAAATGGAGCAGAAAGCGAACTTTGAAAGGTGGTCGGTCTTCTGAGCAAATGTATTCATGGACGCACACAGATCACCATTGAGTCGCTCAACCAACTCATCTGGTGCCGCTGCCCTAAGAAAACTTTGTCAGTGCTTACACATTGAAGACAGCAACCAACAATACTGTAGCCTACTACAATGACGGTAATTCTGCACGAAAAGCTGTTTTGCAGGCCCGTGGAATTGTTCCAGGTCTGTTTTGTAATATTGCCCTCGACAGGATGGACAAAGAGCTTGTTGACAGGGCAGAATTCTATGACTCTGCCGAGAGCAAGGAAGGACGACAGTTTAAAAGGAACAGTAAGGAGGGTTCTGGAGACACCTGCAAGAAAGTAAGCAGTGAAATGTATTCTCCTGGGGCATTCTCAGTATCCACAAGCAGTATTTGAACATAAAACTTCATTTTTCTCAAATTGAATTTTTTATGAAGACAAAATGTAATTGTTTTTTTATTTATAAATCAGCTTGCATAAATCCAAGTAGACCTCTGTCCAAATTCATGATGACAGGCGTAGCGGTTGCGAGAATATGACGGCAACGTCGCCATTGGTGTTGCATTCTTGAGTATCGTCTGTCTCACCAAGCCTCCTGCCTCCTCAGGAAAGTGGTCTATTTTATCGGAAGTGTAGTTTACAGATGTAGTTTAGATTAAGGTATCTGTTTAGTGTTCCTTTAAACATGCTTCTTAATGGTAGCTACCAACAAATAGACATTTCCTTTGCCAAAGCAGCACACATGTCAAATGTACTCGCTTAAACTTCTATGTTGAGGCTGTTTTTACCTTGGCGGGTAGTATCGACTTTCTAAATGGCGTGCTTTTCGCTACATCCGCTCGGAGGTTGCCACTACCATCCGACGCTATAACATCGGGGACGATCTCATTTTTTCCCTAGTAATACACATTTTTTTTTTCGAGTAATTTTTGTCACTCCAAGCGCCTTACGCCTGTTGCGGCTCGAGGTGATGTTTGGGCCAGGAATCCGCCAAGCCCAATGATGAGATCATTGTGTCCGCTAGTAGGAATGAAGGAAATTTTTTTTTTATTTTACGTTATTTACACTGGCTCCAAATACGGAAGCGCACTCCATGTTGGAGCATATTAAACGTCTGAGTTGACATCAAGACACGTCAGCACTACCCTCTCACTGCACCAAAGGTCTTCGCTTTTAATACCGTCGTCTTCCATAGGAGACTAGACTAGGGAATCTTATTACTGTATCTCGGCCAATCACAATCGTCGAATCGGTCGCAATATCCCTCCCATGATGCCTCACCCTTCCGCCTCCTATGTTGCACCTTCGCCCTCGCAATGGCGCAAACGCGTAGCAATGTGGGAATCCGAGGTCGACGCTGTTCCCACGGTAGCCTTCGACGTTGGCCCCTTTCATCAATTAGTTCAGCTTGCCAGGGCCAGGTTGGGGTAGAGTGATCTTCGCGGTAATCACCGCTTCTACGGAGGGCAGCGGCTGTTGTCTCCTCAAAGGGAGCCCGTTTGTTTGCGCGGCACAGTCTACGTCAAGCTCCGTCGTCTTCCGGGCGCGCGCTGATGACAGGACGGCCTCATGGTAAACATCTCAGGAATGCTAGTCACCGTATTGAGAGGCAACAGGCCATGTAGAGGTCAAATGGTGTGTAGTAGCAAGAAGGCCATGCTGCCAACATCTCCACCTGATCCCTTATAGCTACATATATATATCTGGTACGATTAACTTTGCTCCCTTGCTAACTCACACTTCCCAATTCCTGTCTCCCGTCGTCCTCGCTATAACACCCCTCAAGTTTTTCTCGAAGACGGCAAAACTGTATGCGTGGCTTCAAGTGGCGGAATCTTGGCCGATCGTGCCGCCTTTGTCTAAAAGGGGTCCCGCGTTGCTGTCTCCGCACTCGCTGGCTGCCTCCAGCTCGCGTGACGTGTACCCCTTCTTTGAGTGAATGTTTGGCAAAATGCGACTTGACAGCCGTCGTCGAGCCGTGGCGATCAATCAAGTGAATGGATCAGAACTGCTAACAGGCGACAGCGAGGGGCGACGAGAAGCCAACGTGGGCGCGCTTGTTTCGTCCCCTCGTGTGTGCCCTTTTATTGTCTCTTCCTTTCTATTTCTTTTTGTTGCTATTTGGTACTCGACTCCCGTTTTCAAAATTGTTCGGCGGTGATTGATCCCTTGCGCTTGTTGTTTGACTGAGTTCCTAGTAGTATTGCTTATGCCTGTATTATACGGCAGAATGCGACATTAATTTCCTTATTACTCGGAACAGCTGCCCCCCCCCTCCTCCTCTCCGCCCTGTAAGGTATTACTGTGCGACAGATACGGAATAACGGTAATCTTAGAGGCAGAGATAGCGTGAATAGAGGGCTTCAAGTGCCCCTTGTGCCGGGAGGCCTCCTTCAATATTAAAGGGAACGAGTGCAGAGGAGGAGAATTCAGCGCATGACGGTAGCACAGTTGGCAACTTTTCTGTGCGCAAGGTCATTGCGTCATGCACTACCGTTTGCTGCTATGTTTGATGCTTTCCTGCTCTTGCCATCAGTTCGATTAGTTTTGTAATCGTATTCAGTGAGCACAAAAGTAATACCGTTCTTTCGAGTGATGTCAAGCGGGCTTAATCGGCGAGCACTGAAGTAAATGGTCTTTATTAAGTTTTGTTGCTTTCTATTTTCACCGCAAAGCAACAGGTGAGCGCGGTGTACTGTCCGGCTGCTTTCTTTTATTTAATTTGAATGGGTTGTACGTTTTATGAAGTACTTTCGTCTCTTCCTTTTCTTTTTTTCCTACCCTTATAGTGGATGAGGCACACACTGGCAAAATTTGTTTTCTTTCTTTTTTATTAAAAGTCGAGGACAGTGGTGATGTGTATCCGTACGCACACTGGTCGGAGAATGACCATGCAACACATGTCACCAATTCGATAAAATAACGGCGCGTGTAAGCGATAACCCGTCCC
This sequence comes from Dermacentor andersoni, assembly GCF_023375885.2. Classification (NCBI taxonomy): domain Eukaryota; kingdom Metazoa; phylum Arthropoda; class Arachnida; order Ixodida; family Ixodidae; genus Dermacentor; species Dermacentor andersoni. The sequence goes on from NC_092814.1 coordinate 179,397,891, forward strand.
TTCATATTTGTATGATTTCCTTAATGTAATCGTGTGCAGTATTGCGCCATGGCTGCGCAAAGGTTCTGGTCAGACACGTTTCAGTTATCTTTCTAGCCACCCCCTGCTTAGACAGTGGATAACTGCCACATCGAAACCTGGCAACTGGACACTAGTATTCGTCGTTTTGACTCTGCAGATTTCATCAGTTTGTCTGTACTATATGCTTGCAAGAAGCTGTTCGTTCCGGGCTGTGCGTGCCTTTAGACCATTTGAGACGTACGGGCCCGCCGTTTTAAATATAGCGCCACGTTGTCTTTTATTTCTTCTTCTTCTTTTTTTCTCTGGAGCTTAGGTGGCGGCGAGGAACGTATGCGCTGAAGATAGCGCATGGCATCGCAAGCTCCGTTCGGCAGGTTTTGAGGTACTGGAGCTTGCCTTTTGTATTCCTGGAGGACACCAGTGGCCAATGGTAACAGCGTTGAAGCTTCATTTGTGGAATACCGCCCGCTGCAATTGAATGCTGTGAATGACATCGCGTGTCTGCTACTTGCCTAGTGTTTCAATGCAGTCCTGTCGGTATTTAATCTTGGAATCCTAGTGTATACGCAAACAAGGCGTGGATACGAGGCGAGCACATGAGCGCTGTGTCTTAGCCCCTGCTGGTCTCCGACTTATGCACAATAAATTCTCTCTCTCTCTCTCTCTCTCTCTCTCTCTCTGTGTGTGTGTGTGTGTGTGTGTGTGTGTGTGTGTGTGTGTGTGTGTGTGTGTGGGGGGGGGGGGGGGGGGCCTTGTCATGACCATAGCGCAAAAAGGTTTGGTTGTTATTGTGCGGGTCGGGTCGGTACCTGTTAAAGAAACTTTGGTCGTATAGCATTAACCGCTCCGTCATTTTTCTCCAGTATTTGTGGCAAAGCACTAGTCCTGCACACCAACATTACATTCACATGGTGATACGCCCTCATGCTGTAAGACTTGCAGCTGTTACATGTAGGACACACTCGAGCCTGCAAACGGCGGCAACGGCGTGCCTACGAAGCAAAACTAAGAGGAGTGTGTGTTTCGTCGACAAAAAGGCGGCGCGGTTGTTTAGCAAGGGAAGGGCCTCGGCAGGAAGTCATTAGTTGCACACATGTTTTTTTTTTTTCCTCCTGGTCTTTCGTACGCACATAGGAATAGGAAGATAGAGGACACCAGCTTCGCTTAAATGAACTGGACGCGAGCGTGTCGAGTCAGAGGTCGATCTGGCCCATCCCGACCCGACCGCGTTTACGTGCATCTTGCCAAGCCAGTTGGGCGTGTCAACGTATACCCCTTGCAGGCGGGCTTAGTGAATTCGCCTCTACGCTCGCTCAGCGCGACCTACTAGCGTCTAAATGAACATGATGCTCGTATTTCAACCCGACAAGCCGACTCGACCCAACTTTATCGGGTTAATGTAAACTTAGCTATTGAAGAGCTAGCCGGGGTCCGAGCTGACTCAGTATAGTGTCGAGCTGAGTGTGGCCTCTTCAGGGTACTGCATACCGGCGCGCTTGCAGGGTTTCTCGCACTACACTTGCTCATATACGTTTTATTCGGAAGAGGTGTAGTAATGGGGGGGCGCAACCGTTCTATAGCTCTGCTGCAGCCCAGCAACAAATGTGCCGGGTCCTCCTATACGGAGTCGCAGACACAGGGGGGCCAAGATGGAGCCGCCGTTGAAGGAAAGCAGACGGCTGGAGAGCACGGTACGCGGAGGATGGAAAAGGGAGAGGGAGTCACTTCTTAATTAAGCTCGACACGGCGGTTAATTAGCCGAGGAACCCCGCGCCGATTGCCCGGAATTTCAGTTTGAACGGCGCATGGGAAAGGCGCAGCGCGTCCGTCCGCTCGCCCCCCCCCCCCCCCCCTTCCTCCTCGCATCTTCCTTCAGTCGTCGTCGTCGACCCCAGTTGCTTCGCACTCAAGCGAGCCCGGCTGAGATGGCTTGATTACCCGGCTAGAGCATAATTAGGTGAGATTAAAGGTTACCTCCGTACAAAAAGTCGCGCAAAACTATTGTTACATTTGCTTCGTCCGTGGAAAGTGATTAAGTTATGGTCCAGGTCCTTTGAGACAGAGCGACGAAAGAAAGAAAGGAATAGAAGGGAATAAAGTTGAAAATGGAGAGGGCGGGCGTGGAAGGAGAAAAAAAAAAGCTGGGTAATTAATTTGCGAGGTGCTTCATTGCCTCGTGGAATTGAGCTCCGCGCACCGTCTGCAGGTAAATCGTCAGTCGTGTAGTGGTGACACAAAGAATTTGGGTTAGGCGCTCCTCCTGATCGGGCGGACGTTTCTGCAGCATTATGTTCGACTTCTCTTCGGAATACTTTCATATTGTGTTTATTTTATTTGAACCCCCCGCAAGGGCCTCTGCGTAAGCAGGGGTGTTGCGACATCACGTACCCGAGCACATGATGGTTGGACCCTCCCGCGTGTAGCCGTGCGTGGCTTAGCCGTATCTGGGGAAAGGAGGATCCGGAGGGTTGAGCCGATGCCGGGTGTTTGAACCTTTAAGGCCCCCCGGCGGAGGCAACATACCTCTTTGGCCTCTGCTTCACATAGACACCTCCAGACTGACTCACCTGGAGGAAATCGGTAGTCTCCTTTTCCTGTCCTCTCAATCTTCGTCTTTCTCTCTCGCATTTTCTTCTTTCCTGTCTTCTTTTCACTTCTTCTTACTTCCGAATTTCCTGGCGGCAAGGGTTAACCGTGTGTAATGTATACAGTCTTGGGTATATACATTAGGTTATAGTGACGGTGCATAGCTGGCGTCTGCAGCTTTCCCGGAACCTGTAGCGTCCCCGAGTTGCGCCCGGTGGTGGGTGGCTACCACCGCCGCCGAATTTTGAAACCATGTTATGGCAAAAGCGTTCCCCGACTTCCAGATCGGCCTCTTAAAAGAGGTCGCATCGATGCACCTTTTCAGTTAGTTATGTAGGGTTTTATGGCGCAAAAGCAACTGAGGCTACGATGCGCCAACCACAAGGTGAAATGTTATAGTGGGCTGTAGAGCAGCCAAATTGTTATCACAGTTTGTTCAAGAAATCCGTTGCCTCTAAAAATTTTAAAACTTTCTCAGGTGATAAAAGTGCGTTTTCAGGAAGAATCAAAGCGGGATGCAGTGGTGTTAGTGTTTTGTAAAGTTCGCGAAAATACTTCTGTCTTTTCCTCTCCAGAGCGGCACACGTTACTAGAGTGTCGTTCACGGTAAGGGGTTGCTGGCATGCATTACACAACGGTGTTTCTGCGTTTCTCAATAAAGAGTTGTGAGTGAGATGTGTGTGTCCAATGCGAATGCGATATAAGATTACTTCCATCAAACGTTCTTGGTGGTGACATGTCTTCCATTATTTGAGTATGGGTTTGATGATTTGAAGTTTGTTATTTACTTGCGGGTCCTATCTCTTTTGCCACATCGACATGAATGCTTCGCGAGCTGCGCGGATGCAGTCCTTAAAAGGAATCTTTGTTTCCTTTAATTTTTCGTGCACCTCCATGTGCTCCTTTTTAATTTACCCTCCGAACCGACCTAGACAACTTACCACGATACCACGTCTTGCATAATGAAGGAACAAGTATGCGTAAGCTATCCTCATTCTTGGTGGCGAAATGCCTCGTAGAAAAAATTGGTAAAGAATACAGAGCCTCGAAAATGACCAGCGGAGACCTCCTAATATAATTGAGAAACAAAGCACACGTGCAAAACTGTCCGATCTCGCCAGTATTGGTGAAATCAAAGTCACGATTTCTCCACATCGATCTCGAAACACCTGCAGGGGCGTATACGAAACAACCATACGATTCTGCTGGGTCCCACGCCATGTTGGTATTCCAGGGAATGAAGCAGCACATAGATGCGCGTCCATAGCAGCGCACAAAGGCTTCCATACACAACACTTCCATACAAAGACAGTATCCGAGCGATTCGTAAGGCCATGCCATCAATGTGGCAACTAGAATGGGATTCTTGCATAAATAAGTTGCACGCAACAAAACCCCTGCTTGGCGAGTGGAAGTCGTGCAGTCACAAGTAACGTTTCTATGAGGTGTTCCTTTGTCGACTTTGAATTGGGCACACACACCTGGACACACAATTTTCTACCTTGAAAAGAAAACCCGCCAACCTGCCAGACGTGCCATGAACCACTTACAGTAATGCGCATTATTATGACATGTTCACGTATTGAAACACAGAGACGGAAGCTTTTACAGAATCTTTATAACTTACACATACATTTACTGCCTCAATACTGGGAGATGATCCGCTGGTGCCTTTCACTGACTTGTTGAACTTTTTAGATGAAACCGGTTTTTTGCACATACTATAAAGTAACGCAGCTTTCGCTGCTTGAACATTTGATTTCTTGATATCTTGGGGTTGGCGCAGAATGGCCTTAGTCTCTTTTGCGCCATGAAACCCGAATTAACCAACTTTATTTGAACCGAACTAGCCTCATCTCTCCTTGCAAGTGAAGCGTTGCTCTTCTACCTGCAGAACACTAAATTACAGGAGTTGATTGAAACGGAAAAATAATCGTCACTGAAAGCTACGTTGAGTATTCCGTATATGTACAGTGATGAGGAAAGCTATATCGCCGACATGAAGTATGACTGGCATGCATGCAGTTGAGAATAAGCAATATATGACCGTTCTAGTTATTGTTCCAACATCCAACATTCCAGCATCTGTATAACTGGGGCAATTTCGTGTCCTGTAGTGTTGGACAAAGCCCTGAAAAGCTGTGCGACATTAAAACACGGGCGTGTATACGTCCTTGTGTTAGGTCTCTTCGAGGTGTTTTCATGTCTCTGCATCTTTAAAGAGCAAAAAGTTAGAAGGTGCACCAATGTTTTTGAGGAAAAGAGAGCAGCCTACTGAGCTCGAAATTGTTGAGGGCAACGCACAAGCGTACTGCTGACAGTTCCAGGCCCGCATTCACAATACCCTCGGTTGGTTAGAAAGCTTGTACGGGAACCCAATGTAATCGTCCGAGACTACGCTCTCTTGAGCAACCGGCGTAGGTAATGCGCTAACAGGGCGCCATGTCGTCATCTAAGCACGCCTCATGCAGTCTCCGCTAATTAGTGCTACATGTCTCGCACGTAAACGGGGCCGGCCACTATCGCCTAAAGTATGTTATACACGGCGGCCTACGCAATCTATTTGTCGCGTGCCAGTCACCTTCACTTATAAGATTCGCAGTCGAAATGGACCCTCCTTCTTTCATTGTATCGTACGAGAAGCTTGTGAACATGGGCCCGGGCCCCCGTGAATATTGAAAGTGCGATAACCGGCGCATTGAACGGGCTGATGTTCTCGCGGACGTACATTTCTCAAGGGTATTTGCGAGGCCACGCACAACCAAATCGGTGGTGTTTCTTTCTGCGGCCGCTTTTGATCGATAGCGGCAGGGTGCACGAGATAAGTGGCGGCGACGCGTAACGCTCGGTCTTTCTATGTGATCGATACGCGGCCCAGTGCGTGGCGCGCATTTTCCTGTTGCCCAACCGCACCGCCGCGTTAAGGGCATCCTTGCACGTTCTTCAGGCGCGTGTAGTATACCATGCGCCTCCCTATAAACGGCGCCGCGGCTGGTTCGCCATTTCGAATGCCGGCGAGACGCGTGTCTTTTCGTACATAGGCCCCGCCCCTGGAGCGAAATTACGCGGCATTGGGAACGTCATGCGCACACGCCATCGTCTCGGCGGCCCGCGATTTTTGCACCGTGCGTGTTTCCCGAGTCTTCAGACGCAGCCCTCGGAAGTTGTGCTGCTCGGTCTGTATAATGTCCTTTGCGCGCCTCCAGAGGCACGCGTATCTCTCCGGCGAAGGGCATTCATTACGCACGTGGGCGGCTTGTCCGCGTGTGCCCGCGCTTCGATTTCGGCAGTACTTTTTTTTTTTTTCTTAAGGGAGGGCCGTTCTTTACCAAGAAGTAAGAAGCGCCGGTTGGTACCTACCGGCGCTGGCAGCGGGACTTTGTGAGAGCTGCCCATTTGGTGTCTATTATGGCGCGTTCTTTTGATAATGTTCTATAACTTAACGAACAAACAAACAAACAATCCAGAAAGGATTGTCATGCTAAGGTCGCTCTCGCTAGAATTATTCTCTTGTTTAATAAATGTTCTCTCTCTTGCTTTGCTGTCAGACGAAACCACGGTGCATACATGTGCTACATTATAATTTATACATTGATGGTTTTCGTAGGACAGAGAAACAAGAATGAAACTGCCGCCTTTGCCAGGAAAATAATGGGGAGCATAAGTGTCACTGACGCAATTCTTACTCCCATTTTTTGCCCTAAAATGAAATGTTGAGTGAATGATAATTTTCTTCATCATCATGCGTGCAAAAAGGTCGTTCCTATCCGTTTTGAAATTGTACTATGACACGACGTTTCTTCTAACGCACAAGAAAAAAAAGAGAGAGAAGGGGCGGGGGCACGCCGACCATGTTAACCAAAGAGGTTACACGCTTTGGATTAAGTAAAGGATTCCGCAGGATTCTTGTACGCGAGGCGAAACTTCCCGCGTGCCCTGTGGTTATCAATGAGCAAAGCGCGCGTAACGGCACGCCAACCTGGATTCCTCCAGAGGCCCCACCGATGAGCACATCCAGCCGCATGCTTCGAACACGGCAAACGCCATCCCTGGCGGGCGGCCGCTCTAGCACGCCGACTCTAGGTGGTGGTGATGGGGGGAGAGAAGTGGGGGTAGCGGCGACGACGCGTCCGCGCCCGCGGGGCGGCGGCCGCCCGGCGCGCGGCAGTTCAGAGGTCGACCCGAGCCGGCCAAGGTCACTCTTCGGCTGCCGTGGGCCGTGCTAGGGGGCAGCCTGGAGCGATCTTCAAACCCCCGACAGAGGTCGATGGAAGGGGGCGGGGGTTGCTCTGTCGCGGGGGGGGGGAGTCACGTGCGCGCACCACTCCCAGCTTCGAGAGGGAGAGGAACCACTTCTGGACGCGCTCTTTTATGTTCGGGTCTCTCTGGCTGTGCCGGGTGGACTCTCCCGGGTGCTGCCGTCGTCAGGTCTGGCTGGGTGCAGGACTGAGAAAGGTCCCTGCTGGGAGGCTGGGAAGGTTGTCGCGCGCATTCACATTCTTTCCTTCCGAGTTGACGCGGGGGATTGGGAGGCAAGAAATGACGGTTTTGCGCCTGTGCCTTCGTTCTTGCCAGGCCCGTAGACGGCGTATTTCGCTACACCGGCCGCCGTGCTTGGTCTTCCCGATGCGTGTCGGCGCGAAGTGTACGGCGCAGCCACCATTCGCGGTGCTCGTGTTCTTAATGGGTTTATTTGAGAGTGCGTCGCCAGTGAAGCATGCTGTGCTGTACTTTTCTTGTACCCTTGTTTATAAGACACCGCTTCCAAGGACGCGCAGACTTCACGGTAGAATGAGAAGCTGCGCCTCACGCAGCTGGAAGAACTGCCGGGAGAAATTTCATGGAATCCGCCGTGTATCATATGTACAAGTTATTGCTAATTGAAGAAATTACGACGGCGCAGTACAGACGCTGATAAAGAACACATAGACCGTTTCATCGGGCGAGGAGGATAGGGCGCGTGGAGAGCCTTCCCTCCTCTCTGGCTTGGGCGATCCGGCGCGGCGCTGCTTGAAAGTATTGCTGTCGCGTGCTGCGGAACGAGTTCGAGATGTTTTAGATCTTACTTTCTGAAATTTACGCCATGTTCGTTCATATAAGGTCGTCAGGGAATCCTTTCGGTGCATCGGTAACTACTGTAGGCGGAATTATGTCTTGGGGGCGCAAAAATGTGACGCGCATAATCAGCCGCGGTGTACGCGCATTATCAGTCGCGGTGCGTGTATGTGTTCTTTACTATCTTGCTTATATCGATTTTAATTCAACAAAGGAAACCGGCGTGTCTTTATTACCAGCATTAAATGGTAAATCAGCTCACTGTCTGATCGATTGGCGTAGGGAGTAAAACATAAGAGCGCGTGCTGTGCACGGCCAACCTAAGGCAACCACGAAATATCTGAGCGGCAGGCGCTATCAAATATTTGTGATACACTGGCATCGTTCTCACGCAATTCAAGTCTAGTATGCTTGAAATTACCATATGTCTACGCTAGCCTTGCTGCATGTGGCCCATGGCGCTGCTCAACACAGCGATCACTGCGGTTGGTGAGCCAGCACGATACATGTATATATAAGCTGTGTGCTTCGGAATTGCCTTTTTGGCCTGTATACAGCCATATAATATATGAGAGGGTTCGCATAAAAAGAATGCGATGGCCATTTTTGAGCGCAAGATTTCCCTAATACGTGTGAGTGTGTCGTAGAGAACTGAACGAACAGAACTGAAAAAAAATTCGGTTATCATCCTCTTTCTCTAAAAAGCAAGAGAAAACGGGCTAACGCCGCACAACGTTTATAAATATATGACCGCTGATGCCGTATGCTTGGACCATGCGCTATGTAGAACAAAGATATCTGTAATCCAGCACCTACTACTGCTTAGGACGCTCGCGCAGTTCGTAAACGGTCGCTTTGCTGGACAAGCTTAATTCAGACTGTAAGGCATGCTGCTATTACTTGCCAAGACTAATTTATTCATGGGCGGAAACTTCATCCACCGAACAAAGCAGTCACGCAGTGTAACCTGCAGCGAACAGTTTGAATGCTTGTCAAAGTATAACAGCACAGCTCCTATCGTAGCAGAACGGTACCCACGCTGTTACGATCGTCGCGTATGTGTCATGGCTCCTAAACCGCAGCTTAGAAATAGAGGATAATACTGCAATACGGTAACATTAGTGATTGGAACATTCGGAAATACACAATTGATCTCCGAGGCTGATTGTAGGCTCAAATATGCGCGCACACATCGCGCTGCGTGTTCCGTCCACCTCAACGCGAGCAGAAATTCCGGCCATGATGCCTTAAACCACTTCAGCATGTCTCACAGGACCGTTTACCACGTAGAAGACGCACGTCATACTAAACAGACCGCACGACCGCGAAAACAAACGCCAGAACCTCCCGCCGAGCGTATACCTGCCATGCAAAAGACCGCTTTCACCCAAGCCAGTATGGCGCTGCTCATAGGCGGCGCAACTGCGTTCACAATATGGCGGCGCCTACGAAAAAACGGTCTATACTACAGGGCGGGTGCCTGTCGTGTTGAAGTACTTCAATTGTGAGTTATCAGCTAGTTCGAACCAAGGTTCATTCTACTAAAGTTATCGGTGGAGCGCAAAAGAAAACTCGTCTTGCCATATCAGGAGGCTGTCGCCTTCGCATGTGCGCTTCATCCTAGAGGACACCGTCTGCGAATATAAGAAAGGATAATGTCAAACAAGGTCAAGGCGAAATGGAAAAATTGAGCTTTTGTGAGCGCTAGTTATATCTGTTAATATCGGTGCCTTCCCTAAGTTTTGGGAGTTCTGCGGTTGATCAGCTTTCAGCGCCCTTCCCTCTCCGAAAGGTTTTCTCCTTCACAAAGGTGTTTCTCAACACCTTTCAACGCCCGCTGTACAATTGTGCGCAGGCTTGGTGCTTCTTATAACCCCATCACAACGTCGGACTCTCCCGTCCTTGGCCTTTAACTAAGTCGTGACAGCGCATTTTACTGCGACAGAAGTTACTGGCTCGTAACATGGTTTGCAGTGTCCGTCCCGCACTTCCCGTACGCCGTCTTCGTCACCATGACTTTAGCTTCACCCTCGCCATATGGCGAAAGAAAATCTTGCCACCACAGCCACACATCAAGCCCCGGGCCACAGCAGTATGCAGTGGGAAGCCGAACGCGATAACCACTGTGCTATCACGCAGCTTCGGAGCTTGGCAATTTGTGCAGGGCTTTCGTGGCGCCATGCGGAATCTGAGAGAGTGGTGACATCTGTGTACATGTTTTGGAGACCACAGGACAAAGTGATGATGTAGCTGACGAAGATGACAACGCGCGCGTGGTGAAGTATTTGCTCCTGGCAAGATGTCGGTGACCATTTTTTAAGGCTTCCTGCTGTCGCAATAAATTAATTCAAGGCCTGAGGAATCTACCAAGTCTGCTTATTTCTGTGTAGTTCTTTTGACAGAATGTCGACCATAGTCCGAGTGTCTCGAGGTGGGCGAGTTGTTTAATCTTTAGGCAAAGAAAAAAATAAAGCTTGTACGAACAAAGCAGTACATGCGCATCATAAAGCAGCAAAAACGGCAGCCTGGCCGCGTTATTGACTTGGTCGTGGTGATCTGTCGGCTCTCGGACAATGTACGAAGGCCCCTTGCGGGAGGGCAAATAGAAACATGCTTCAGCAGTGTCGCCATCTGCACATTCGGCTCTGGGAGTTCCCGACATTCGAGTTGAAGAATGTGCCGTTAGGCTATATTGCACACTCGTCAAGATGATGCGCGGGGATCTAGGGTGGAACTTTTAATCGCTTCCTGCTTTTGGCGTATTTCGCTGTTGCAAGATTGGAGCGTTTTCGGAAGATATCGATAAGAGAGGTGCGTCCTGCTGCTCTCATTTGTGCGTCATCGCGTGGTCCTGGCCCTCCCCAAGAAACCTACAGCCATTCTTCGGGCTAATTTTGTGCTCCCTTTATCACAGGCAAGCTGCTGTAGCGCACCGATCAGGCAGCACAGGGCAGTGTGATGCGCGTGTTATCTTTACGGCTGCCCTATAAAACTGCATTGCAGATCGTTTATCGTGATCTTGGGTTTCGAACGGCTCCGCTCCTGGTTGTGCTGAGCGTTTCTTATCGTTTTGAGGATGCGCTGTTGACGCTGCGACCTCGTGTGCACTCGCGAAACGAGTATCATAGCAGGTTTTCTCTCTCTCTCTCTCTGTCTCGATGCATTCCTGTAGAGAGAGGGAAAATAAGCATGTCATTATTAAAAATATTGGGATGGAATACGGTGCCATCCTCTTGTTTCTATCATCTGGGGGCTACCCGAATATTTTGATGTTAACGTAGAAGGGCGACACCATAACATTCGAGTAAACGTTTCCGCATGGGACAGATGCGAATGGTTAGTCAGTGTCCGCTTCAGCTGTGTAACGCGAGCGCCTGGTTTGGTCGGTTCAAACACGCTTTTTCTTAGCCCCCCCCCCCTTTTTTTCCCCCCCATGAAGTGGCTGAACTGCTTTCGTCCACTATCGAACTCGGCGGCTTGATGTTGGATTCAACGGGTCGATTTGCGTGCATGCGTCTATTACCTCCATCTCTATCTATTCTCTCATGTGTTGGCTGCCCTCCCCGGCATTGTTTAAACTTGGCTCATTTTTCATTGTTATCCGGCGCCGGTCGGAAGACGCTATCTGCCGCACGGCACAACGAGGGTGCTCCAAGTGGAACGGGGTAATAGAATGCAAGGGGCTGTCTGCAAGGAGGCCGTGGGTATCCGGCGAGGAGGTGTACGAAAGATGGCGCTCAGGGCCTGCGCGCGCGCGCATCTCTCTCTCTCTCTCTCTCTCTCTCTCTCTCTCTCTGTGTGTGTGTGTGTGTGTGTGTGTGTGTGTGTTGCTTGCACGCCCCGGGACATGGGAAACTAGCTCGAGTGGAGTATTTTTATTCTTTATTTTTTCATTACTTTTCAATTCTCTCCCTTCCGTTACCTCGGCCGCGCTTCCTTTTGTTGCTCGCCAAGTTTTCCGTAGGCGTCCTTTGTTTGTGCGCTTTGTCCATATCGCGGGCAGAGAGTGGGGATTGAAGGAGGAGAGACGCGACCCGAATAACGTGCGACCCGCAGGAAGTATCGAGGCGATGGCGGAGAACACCACCGAAGGACAGCGTGCGCGCTGAAGGGAGGAGAATGGTTTTATAGCCGGCCGTGCAACAATTTTCGCTTGCTCTTTGTTCTTTCCGTGGCCCCGATATCGTTTTTGGTAACACCGCCTCACCATAACGCACTCGGAACAGCGTGTTTAACGCCCAGACAGAGTCTGGTACGTGGCTTATATGTAATAAACGAGAAGAAAGGGGGTTAACCGAGGGGCCCGATATTTATTGGTCATATCATAAGAAGCCACCAAACACTGACACCAAGGACAACATAGGGGAAATTACTTGGGAGTTAATAAATGAAATAAACAAACTATACATTAATGAAAATGAAAGTGAATGAAAAAACAACTTGCCGCAGGTGGGGTACGATCCCACAACCTTCGCATTACGCGTGCGATGCTCTACCAATTGAGCTACCGCGTCGCCGTTTCCCGATCCACTTTCTTAGGTTTGTATGTTTTCTAGTAGAACCCTGGGAGTGTTAGCCAGCGCCACCATTCAAAAACCTTGGCGGCGGATGTGGTACATCCTTTCTGCCGCAGGCTTCACGAGAACGTGATCTTTTTTGGATGAAGGCAACCGGTCAATAAACCCACACATGCTACCTGAAGGCGTTATTGTTGTCGGATTCGAGGCCCTCGTTATGTAATAAACGAGAGGAAAGGGGGTTAACCGAGGGGCTCGATTTTCATTAATCATCATAAGAAGCCAACAAACACTGACACCAAGGACAACATAGCGGGAATTACATGTGCTTAATAAATGAAATAGAGAAACGATAAATTAATGGAAATAAAAGTGGATGAAAAAACAACTTGCCTCAGGTGGGGAACCATCCCACAACAGGTAGCATGTGTGAGTTTATTGACCGGTTGCCTTCATCCAAAAAAGATCACGTTCTCGTGACGCCTGCGGCAGAAATGATGTTCCACATCCGCCGCTAAGGTTTGTGAGTGGTGGCGCTGGCTAACACTCCCAGGTTTCTACTAGGAAACATAAATAACCAAGAAAATGGATGGGGAAACGGCGCCGTGGTAGTTCAATTGGCAGAGCATCGCACGCATAATGCGAAAGTTGTGGGATCGTTCCCCACCTGCGGCAAGTTGTTTTTTCATCCACTTTCATTTCCATTAATGTATCGTTTCTTTATTTCATTTTATTAAGCACAAGTAATTTCCCCTATGTTGTCCATTAGTGTGTGTTTGCTGGCTTCTTATGATGCGGCTTATATGTGTAATACACCTCGAATATCTAGGAAGTCAATTCCAGACAAATGCGTCGCGTGCTTGGTTCCAAACTTATTTATACTTTGCAGATTATTTTGGTTTGTGTTTATTTTATTTGTTATTTATTTTGTTCTGAAGCATGGTCATTTTCTCGGCGCTCTTGTCGAACTTATCGAGCATCGTGCGGCTTGTCTAAGGATAGCCCCAGAGCACCCGAATAAGTGTCATTTATTTGGGCCTCGGGGCAAGTGACTCGCTCAGACAAGCTTTGAGATGCACATAAGAGACCACCGGTTTCAAGGACCGTCGAGAATGCGCGTGTGTACAGGCATATCTGGGATACCACTCAGTGTTTGAAGTGGGCTTTAATTGAGACTTCTAGCGCTTCCAAGTTTGCGTATCATCCCGTACAATAACACAGCAATCCTCTGCCTTGCACGTGCTCCATTTTACCGGACGGAAAGATTTACCGCTGTTAGGAACGACCTGCAGAGGTGCCGCCATGCAAAGTTTTCTCAGCGAGCTGCAGCTGCGAGCGTGGCGAGCTTCCCTGAAGAGACCATGGAAGCCTTCATCACCTGCCGCGGTGACTCGTTTCGTAGGGACGATGATGTGGTGCGTCAACAACCCCTTGGCGCCGCAATGACTAAACGCGATCGGCGGACCAACATTATTGACATTTCATTTCAACACCAACATTTCATTACTGAAATCGCCAACGCCTTCACGGTTCGACTGAAGCAGGGGGAATTCCTGGAAGGAGGTGCTTTGCGGTGCCTTCTCATGAGCCTTTGAAGACGCCAGACAATGGACAGCCGAAGCGGCCGCTGTACGAGGTCAGCTCGGGGGTTAAGAGGCGCCTGCTCGTGTCAAGCACCGTGACCACGACAACCCACTCTCCTCGACGTGGTCAGTAAAACCTGTGTGGAAGGGTGTGTAACCCTCCCCCTAAAACGCGGGTCGACTATGATGACGTTAGACGCTACGAATCGGCGGTTAACTGCCGTTTTTCCATCACCTAGGGATCTAGGGAGGACAGAGTGTTTATAAGCAGCAGTTTGTCGGCTGCTAGAGCGTGCTCGTGCTCGTGAGCGGTGTGCTCGACAAGCGGTGTGTACAGGCTGCTTGGAGCTTTGTGCTCGTGTGCTGTATGCTTTGGCTTGCGTGCTCCATTTGGGAGTCACACTAGACTGTCAAAATGTATCTCTTGTTTTAATGTAAATAGGTAAATAAATCCTGTACGCCTAGTTCCTCCGAAGTTCCTCCCTACGACCTCGCAACTCCTTACAGCTGGATGCCAGCAGTGAGATCGTCCTACAACTCTTACGACTCCTACACCGCGCGTTAAGACCGCCACCTGGATAAAACCCTGTAGCCTCGAGGCATGCAGAATGATCTGTGAGGACTTTTTCAGAAGTTGCTGCAGTCATTCTCATGTAACGCCTGTAAGGCGTGTAGCACATCCACACGCGACCATATTGGCACGTGTACTTATCTTTATCGGGCAACCACGTTTCGCCGCCTAACAAATGTAATCGCGCAGCGTGGGACGCGCCTGCATGTATCCGAAGTTTCTGGAAAGTTATCGATGCTTCTATCCGCTGTCTGTTGTCGCCGAACCTTATGTTATCTGATTTCATCACCTGACCCGAATGGTGTAGAACTTTGTGGAAGGCACGCGGGTCCGAACGATTAGTCTGGAACATTCGACGACTGCTGTATAAAAGCCGACGCGCTCGACCGCTGATCAGATTTTCGACGATTGCCGACCGTGTTCGCCGCTATCGTTGTGCTATAAGTGTAGCCTGTTTTTGTGGGCACAGGTTCGCCCAATAAAAGCTAGTTTTGTATTCCACCGTATTGCTGCTTTCTTCACCGTCACTACCACGTGACGATATGTTCTTGCTCCCGAGGGTGCTCTTGTAATAGCACACTTCTCTCGTGTGTGGATATTCAGGTAACTAGGAAATCAGATCGTTGTAACACGCTATCGTTACACCAGGACTGATCTTAAAGTGCAACTCAAAATACTTGCACGGTTTCGTTGGGGCAGAACGTTTTCCTAGCCATCTTGGCAAGACAGAACGTCGCAAGTATACAGCGTTTTGCACTCTTTCGTTCACTTTGTTGAAACCTATGGTTACGCATTCAAGAAGCGCTTTACTGCAAATCCAACTGAAAAAACAAATAGAGACTATAGAAATTCAACGCACGGTTACCGCGCGTGCGATTGCGCCAGTCCACATATAGACACCGTTGGATTGAGGAATTTCAGTATTTCATGCCGCTATTCTTTCTGAAAGCTTGTTTTCCGAATTATGAATTGGTTCTTTTTTCCCGATTTGATATGATGATCGCCGCGTTAGGGGAGGTTTATTTCCGCTTATAGTTAATACAAACGTTTATGTTTCGGAAGTGGCTTATCGTTAAGCGCTGGGAATGCACCTCGCTCCCGTTTTCTCATCCCCCCGTCAGCAGCGAGACTTACTGGACAGCCTGAACTGGTGTACTGGGCGGAGAAGGCCAAGCAGGCCCGGGGCCTTACTTGAGCCCGATCCCTCAGCCACGTCCCCCTTTACCCGTCCCCCTTTTAATAAAGTTT
Organism: Dermacentor andersoni; assembly: GCF_023375885.2. Classification (NCBI taxonomy): domain Eukaryota; kingdom Metazoa; phylum Arthropoda; class Arachnida; order Ixodida; family Ixodidae; genus Dermacentor; species Dermacentor andersoni. Next base: position 179,413,472 of record NC_092814.1, read on the forward strand.
ACCACCACCACCACCATGTGTGATGTCATTATTAATACGTGGCACCTTAACAATCTGGTTGCTGCTTCTGTAGTAGCAGCCGTGAACGGGCGTGCGTTGTTGCCCGCTTTTACGTGCGGTGATATGAGACTCGCTTTGTGTCTAATTTCTAGGAAGGGTATTTAATGAGTTAGGGCACCGCTGTGCCGAATCTGTGTAGGTTAGTAAACGGCTAAATTCAGGATTCGGAAGCTTTTGAAAACTGCTATCTGTGCTCTTATTTAAACAGACTCGTCTTCGGAATGTGGAAATGTGGCGCGTATCCGGATGCTAGCCATTGACAGGTGTCGTTAATATGCAGGAAAGAAGATCTGTCATTTTCCCCTCTCTTTCTTTCTTTTTTTTGCGTAATTAGCGCCTAAATTGTGATGTCGCATTGCGATGCCGCTGCCAAAACAGTCGCACATAACCATCTCGGACGCGTTGGACGTCTATGACAGGGGCGCGCGCGGAGCTATTTGTGGCAGTGGCTGAAGCACTTATGCTAGCTCGCTATTTTCGTGCACCGAGTCGCCTTTGTGAACGAGGCCGCTGTGCTCTTTGGCAAAAAAAAAAAAAAGGAAAAAAAAAAAAAACCCGGCGACTTCCGATGTTCGGGCGAGTGTAGTACATATATACCTGCAAATATTCTCGCAGCCTTTCAACTCTGCACTGCTTCACTTGCTCTCTGCTTTCTCATTCAGACACGCGTTTCTGCAAGTCATATCCGTTTTTGCCGGAACATGCAGGAGGCTGAAGGAAGCTGCCTTCGATTTAACATCACGCAGACTGTGTCTGTCCAGTTGTAGAACCGTGGCGTCACTTTGTGCGTGGTTGCAACACGCTATTGCGTAACGGTGCTTACCTCAGTATCGATTCCCGGTCGCTGCTCTGTGCATCAAGTTTATACCGCGCTTTGTCCTCTGCGTATGCAGTGACGCTTCCTTCAGGTTTGTAGGGCTGCGGGTACCGGGTCGGTTTGGCCATATGTGATTGCCCTTCTGTGTGGGCCCGCGCGTACAAGCCCGCGTAGCTTTGTTTATTCTCTGCAGACTAGTATATAGGTATTATGAAGTGGCCAGCGGCTCTACCTTCCTGTTGTTTCATTCGATCTCTTTCAATTCGTTTCTTTTTGTTTCTTCTCTCTTTATTTGAATGTCTATTTTGCGGTGCTTGTAGAAATCTTATGAACGTGCTGGGGTGACAGTGCAGAGTTTGAAGCCAGAGGTAAGTATCGATTTGGGTAATATGCACTTTATTCTCACGCCTGAACCGTATACCATGTTCTCAATTCAGAAGCGTGTGGCTGTGCGAACAAGATAAGCATACCGCAACTGACTCTTCCGTTCGCCTTGCATGAGAATCGCGCACAACAGGCGCAGATAGAGCTGTCCGCGAAGCTCCTCGGTGGTGTTTCTGAGCGCTTCGTGTTTGGGCGCCAGAAGAAGAGGGAAGGGAGGTCTCTGGCGTCACCTGTTCCCTCATCTGTCTGCGCACCTCTCGCCCATCCCCCCCCGCCTCCCTGCTCTCCTCCACTTCCAACCGCCCATATGACTCTCGCGCATTCATTTCTTCGTGTCTTCCTCGCAGGTTGTGAGGGGGGCGTGGCTGGCCAGATTAATCAGAGCCCGTAATCAGAGCAGTCTCAGCGTCGCTTCGGCGACGCCTGTCTGGCCGCTTCGCTCTTAGGCTTTAATTAGTTATGCTAATTAGCTATAATCAGGAGTGAACTATGCTCTCCTGGCCCCGCGTAATTAAGAACGTTCGCCCACTCCACCGACACCTCGCCTGCGTGCCATGCGCCCAACCTTCCTCCCTCTCGGCCGCGCGAGCACTTTATATGCTGCTTGCCTTAAGCCTTGCCTTTTTCTTTGGCTCGAAGCGAAGAGCTGTCGTCCTTCTTCGGGAGCTGGCCTTCGTTGTCCGTGTACTCAACATGCGCGAGCTCTCGGCAGTATTAGCCTTTCTTTCAGGCGGCGCCTGTTCTTTCGCGCTTCGGAACTTTACCGCGCGTGTGATTCATCGCTCATTCGCGACGGTCAACAGCATTTATGTGCGTTTAACAACAGTGAGTGTGTAAGTGTCGCCGTAGTCGCGGCTCCGATCCACGCTATGTGCAGGTGAGGCGAATCCCGCGGGCGCAACAGTGCGCCAGGTGCATCGAATGGAGCTGTACGGGCACATGGTACGTGCGCTCATTACAGCTGTGCGAAAAAAAACAAGAAATATGGGTCGCGGTTATGCCAGTCGCATAATGAACGCTGGAATTATTTTACTGTCGTACAGCAGGTCGGTGTGCGCGGATAGAAAAAAAAAAGGAAAATAGAAACTGCCAGGGAAAGGGAAATTTAGTCCGTTTAAATGGTAGCATTACCTTTTGCCGCGGTTGTTTTACCTCGCGACAACTGACCATAAAAAAAAAAAATCTGCTGGTAAAGCTTACTTATCTAACCTCCGTAAATATTGTGAAGCAAGCTGTAGAGTTGCATAGATGCGTATTGTGCTATACGTGGCGGTACGTCATGGCAGGGCCGAGGCAATGCACTCCACCGAAATGCTTAATTTTTTTTCTTCTCTTTTTGTCCTGGTTCCGATCAGAATGAAGCGGTCGAGATATAGGTTGTCTTCCGGAACGGGGAAGTAACTGTTTCAGGCGATTACCAACCGGTCGAGCCATTTGCTAAACAGGTCAATGGTTTGCACTCCCGGGGAAGCCTTGCGATCGGTTCTCCGCAGATCGCGTTTGTCGGAATTAAAGGAAGAAAAACCGATCCGGATCTATTTCAATGGGGTTTGACAAATGGTCGTGACGGAGGGGCACGAGAAATGAGGAGGCATTCATTTGTCGATACGAATCGCAGGTGCAGTTCACCGGGATCGCACCCACGGCCTAGAGCCCAGCAGCGCAACGCCACCGGGCTGTCGCGGCGAGTTGCTGGGACGTTAGTGTCACAGAAATGTTTGTACCGAAAAACAATTCAAAAAGACTTGGTCGTCGTAGGGAAGACAGTATGGCGGCGCGAATTATCGCCTTATTGTGAAAGTGTTGGTAACTGGCAGTACTATGTTGGACTTTAATACCCGAATAGGTGCAGGCGAACCATTTTATCGTTTGTTTTAATGCGGACACAGAATCGCGTGTGTTTGGGTATATATGCATTGGGTTTCCTTGTGTATTGGGTTGTTGCAGCAGATCTTGTAGATCTGCCAAATATATTGTGACAGCCTGACTGCAGGCGTGCCCGTTCTGTGCGGTATACGCGGCGGCTTTGTACGATGTGCCACTTTGCATCTATAGGACAATATGATATGGTGCTGTGGAAAAAAACTGAGTTAGTTTGCAATATATAGAGTCTGAAATCTTCGAAATAGTGCGGCGCGCTATAGTGTGTGTGGGGGGGGGGGGGGGGGGGATCTAGTGCCAATCCGTAATTGCCAATCACAGCGTGCCGTTTTAAATCGCGATAAAATTTAGCCTCATTTACGGCTGCCGCGATGTCCACACTTGCGTCCCTGATCGTACGTCGAGGTCTTATTTTCCGGTCGCGCAATGAGCGTTGGGGAAACTGGCTAGCTCTTGAAAGGTCATATATAGCGCTTGTAACGTTAATTTACCTTTTTGTTGCACTTTAGTTCCATTCAGTACAAAACTAAATTGGCAAAGCTTTTGATTGCTCGTGGAATACATTAGTTAATATATAAGTTCCTGCTCGGTGCCTCGAAGAAAAAAAAAAGTAATAATCTCACATTCCTATACAAAAACCTCCAAGGTGTGAACAGAGCGCTATGTTTAATGCACCCTCGATAGTTTTTCTTTCTCTTTTCTTTTCTGCGCCTTTCTTTTTCTCGGATTTTTTTAAGGTGCTCTTTTTTGTGGCAAGTTGAATCATGCGAGTGAGTACTACCCAGTATGCTAAATATGCTACAGAGAACCTAATGTAAAGCAAATTTTACCATTTTTGAGGACGACGAAAAGCGAGAAAAGAAGAAAGAAAAAGTAATCGTCATTGTTATGAGCGGTCGACGGCGGTCGGTTAGAGCGGAGCTGTCGGCACTTTAGTCGGCACATATATCTGTGTGTGATACACGATGCAAATGCGCATGAATCATGCGCATTTATAGCTATGCAACATTTTTCGGGCCTGCGGCTTGTTTTTCCACCATTCTCATGCTTTATAGAGTCCTAGCGCCAGACGCCGATATCATTGCACGAAACTTTGACGACGCATCATGCGTAGTGCTTGCAATGTCGTCAACTGGATCCATCGCGAGCGAACCCAGACTTTGTAAGTATACTGTTATTGTGCACTTCGACCTTCGCGCATAGGGAATTCTTAATTATCTGCTTGGAAGCCTGGGATCGAGTCGCAACTTCGGCGCATACGTTCGTCACTATAACATAGTTTCAAACGTATACGAGTGCGTGGAGTCGGTCGTAGTAACTGTATATTCGATCTTTCGCTCCGCCCGTAGTTATGGATGTAATAAATTGGCCACAAAGGAAATTTACATTCGGGTTAGGTACCGATTCGCCTCCGCTTATGCGTGCTATAACGTGTGTAGACCACCCGCATGACGCGCGGCGCAGAACATGCGCGTGATGTTGAAATCGGGCGTTCGAGCCGCTTTCCAGGCGCCGCCATCAGAGTAGTTAGAAGTGTGGACATTGGAGGCACTTCTGCTAGTTTAGCGAAAGCAGAATGGAGAGCGGCGTTAATTGCCTCGCCGAAGTTTTTGTGCTCACGCCCGCTTGCTCTCGCTGGCGGACATTGGAACGGAGTTAATGGCGGCCTTATTTACTCGGTAATGAAGTCCGCTTCTTGATTGCACGGCGCGTGGTGGCTGAGTAGACTAGCCAAGGCACGCAGGTCTTTGCTGCTGAGCGCGATATCTTGCACGTTCGGTTCCGCGTAGCGACTGTAGTGGTATATAATGCTGATACGGAGGCACAATTGATAAAAAAGGAACGCGTCTGGTGTGAGACGTAGACGTTCGTAAAAGGCCCTCCCCTTCCCTCGCCTCCGCGAAAATGACCATGGTTACACTGCCCCTAGGCCGCCAGTCTCATTGCTCTGGGCAAGTCACGCGAATTCGGTTAATTTCACCCTTGGCAGTGCCTATCGATTTCGCTGGTATTCGCTTTGTTCATTTAGTGATTTCTTTGCAGGCACACGAGCATCATTGCGCGTTATTTCTTATCGTCCTGTGGAATTCGTTGCTTCCGGGCCGTTGCTGCGAGTTGCACTGTCGCATTCTGTGCCAGACGTGACCATATCACCGTATCCCGTTACCGCGTCGCTCGTTCGACATGTCGTGCTGTATTATATACTTTCTTTTTGAATGGTGTCCAAGGTTAGCGAAGCTTCCATAGAATCCCGTACGTTCAAAACATGGCGGTTCATTCGCGATTCATGGGCTTAGCGCCATCTGTGGGACGAGGGAACACTTCCGGCGGAAGAAAAAATTGTGACGTCATATCCGTTAAAAACAGAAGTGACGTCATTGTGTTTTCGAAGGCGCGAAATTGGTTTTGGTGGCCTGCCATTAGAGCTGTATACTAAATGCCCCGCCATACGACTTCATGGGCGTTTCGAGCTTTCCGCGCGGGACGCGGTGCAGGAAAAGGCCAACCGTACGGGCGTCGAAATCGCACCCCCTGCATAGAACGTGCTGGTGGGCGAGCTGGTTATACATGATTACAACGAAGGCGCCAAATAAAACTATGGACGAAGGAAGGCGCGTACGTGGTTGTCCCGTGTTGCCTTCCTTCGTCCGTTGTTTTATTTGGGGCCTTCGTTGTAACCCTGCATAGAAGATGCATTCTTTGAAGACCGTCAAAAGCTTTAGGTGTTGAGGGCTTATCCTATCGTCGGACGCCAAGCCCGTCGGCCAGCGCAGTCGCATGAAAAGAACAAAACAATTATCTGGCGGTCGTAACTCACTACCTTTAACTGAACACGTCAAGAAACGATGACGCTGCCCGCGTCACCAAATTCAGACGAACGTTGACAAGCAAAACAGCACAACGTGTGAGTGGGTGGGCGGGAGGGGGGCGTATTGTAACAGGTGAGCTTTACGAGCGCGCATTTCTGCACACTTAGCTGCATTGCATTGCAAGCGATCGCGGCGTCAACGACGGCGTCTCTTACGATGGGCGCTGAAAAGAGGTATTTATTGATAATATTAAAACATGATGGTTGCTTTTTCTTTACTCGTCACGCATGTATAAAATTGAATAAGAATTGTATTTTAGTTGAATGAATATAGCTATGTCTCACTTAAAATAAAAGAAAAACGCTTTTTTCTTTCCCAGTGTTTGTTTCCTCCAAACATAGTCGCGCTTCAGTCGCTGCTCCCATAACCACCCTTGCTGATGTCGCTGACAGTTTGTTCTGAACCACTCTTCACCCGAGGCTTCGCGTCCTATTTGGATCGACCTTGTGGTGCCTGTGTGAGCTTCGTTCGTGTGCACTTAGAAAGGGAAGCCGATGCGTCGAGACCTGTGCGCATTGTGCGCGCTTTCTTCCGGTGTTTGTCTCGGGAATGGGTAAAGCGACATTAGGCCTCTATGAAAGCCGAGTTTAATTCGCGTGAGTGGCGCAACGTGTTTCGCGCACCCGTTGTCGATACCGAAATTGGAAATAGTAGTTTGTTCTAGTCCTCATTCCCACTGGCACTTGTGACGCCTTATCGACAGGCAGCGGCCTTAGGTCGTTTTACGCGGTCTTTTGCTAAGGTTCGGTGGAAAACGAAACTGCAGTATAATGGCACGTGTAGCGTGCTGCACACGTGCGCGCACGTCACGTAATCCGCACTGTGCGCATAAGCAAGATGGCGGCGGATACTTCGCTCTACAGTGCTGCCGGCTGTCAAGGCAATAAGTGAGGCAGTAGGAAAGAAGCCAAGGCTGCCACTGCGGAAAGGGGAGGCGCTGAATACGGGCAGCACGCGCACAATGCAAGAGATTTTACAAAGACTTGCGAATACAAGTGGCAATGCAGCGACGAATCTAGGCCCTAAATATAGCGCAGAGAAATCGGGGATTATGATTTTTAATGAGGAGACGAGTAATGACGTGGTATGAATTCAACAGGAAGCCATGCCCATTGTCAAGCGATATAAATACCTCGGTGTAAACGAAGGAAAGACCTACTCAACCGTTCACCAAGATAACCTAAAAATGAAAGGGGAGCCGTATGCAGCAATAATGAAACATGGAGCACTTTGGGGCTACAATAGATATGAAGTGGTGCGAGGAATTTGGAAAAAAATGTAATGATGCCAGCGCTCACCTTGGCAGATGAAATTCTGTGCTATGAATCGGAAATCTTGTTGGGGTTGGAGATGGATCAAAGGGCGGTTGGTCGACTGGCTTTTGGGGGCTCGCAGTAAAACCACAAATGAGGCAGTGCAAGGTGAAATGGATTGGGCTTCTTTTGAAGTCAGAGAAGCGCGGAGCAAGATTAGAAGTGGCCGGCTAAAGTGCACAGATAACCGTACCTCAACAAAATCGGGGACACGGAATGGAGGAAGAGGTCAATTAAGTTGGCAACCAAGTATAGCGTAATTGGCGGTGTAAATAGACAACCAGGAGTCATGGAAAAAAATGAGAAACAGGGATGGTAAATGAGATGCTAAGGATGGGAACAAAAGAGGCTATGGGAATTTCGAATATAGCAAGAAAGAAATCAGGAGGGAAATTCTGTATCATAACGCGAAAGGAAGCGCCTTGCTATTTGAGGCCCGAACTGCCTGAGGGCAAAAATATCGGAGCAAGTAGGCGCCACAGGATGAGGCATGCGTGTGTGTGTGTGTTTGTGTGTGTGTGGGTTGCAAAAAATAAAAGAAAGCCCGGAAACGACTCGGCACACCGTAATGGAATGCCAAGATATTCACTCCGTGAGACCCGTAGGTAGTGTCCGCCTTCCAGAAGCGCTGTGATTCAAAGAAGACAGAAGGATTAACTGGTCAGCAGTCGATGTATAAGGTAAAATACGATTAGAGTATTGGTGGAAGAAAAGCAGGGAAGAGATTTATTGAACCGGAGTCATTGCAAGTGTAGGTAATGGTGCAGTATAGGGATAGATGTTTTAAATACGAAAGAGCGAGGTCAGATAGGCAAGTGCTAGATAGCGATAGCTGTACTAATACCTGATTAAATCAAGCAGGCTAGGGGCCTATTTATCCTCGCCCCGTTTCAAAGGGGATGTCAATAATAATAATAATAATAATAATAATCACTGAGCTGACGGCAGGACGCCGATCATCGCTAGCGCTTTGCATATATCGACCGACCTCGTCAGCTGTTTACTGCTTTAATAGGCTCCGCGTGGATGGGCTCGCGCCGTTTTCTGTCGCCCGTCAAACGCGTCGTCTACCCTGTTTTCCTGATAGCGGTTCGCATGATCCCGATCACCGATAGTCGTCGCTTCAGGTGCACGTTGACGCACTCGCACTATCAAGACGTAAATATTACTCCTTGAAGCCACTGACTGCGTTTTTATTTTTTTCGTAGCTTTCCTTTTCCTTACTTTCCCCCTTTCCCCTCCCCAAGTGTAGGGCAACCAACGGGGCACTTCCTTTGTTAACCTCTCTGCATTTTTTCACTCTTCGTTTCTGTCTCTCTACTCTTACTGCGACGCGGTATTGCTGTGCCGTCCAGCACGCAATCCGCAACGATTTATCTTGCCTCCGAGATATTGCTGCACGATTTCGCATCTTTTCTCTCGCGTTTTTTGTTGTTGTTGCTTGGCTAGACCCATGACACAGAAAAGGCTTCCGACAGAATGACATAAACTTGTGCAAACATTAAGTACAAATTGTCTCAATTGTGAAACGCGAGCTGAGCGCACATCTCGGAGGCACATATGAAACGCAAAAGGCTTCAATCCAGAGGCTTCACGAACTCCGCAATAACAGTAATTGTAACTTGTTATCGCAAGTAAAAGAGTCGTTCCAAGCTCAGTGGGGCAGGAGGAGGGGGGGGGGGGGGCACATAAATCCTGCAGCCGGTAGGTTTACGACTGACGAAGCCGCGAGACACGGCATATTGTCTTAATATTGCCTCCGTGAACTACTGGGATGTTCATCGGTGCGCATTGGCGAGCGCATTTTCGTCTGTCTCTTTGCGGAGACGAACTGCTGACGATTTGAGCTCGGAAGGTTTCTTGAACTTCGCGATATAACGGCAGCGACCGAAAATGAAGCGAAAGCTGTATTTAACGAGAGAGAGAGAGAGAGAGAGAGAGAGAGAGAGAGACGAAGGACTGGAACAATCTTTGGTTTAGGCTGCCAGCGTGAGGCGCAAACTCGCGGTAGCGACGCGTGCCCGTTTAGACAACTTGCAGCGCTGCCGGTGGACGGGTTGCACGGAGCAACATCTGCGCCCGACTCCGTGGACGCGTGGTTGCATGTGGAGCGGCGGCGGCTGCTGCTCCTTCTCCTCCTCCTCGCAGCAGCATCGCGAGCAGCTGCGGTCGCGCCCGACGTTGTTGAGCCATTTTGTTGTTGGTTGAGCGCGCGCTCCGGAAGGCGAGGGGAAAGCCAAGTGGGGGAAGAGGAGGGTGGCCGCGTACGGGCGGTTGGTTTGTGTGCGCAGGCGCCCTGCTCGCGTGTCAGGCTTACTCTGTGGCGCTCTTTCCACTTTAAAGGGACACTAAAGGCAAATATTAAGTCGAGCTAACGTGATTGATTTGTGCTCGAGAATCTCTTAAGGCCTCTATATTATCGCCAACAGAGCCTTAATAATCGAGAAATTCAGGTGAATGCAGGATATGATTAGGGACACCACCGGGACAGGTGGTGTCTTTCTCGATGACGAAAGCATTCCTCAGTTAAATTCCGTCACTAGTAGTCAACCACTCGTTGCAAAAAACATCCTTGTATTGTATTATAAGACAAAATAAAATGCTGCTTGCCCAGTTCTATTTCATTTTTAGAAAAAAAGAACTCGAAGTCACCCTTGACAACGACGCGGGTGGTCGAAAGGTTTCGTTTTAGCTCGCTGCGCCGCCCACGCTTACCCGTTTCAGTAGTTATCGCTTAGTGCTGCGCTGGTTTTGTTGGCTCGTCAAAATAGTACAAATTGTAAGTAGCTGAGATGTCGCGGGATGCCCGAACGGTCTACGCCACTTGAGCAAAAACCAGCTGCAGCGGCGAATCCACCGCTCTGCCTTGACTCGGTACCGCCGTCTGTCGGGTGCCATTTTATTGAGCGACAGCCGGGAAGGGTGGTGATAGCGTATGCAACGTCACCACTTCTCTGGTTGGGTGGCGTGAGATTCGAATTTCGAAAAAGATATTCGGACCCTTCAGATGTAATTTTCTTGTAAATTGTCTTTTCTTTTCACGATACAAGCGTGGCGAGGTTTCTGGAATGGTATTTAAACAGTCCACGTCGACTTAGTATTCGCCTTTAGTGTCCCTTTAATTAGACGAGATTAAAATGGTACCTGCGTGCATCTTTCATGTCTCCCCCATGACCGTCCCCATACGCACCATCGGCCACTGTTCCCATTTTGAGCCCTCCCCCTCCATATTTCCTCGCGTTGCTTTCCCGCTGAATGCTCTGAACACCCCCTCCCCCCGTTCGTGCCAGTTTCCTCCTGGGGTCTTCGCTTTGCTATACCTACTACCGTGAACAAATAAAACGGCGAAGCAGCAGGATAGCTACAACCCGAGGCATATTTTATTAGCACTACAAGACACAACCATGTAGACCAAATTCAGCACCTCACTCTAAACAACAACAAAGAAGTTTTGTTATTGCATATGATATAAAGGTTCAGTTCGTCTACTGCACTACGAAGTGGAGGAGAGGAAAAGGAAGGAACGAAAGGTAGGGAGGTCAACCAGACGCACGTCCGGTTTGCTACCCTGCGCAAGGGGAGTGGTTTAAGGGCAGAAAAGAAAGGAGAGGGAGGAAAGAAGGTACTATCGGTGTGAATGCGTGCGATGTCCATAACTTTACGACTATATTCGGTCAGTGAGGCCAGTCGCTTTCATGAAACATAGCAGTGCCCGCGTCGCTTTGTAAGCCTGTGACGCGTGGGGCCATGGTCTGAGAATCTTAGTCTCTGAAAATGGTCTGTTATCCAATCGGTTTAAGACCCTCCGAAGAACGTCGCGTTCGTTGTCATAGAGATTACAAAAGCAGAACACGTGCTCGATCGTCTCTTGACAGTTGCTTCTGCACTACGAACGCTATACCGTACGTCGAGTAAGCAGCATTGCAATCACTCTGCCTCATGTACACTATTCAGATTTGCAGTATTCTTATATGAACTTGTCTGTTCGATTTTCGTTTGTACACGATAGCACATGGCGTTTTCGTTGTAGAGGCATTGATGTCTGAGCAGGATACCCCAAGAAAAGGTGTGCCGAAGCGAGTTGTCCACAGTATCGACGCGCTCTTGCGTCGATATTATTACTTACAGCGCGAACAGATCAAACACAGACAAAGAAGAGAGACGAACACGAGCGCTCTTCTTTGTCCGAGCGCTCTTCTTTGTCTTTGTTTGATTTGTTCGGGCTGTAAGTAATAATGCAGATGTACCGACTCGCCCAGCTAGCTACCGCACTCGCGTCGATAAGCACTTTCGCCTGAGGTTGTTGTCGCCTTTGTTCGCGAGTGGGGACAAAACATTTGTCGGCTGCGAAATGAATTGCATCAAGCGCAAGATGAAAAGAATGAGTAGGTCATTCATTTGACACCGGACTGCTCGTTGGTTTTTAGTGACTGGATAAAGAGCGTTCACATTAATTCGGCACCTGACGATGTCGTGAAACCAGCGAGGGGATAAATCTATGGCATAAACAGCCTCCATGCAAGCTCCTGCGCTCAGAACTCTTTTAATAACGAAGCATCACGTTTGGTTTTGCAGTTAGCCGCATACATTCGACCGAGCGGATCCTCCTTGGCATACAAGAGCACGTGCATTATCGATGTACATGCACGCGACACAGAGGCACCTCACTAAAAGCAATTTTGTTGTTATAAGCGCTTGGGTCAGTGTTACAGCGTTCCGCGGTCTCTGAGGAACGCGTTGCGCCTCTGTCTGGATTAAGCTGCTTTCAAGTTACTCCGACCTTGGTGATGTTGTAACGGACGCACTGTCTCTCGTACGGCGCGGGCAGTCGCAATATTAGATAACTTAAGCAAGTCTAAAAGCTCCTTAGTGCATGGGGCTGCGAGGGACGACGGATAGATGGGCTCTGAATCGCCATGGATTCTTGGAGGTGCTCGTAATATAAGTGACCAAGCACTATCACGTTCCGCCGCCAGCATTGTGCGGCGACGGCGGCCAGGAATCAAACGCCCCTACATTGTTCTCAGCAGGAGAATGCCGTACCCACTGAGCTGCATACCCATGCTGCTGCCCTTTGTTCAAAGCTGACGGCGTTGCACTTGGTTTCTTCTTTCTTTCTTCCACTATTTTGAGACATAGCTTACAAATATCGACCTATAGAAGCAAAAGCGTGGCGCCCTAAAAAAAAAGAAAAAGAAAGATAAAGCGACTTATCAGACGGAGAAAGGTAATGAATCTTGAATGCTCGTTGATCATTATTTATTGATTGATTAATTGATCATTACACAAACAGAAAGAAACAAACAAATAAAAATTATACACTTGCCCTCTCACTCTGTATGTGCACTGCTAGTTTGCTAGGCATAATTAGGGATTCTGTGTAATATGAAATGTAGCCTACCGTGGTAGTATGTGCCACTGAAAATTAAAGTACGCCGGCTTGTGGCGATTGACTCTAGAGAATCATTCTAGTGACTTGCCAGTAATATTCAGGAAGGATATATATATATATATATATATATATATATATATATATATATATATATATATATATATATATATATAAAGGGATGAGAAAAGCAGGGAGGTTCTGTTTATGCTTTCCTTTCACGCTGCTGCATCTCCTGCGTAGCTTACCATGGCTTCAGAGAAAGTTGTATTAATTGACCGCGAATCTTGACATCTGCCTGTCAACGCAGAAATGAGTTTCTTGCGTTTTCCTTACAAAGAAAAACTGATTCAGTCGTGAGCTTTAAGTTGATTAATGGGCTCCGTGGTGTTTCGCGCTCCGTTCTTTCGTTTCTTGCGCATCGCAGCGAATGCCAAGTTAGGCGCACGAAATGATCGGCGTCTCATATGTATTCGGCTTTGGATTCAACATTTTTGCAAACTTTTCCAGTTACTCATTCCACAGTCTGCCGCAGACATTGAAGGTGGCACCGAATCCGGCATTGAACTATGACATTTTTTTTTATCCACTGAGTTATACGTAGCTGCTATAGCTAAGCCAACAACATCACTTAGTTATCCACTGAGTTATACGTAGCTGCTATAGCTAAGCCAACAACATCACTTAGCTGAATAGCATCCAGAAATAGTTGTCGCTGTTGCTTCTCGTTGTCGCTCCTTGCTTGTACCTCCTCGTCCGTCGCCCTTTGTATAGTACAGTAACATGCCAGACCTATGGTGATGTCTTCTTTCCATTGAAGCCAATATAACGGTCTATACAAGGCGCGTTAATAGAAAGTAACTGGATTAGACGCGCACAAGTTTATATATGTATTTCGTTTTGTACTGCTTTTGTGGGCATCGACAAAAAAAAAAAGCAAGTGAATTCGCGAGAGAATGTTGTAAATGGGATCGACATTTAACGCATACCTTTAAGTCGGTGTTAAAAATGGTCATCGCGGAGCATGGTTCCCGAGGCCAGGGACACACTGCCGTATTGCGGAGCAGCCACTCTTTGTCCTTTAGGAACCAAGAGATGTGCGAAATATATACTGCATATGAGCGTCATCACAACCATGTGTCGGTAGAAGGCAAAGAGCAAGATAGGGAGCTTGCGAGTTCGCTACAAACGGGCGCGTAATGAAACTCGTCTCGACATCCGGTGCCTCCAGGAAAACTGCGTGCCTTTAATAGCTCTGATGTGCTGCTCCCTTTTGCCCATCTCCTTGCTCGCTTTGAGAGTCAGTGCTCTGTGTGTGTGTGAGAGAGAGAGAGAGAGCAAAAAAAAAAAAAAAAGGCATGAAAAAATGGGTTAACTGGTTTTGTTTCGCTTCGAGATAAGACCGCGTTTTAACTGAACGTCGTGCTTTGCTCTTGCCCCACGCCCTTCTGTATCTTTTTTGCTTCTTTCCGAGCCCCCCCCCCCCCCCCTTCTTTTTTTTAATGCAGCTTGAAGTAGGAAAAGCTGCAGCTCGCCAAATTTTTTCTATATGTTGTTGTGCGCGTAATCTTTCTTTCGAGGAAAACGCGAAACCTCAGTTCGGTTCTTCAGCGTCTTACAGGTGGCGACGTCTGCGCGATCTCGCGTATAGACAGTTGCGAAAGTGCCATTCTACGGTGGCGGGTGACATGAAACATATTAACACTTGCAGATTGCCCTTACTGTTTTCTTTCTCTTTAGTGAGATGCTTCCTTTTACAAGGTCATTTTACAGAGGTCGCTAAAGCTCGGTTGAAATGCGGTGCAAGACCTGGCATGTCCTTTTTGCGATCGAGGAGCGACTATATGCGTCTCGCCAGATTTTCTGGAAGGCACCTTTGCTTATTCGCACTGCTTGCGAATGTACATTTTTTTTTTAATTGCGTAAATTGATAACGTGGTATAACCATGTTTGAGAGTACTTGCGCTGTTTTATTCTGTGCGTGAAAGTTCATTTACGCGTGCGAAATTGTGCTGATCGAGCTCTGCGTCTTTCATTCATTGTTTACCGACATCGTATAGCCGAATCAGGCATCCGATAGCACTTTCAACCGGTATTCATATACTGCTGTGACAGTGTGCACTTTCTAGTGCACTTTGCTGAACGCTTAATAGATGCCGCTTTATAGTCAAACCAGTAAGAAAATACGCTATTGATATTTCTTCAAAGCATATGTCGCCTTGAAGGAGGCAAGTCCACTTGTCGAAACGTTGGCTCCTGCTTTCACCTTGTTCTCGTTTTGCTCATCGTCTCTTCCTGCCTTGTGCGATTGATCTTGGCAACATGTCTTGGCTTGGCTTAGCGCGACTGGTTCGGAACGGAACGTATTGATTTCCTTTTTCTCGCTGGTAACCACGTACGCAATGGCCTCACATGTTGTGTCACTTTATAGTAGGGACGGAAGTGACGCAAAGTATCTGTTGCGTGTGCCATAATCAATCGTACAAGCTCGGGGCACTTGGTAGTTACGTGTACCTTGGCAGTGTATCGAGCGGAAATCGATCTGGCACTGTATATAGCCTTGCGAAGCTGCATCCACCTGTGTTAATTATAGGTTATTTATTGAAGCCTCTGCAGGTGTTCGCTGTCGCTATACAATAATGCGCCGCCGAAAGAAACGGGCGTTATCATCTCCACTGCATGCTGCCCTTAAAACAATTTGGCTCGCAGCGCCTCTTATTTAGTGCGGCTGGAGTAGCGATAATTACGACCGCAATGAAAACTCATTACCCGAAATAGTCTAAGCGCGAAATATTTAATCTCCTGCGACAAAAAAAAAAAGTACATAACAAGTTTATCTTCTTCGTTGTCAACAAAGGTAATGATTAACTATGGCGCCGAGCTGTGGAAAAAAGAAATGAAATTATTAATAAAAAAAGTGTGTGTGTGTGTGTGTGTGTGTGTGTGTGTGTGTGTGTGTGTGTGTGTGTGTGTGTGTGTGTGTGTGTGTGTGTGTCGCATGCAGTTTTTTTTTAGCTAGTTACTTTCCGGCAAGGATCGTCGAAGGCAGATGAGACCGCAAATAGAAAAATCATTCACTGACAAAAAACGTTTTCATAGATAGCTAGCTGTCTTGGATTGCGGAGGGAAGGAGGTCATCGTCAGTACAGGAAGCGCGCAGTTTCTGGAAATTCCTTTTTTTTTTTTTGCTTTTTCGATCGCAACTATACGGACGCTCGAGGCACATTCGCGCCGTTGTCGGGCTCCCGTCCCACTATCGACGGCGCATGTCCGGAGACGCGAAGTGCGTTTAGCTGTCACAACGACGAAGCGAAGTGGACGCACCGTCAATGCTAGACTCAATCGCCTCCGTGGCGGAGGCCTTCAGCCTTTCGCTGCTGGCATGAGCGTTGTGCATGCGCCCGCCACTACAGTCAACTCCGGTTAACTAGACATCGGTTAATTCGGCTTTTTGCTTAGTTCGAACGCACCTTAATGTCCCGGCGACAAACCGTACAATACTATGGAATCAAAACTCGTTAGTTCGAAAGCATGCGGCATGGGTTAATTCGATCTCTACCGGCGCCCCCTCATGCGCACGCAACGGGCACTAAAAGCTTGAAAACACAAGAAATTCTGCAGATGGCACTACTGCTTCAGAAGCGGAACTGTATTGCTTTTATTTTTTTAGTGGCCGACGCTGCTTCCGCCCGTGAAGCCATCCGTTCTCGCTTATTTCGTTTCGTGTCACGCTGAGGCAGCGTTTAAAAATGCTGGCTCTCCTCGCGCTTCGTGCTGGTTAAGTCGATCTTTAAGAGCTAGTGAGAAGCAAAAAAAATGCGTTACAGACTACTTCAAGCAATGAAAAATGTTTCAACTCGTTCATATTACCGCCGATTTTTATCGCCGTTCGTATTATCGCCGGCGGCCCCGCAAGGCTTGCATTAACCTGAGTCGACTGCATAAGTGCGCTAGCTTTCGTGCTGAGCTGCAGAGCATTGCGTACACATGCACATGCACTGCTCTGAGCAGAACGGACATTGTATACGCCAAGCTAGCGTTATCTAACATTTCACTGGGCGCTGACTAACGACGACAGTTTTCATTCGGTCTCATCTCGTGCGCCGTCGAGATGACACACCTGTAACGCCACTGGCGCGACGCTCCTCATCAGGCCAGCGTTCTGAGACGCCTGGTAGCTTCCATGGCGCTATTCCTTTCATGGCCCAGCATGAGTTGCCTTGTGTGATGCGTTGTGCCAACATGTCGCACACGCGTATATTTATGACACCGTCCGAGGAGTTCCAGCGCAACGCTAAACCTTGCTGTCGCTGTCAGAGCTTTGCCCTTCGGGCGTAACTGCCAATTTTTACATAGGTAGGATTCGGCGTCAAGGGAAGCGAGAGTGTGCCAAGTGGCTTGCCTTACAAGTCGCGGCTGCGCGTGAACGAGTCTCTGCTTGTGATATATATAGGCAAGAGAGCTGGAAGCTTCGGCGTGTGAAAGAATGTATAAGGCCCACTCTGGGAATTTCGCTGAAGGTGCTATAGGCTATAGTTTCAGCGCAAGCAGTGCGAAGTAAATTTTGGGGAGGGTTTTAGACGATAATGGAGGGGCTCTGCATGGCGTCGAACCTATAACATGTTGCTAGTAGGTGTGTTGCCTAGTCGTCAGTATCTTTCCCTGCAGTTGTCTAAGGAAAGTAACTACTTAAGCAGGTGACAGTGGATACAGCAACTAAAGTTTTGTTGGTGGAGTAATAGTAATTACAAAAGATGGGTGGCGATGCCTCCTTGAAGTTCCCGCACCAGTTCTCTGTGACGTCATGGATTTGGCAGCGACTTGGGAGGTCTAGTTAATTACTTAGTGGTAAAGATAGACTACATTGTGTTCTAAAGGAGCCAAAGGTTGGACACGGTGAGTTTCAGGATTTTTTGCTGGGCCAAGGCGTTCTAAATACACACACAAAAAAGATACTTTGAAGTCTGTGGCTTCACAATGACGTATACCAGCGTTCGGATTCGGCGCGAATTTCAAGAACTGAAACTTCGGCCGTCATTTTGTCTTCTAATAATCAACCTATTATTTCGAAATTAACAACAACAACGTTTTCAAGGAACGCTTTCTCCATTTAAACTGACGTAGTGTTTTCATTTAGTGGTCCCCTTAATAGGGCTGAGATTCAGTGCTTTGGCACTTCATAAAACATGCTGTGTCGTGTGGCCTTCGCATGCCCTGCATGAAAATATCAGCTGAACTTGCTGCGCTATACCGTTATAAATGCAAGCTAATAATACCTTTATCCGCAGTAGTGTCGAATTTTCCTGGTATCACAACTCGAAGTCCTTGGCGGGCGGTTTGTTTTCCTTGAGGCAAATCAAATTAAATGTTTCTAGCGTTTTCGCAGAGCCTCCCCCTCTCTTCCTTTCTTGTTCCCCCCCCCTTTTTTTTTATGGCGCATGTGCTGGCAGTAGAAGAAGGAATAGGCTTCAGTAGAATCTTTTAAATAGGCATGGACAAATTCGTCAATGTAACTTAGTAGCATTTACTCGATTCTGATGCGTTTCTGGCCAGATGAATAATTTTTTCCCTAGCTATTTCGCTCCCTGAGACGAGCCTGAAAAGAATGATAAATTCCCGAGAAATGTTTATCGTCGTTCGGTCTATTTACGTTATCTGCCATCAGCGTCATCTACTAAATCAGGCAGTTTTATACACTTTGAATTCTAGTTATCTAAACTAGAGGATATTTCTCGGCCTTAATTTGCGCTACGCTTCTAGCGAACGGGTTCTTTCGACATGCCTTGACTATTCTGTGATAGCCTCTTTTATCTGTGGATCAGCAGCAGGACGAGGCCGAATTAGAGCAGCAGAATTGGGTCTTTCATGCGGAACGGTTAGATGGTCGTCCGAACATCCCGTAACGTTGGCACATATTTGGCCAGTTAGTGTTTATTAGTTTTGTGGAGTTGCCTACAATGCAGTGAGATCCTTTGTTTATCGGATCCCCTGACAACGCTTCAGCCAAGCTGCTCGTCATCTCTTCCAAGTAAATCTTCGATATTTGTCCCGCACGGCGGCTGCATTTCGATGGGTGGGAAATGCAAAAACACCCGTGCGCTAAGCAGTGCGTGCACAATAAAGAAACCCAGGAGGTGAAAATTAATCTGGAGTCCAGCACTACGGCATGTCTCATAATGAGGTCGTGGTTTTGCAGTAAAGTCCCATGATTTAATTTGTCCCGAATGGTCTATCATTCTTTTTTCCATGCGTATATGGCATGCAAGTCTTGCGGCGGGTGTCTCGCGACTTCGCTGCGTGTGCAGCTCTAATTGTGTTCCGGGAGAGAGAGGAAGACGAAAAGGCTGTTTCGCATGGCGCGATTGGGGCGAAAAAAATCGTTCTGCCGCGCACGTCGCAGAGCGATTTTCGCTCACAGCTTTCACATGAGTTTGCGGCAGCGCGATATCCGTCGCAGCGATGCGCAGGGTTGCCTCTTGCTCACAAAGTATCCATGCCTGCATCGTTAAATAAAAACAACATGGAAACTAGACAAATATTCGATTTTTCGTATTCTTATTCGATAATAGAATAGGTACACCATTTGTAACGTTTAAAAGGGTTGAGACTTTACGACAGCTTGCAGATACGGTGAGTGAGGCGCTGCACAACACCGCAAGTATGAGCGTGCGGCCAAGGCGGATTGGTGCGGCTTGCGCGGCGTCGGTGGGGTGGTTCCGTTAAGTACACTCTGGTTTCGTTGTTACTATGGAAGCCGCAACTTTCTTCCCTGGATGATTATTTACTTTTGCGAAGAACAAACTACTGTTGAGAGTGCATGTATATAAGCAGCTGGCGCGATTTGTAGGGATGAAGAGGTTGACTACGGCGGCAATCAAGTGGGTACGTGCCTTATGTTGAAGCGGCGTCCTTCTCCCGATCTGGATAGCGTGCAGCTTCTCCTTTCAAACGAATTGTGTAAGCGAAAGAAAAAAATGTATGAAGCTCCTAAGCCGCAAACGCTGGTGGGTAGGCCCTAAACATAGCTAGAACTGAGGCGCGACATTGCTCCACAGAGCTACCAACGCGCGAATCGCGCCATGTGAAACAGCCTAAACGCACATTGCCCCTCCCACATCGCGCCGATCGCTGCGACTGAGCGACGGCGCGACCAACTTGTTGGAATCCAGTCGCGGAGAGCCCACGACGTCGCGGCAGTCGCTGAGCGACGGAATTCGCTGTGTCGCTGACTGAAAATCGCGCCATGTGAAACAGCCTAAAGGCGTGTGCTAAGGGTAGCGCGCACGAGGGGCCCAAATACATTCGGAGGAGATCGGCGCGGGGCTGGCTCGCAGTTAAAGGGACACTAAAGCGAAACAATAAATCAGTTTAGACTAATGAAGCATTGTTTGAGAACCCTGCAGGCAGTCATTAAAAAAAAAGTAGTTTGTTATTAGATGAGAAAATGAAAATCCAAGTATTAGTATTTGAATTTCGCGCCGAAACCCCAGCGCCGGAACGTCAGTGTGACGTCAGAGATTCCAAAATATGTTTCCGCGTTTGGGCCGCGTTGGCTGAATAAAGGTTCCCGAAACTTGCCATGTTTAATATTTGGTTCCTTAAGAACACAATGTAGTCAATCTGTACCGCTATATATAATTAGTAGGCCCTAGAAGATGCCATCAAAATCCAAGACGTCACAGCCCCCAGGTGCGGGAACTTAAGTAGGCGTCGCCACTCGTATTTCGTTCTTGCGCTTTTTCTGGCTTACCAAACGTGTTATCGTCGTAAGAGTGGTGTTTTTGGCGTTGTAGAACGGTAATTTACTGATGCAGAAGAAATCATTTTTCACTTTAGTGCCCCTTTAACGTAGAGGCAGTGAGCGAGCACGTGGTCCTCCTTGAGAGTCGCACTCCGCGCCTTAAAACACGCGCCTGCGCAGAGAGCAAACAAGGCAGCAGCAGCGGCGGTGGCGCCGGCGGCGAACGGCCATCGGAAGGAGGGCGGCAAATATGAGGAAAGGGGGCCGCGCATATTCTTTGTCTCCGTGGGCTCCATTTGGGCGCGCATCCTCGCCCCACGCATGTCGGGACGGGGGAGACCGCCGCCTCGGCTGTTCCCCTCGCCCCCCTGTTCTCTTGTCTTGTACGCTGCCGCGAATTATATTTTGATGCTTGAGAAATGCGCGCGGGCTGGCCGGTCGGCTGGACGGACGGCCGGGGAACCCCATTTGTAGAAGCCCGTTGGGGGAGCCGCACAGCCGTTGATCTCGAGAAGGATGGGAGGAGAGCATTCGCGCGCCCTTCGTTCGCCTTCTCTTTCGTGCGCTGCCCCTACCGCTCCACCGCCGCGCGGGGTTTCCCTCCCCTGCATAGCTGAAATGGGACCGCCCAGCCGTCGACGCCAGGGTGGCTGGAACAACTCTGTTTCTCTGCCGCCGTCGGCGGGGGAAGGTCATTGTATCCGTCGGCGACGTCTTGATTTGCACCGTGTCGCAGAATTTGTGCTGCGCACCTCTGGATGTGCGTTAAAACGCCGGCTAGTGAGACGAGTTTGAACCAAAGTGCGTCGCCAGTGTGATTTGCATGTCTAATTATAACATGTATCGGCGTGCATATCTTGTATCCGAGCTCTCGGGAGGTGGGGGCGGGGGGGATGAGGTGGGTTTCATTCCTGACATTTCTAGCTTTCAGAAATGCACTGCCTGAAGCGCGGCATCTGATCTGTCCTTCGTCTATCACAATCTTGAGATGGCAGGAACTTTGAAGCATTTGCAGCAGCGAAAATTCGTGCAGTGGCGAAAGATACCGTGTTTGCTTTCGCCGAGGAGTCGCTGGTTTGACGTCAGCACTAGCTGATGGTGTGACCTCACTGTCTGTCGGTGCTTGTCACTGCAGTCACGTGCTCTCGTGAAAGCATTCGCAAATAAGTCCTGGCTTCAGTGTCTTCATTTTCGCAGTTGTTTACGGAAGTACACAGCTCCCTCGGCTGGCATAGCGCGTCGCCTGCAAGCCTACCGGTAGCGCCCGATAGCTGATCTTTGATTGTGAACAAAACTGTAAACGCGGTTAAATGCATAAGGCGCACTTCCACAGCTAAATACCATTTTACAATATGTTCGTTAGAAGGCGACTAGCGACTGGCCATTAACTAAAGCTGATTAGATGAGCAATGCTATTGTTTTTGCTTATTTAAATTTGTGACGAGTTCAACTGGGATATTGACTTCATGTTTGTGTACAACTTACTACGTTTGTCGTCTGTAGCCAGCCATATAATTTTAATATTCATCCCTCCTAATATGGGTAAATGAAAAGAATAATTTGCGATTGTATGTAACAGTACGCAGAGTTCAAAGAAAAGTATATGAAATAGGAAAAACACGTGCTTCGCGCGTGGTCTTGAAAAAAAAAAAAAAGACGGGAAAATTCTACGGAGCTTGATGTTAACCTCTATGACAACCATGCTAAGCGAGATAGCCATCGCTCAGTAGGAGGATGAGGAAATAAAGAGAGAAGGAAATGATGGTGACCACAAATGCGTCTGGTTGGCTACCCTACTTTGGGGGACGGGAAAGAAGGAATAGAGAGATAAGACAGAGTAAATGCAAGGCAGCAAGTATACAGGGTGTCGCAACTGTCATACACCAAGATTTAAAAATATGCACATGCCACTTAGCTGAAGAGAACCAAGGTGATGTGTTCGCCGTCGCTCGGGAGATACGTTATTTTCGTCATTCCGCCTAATTACGTAATTAGTCTTAATTAATCAACTTCTCAAATATTACAATTAGATACATAGTGTCTATGGGGCAATGAAAAACTCCCGATACAGCTTTCTGTTGCTCAATATGTGCTACATAAATGTTTTTCCGAGCGTGAAAGAATCCCGCGAATACAGGCAAAGTGCCTCGAGCGGCCAGTCGCGCGGCAATGTTGCGTGTATTCTCCGGCTTTTTTCACGCTAAGAAAAACACTGTTATGTAGCACGTATTGAGCAACAGAAAGCTGTGTCGGGAGTTTTTCAGGTTGCTCTACAATTTCTTCATTAACGCTTTTCATCCAATTATAATATTTGGGGAGTTGATTAATTAAAACTGATCATGTAATTACGCGGAATGCAAAACATAAACTGAGTATCTCCAACCGACGGCAAACGACGTTACCTTGGTTCTGTTCAGCTACGTAGCATATGCATATTTTTAAATCTTCGTGCATGACAAAGTTGGGACACCCTGTATACATCACTTATCGTGCATGAAGCGTTTCTCCTTACACCCTGTAGCGGGCTTCTCGTCCCTTTCTTTATTCGTTCTTTTTTTACAGTTGAAGCTATGATTAGGCGTAACCTCTTTCGTACGCGATTGGTCATGCTCGGTCAGCTTTGTGAAGGCGAGCTGTCGAAGCGCGGACCGTTGAGTAATAGGGGAGCCTCCTCAACTTTCACTTGCTGTGTTAAAGCAATGAGTGCAAGCCGCAAGCCAAACTTCCGCAGAAGGCCAAATCGACTTCGCGCCCTTGTCGAGTGGAGAAAGTCCGCACGACGGGAAGCTTTTATTAAAGTACGTCGCGCATAACCCGCCGAATTACTAATTAAGAAAGAGCCACTGCGGCTAAAGAAAACGAAAAGCAAAAAGGCTCTTGAGCTCGATATAATTGGCACGTACGAATCAAAACAATGCGCACTCCAGAGCATGTGAGAAGAGCTTAGCTGTTAGTGTTTAGAATCAAGTGAAGCCGACCGAATTTGCTGGCTCTTACCCAGTGCTGTCATTTAAAGAAGTGTTTAGCCGAGTCGACCAAAGCAAAGCGCACATTTTGCATTATTTGATTCGGGAAATGCGACACCACATGGCTACTTCGGACGTTACGTCCTCTTGAGGTTTCATTTTCTACACTCCCTGATGGGCAAAATGTTGAAAAATCCTTCAAGGAGTACAGAGACAGTGTACGGCGTTGCCTGTTGAATATTATCGCGTTTGTCTCCTCTAGTATAATAGCGATGGGCGACTTGGACGGCACAATACTTTTTTTTGTTCTCGAAAATGAGCTGGTCGTATCTTTACTCGTTGCAGTCGCAATCGAAAAGCGCGCCGCGATGATATTCCGCTCCAAGCGGTGACAGAGGGAGGCGCGCGATTGGCTGCGCCAGCAGTGACGTCGTTGCTCTCCGTCGCAGCCGAGCGCGCGCGCAGCAGTTTCTCTCCGGCTCCGAAATGGGTAGGCCACGCGTCATTCTTACGTACTTCTTAGGAGCAGGTAGCTTTCGATCAGCAACGCCGCGAGGAGAACCGTAAACGAGCTCGTGTACACCGTGCCGATGCTGCATCCCGGGCACAAGAACACTCTCGTGCAGCCGAGCGCAAGCAGCAACTGCGTACTGAGGATCCGGCAGCCTACCAAGCCGTCGTTTAACGAACCGTCGGGGTTAACCCAGCGATAAACACCGGGGCCACGCGTTCCAGCTTCGCTGGTTAACCATCTGTACGGAGTGATAGTGCGGTGATTTTTTTTTTCTCGAGGCTATTTATACAAGACCGAGAATGGTAGTCGCAGACTACATCGGACAGGTGAGTTAATCATTACGGAGTAACCAGGGTTCTCAACATGTCACCCTTTTCACAGCCAATTAACTAGTTTGTAACATAAACAAACGCATGCGTAAGTTTTCACGGAACCTACGGCGATGGCCCAGTGAGTAGCTATACTGCGTTCTCCCAAAAGGCGTGAGGTCGCGGGTTCGATTCCTAGCTACGGCGGTCATATTCTGGTGGGGGCGCGATGCAGAACGCTAGTGTATCATTCCTTGGGTGCCCGTCAAGAAATACCATACAGGTAGTCTAAATCTTCTGTAACCCCCCTCCCCCCACCGTCTCACGCGCGCGCGCTCTCACTTTTCATAGTCAATGAGCTCCTTCGGGGCGTTAACCACCACAATTTTAAGTTTTGCGGAGCGGTTCCGAATGCTGCGTGAATGAGCGAATAAAAAAAAGTGCGCTTCGTATTTGTTGAAGCATGCCTGGAGAGAGCCCGCTCTTGCCATCCCTGCGCTGGCTGTGGTGCCGCTGTCCTTCCGCTGCACGAAACTGGGCGATCGAACGTGCTCTGGTGCGCTACGTCTGAGTGCCGCTTCCATGCGCTCACAAAAGGTCGCCCGAGGCGCTGGCGGATCGGATCGCGCGGCCACTTAGATGTAATGAATCTTTAGAGCCTTGTCCTTCGGAGCCGCCGCGACTGGTCGCAGTAATTATTTTACGCTTCCGTCTTGCTTATGGTAGTGCGCACCTGTCCTTTCGCGCCGTTTTTCCTTTTCCACTTTATTATTATTATGTTCGTATTTTATTCGCGGTGCAAGTGAATAACGTGGAACTTAGCACGGCATTGGTTCGGCACAAATGGGTGCGTCAACACGCTGGGTTAAGCCTAATAAAGCAAGTAATCAACTTTTTCCCGTGTTGCGACCGTGGGTGTCGCATAAAGCGGTGTTAATTAAGGCCGAGAGCCGTTGATTAATCTCAGCTACCGCGCGACGGAATGTGGTGCGCAGACTTTGTCCCTTTACAGATTTCTGTCTCAAGGTGACCGCAATGAGACATTGGTCGCTTTTGTTCAGCTTATTTCTTTTCTTCTGCGTTTTAAATCGGAGGGCGTTATCGGGCACTCCAGTAGCTTTTAAGTCGCTTCGAGATAAAATGTTGCGCAGTGGGGAATAGCCAGCCGCCACACAGGATAACGAAGAATGGGGACGCGGAGATGGGCGGCGTAATTACTTGAGAGTCGCATCGCGCTCGCAGTACTCGTAACGCGTCTGGAACGCCGTGTACTGGTTTGCGCAGGCACCCTGTGATTTGTTTTAGCGATGCCTGTGGGGTGTTTTGTCGTTTTGCTGCGAACACTACGTACTCTGGCGCGCTCGGTCCCTTTCGTAATTTTCGCGGAATTAGGTTGATCGTCAGAAGAGAAAATGAAGGTCAATCAACGTTTCATCCTTTGAATTTTTGCCCCGGTACCCCACCCCCGGAACGTCAGTGGGACGTCATAGTTCGTGCTTGGACCGTTGAAGCTCAGTAAATGTTTTGTTGTTGTTGTTGAACCTGCTGTGTTTAGTTTTTCGCTCGCTTAGAGCACAATGTAGTCCACCTTTACAGATCACTTAACTAGTCCCGAGCAGGCGCCGTCAAAATTCATGACGTCACGGCGAGCTGGTGCGATAACTTCAAGGCGGCGTCGCCACCAGTATTTCGTCCTTGCGTATGTTCTGGCTTAGCGAACTTCTCACAGTAAGGGTACCAACTTTGTTTGGCCTTTTTAGGAGGGTGATCTAGTAAAGAGTTCAAGTGAGTTTTCTCTTTTGCGTCTATTTAAGAGGGCTGACTTTACGCACTCAGGCGCAGTATACGTAAGGTGTCTTCAACTGAGTGCGGCTTTGCATGGCCCTTTGCGGCTGCCGTATGATCACATTCAGGTGCCTTGTAAGCTGCCGTACTCTCACTGCGCCGCAGTCGTCCTTGGCTCTTAAAAGGCGAGTGCTCTGCGATGCGCACGAAAAAACTCGAACCCAATGCTGTTGAAGCGTTGGGTTCTTCCTCCCCACTTTCTCTGGAAATCTGTCCGGCCGAGTTTATTCGGCCGATCCCGGAGACAGTGTAATCGAAAGTTGTCACTTGACGGGACGATCCCGATACCAAAGCGCGATGTGTGTCTTCGCATGGATTTAAATTTAATTTGTAATATGGGACGATCCTGCAGGCTTTGCAACGTCGCAACATGCGCGTGGCTTGTGGTATTTAACCAATAGAACTAACTGTCCTGCAAGTTTCTCAGCATATCTTCTGAGCACATTTCGTATATCAGCATATCTAGGCAGGTCTACCTGCTTTTACTTACAGTAATGCTGCGATGCTTTCGACCTTTCTTTTTTTTTTCTTTTTTGCGCCGAATGCTTTTCAGGAATGTGTTCATTGGTTTCGTAGAGTTTCACCGTCGCACAACTTTGGTCATGGTTTACTTGAACTACCGACGCAGGGTTTGGAGTTTACAACGCTTTATCTTCAGAGTAAAGCGCGGCAGTGCTCTTGGCGAATAGTTGAGATTTTCAAGCAAGTGCTCACGCGCTTAGACAGGCTGGCACAAAGTTTTTCAACGTGACTTTCTGCTTTTACGAAGGGCGGGTTAATTAATTAATTAATATTTGGGGTTTTACGTGCCAAAACCACTTTCTGATTATGAGCCACGCCGTAGTGGAGGACTCCGGAAATTTTTGACCACCTGGGGTTCTTTAACGTGCACCTAAATCTAAGCACACAGGTGTTATCGCATTTCGCCCCCATCGAAATGCGGCCGCCGTGGCCGGGATTCGATCCCGCGACCTCGTGCTCAGCAGCCCAACACCATAGCCACTGAGCAACCACGGCGGGTAAGGGCGGGTTCAATTCTTGGGATGTTGGAAGTTACGAAACGGTTCGCACGCTAATCTACAGCGCGCGCTAGTCTCACGCCGACTGCTGTACACGGCCACGTAGCAACACTTGTAAAATGGTGTGTTCTGAATGCTGGCTGTGAGTGAAGGCACTATTTCTTACGTCCCAGTTAAGTATGGCTTAACTGTGGTGTATTCAGGAGTGGACGCCGCCGTTGAAGCACCGAGGTGCAAGTTGGCTTTCATTTTCTCCACAGCTACGCGCAGTGAAGCCAGTCATAATAGTATCAGCGCAGTTGCTAGCGATTGCCTTGCTGTGCCGGTGAGTGAGCTCTAACTTTGCTTAGAGCATATTCGTAAGTAGGCTGAGAAACATGGCGAGGCTCTCGTTTAGGTCTATTGGTTAATGCCTTCAGACGTGTGTGTGACGTGACACATCACCGACTTGAAGCTGGGCCCACGTTACAGACCACATTGAAACTTTCGCGAGCATATATGTGGTGCACTGGTGTTAGGATCAGCCCAGCAACTCAGTAGCTTCGATTGCGCTGCCTTCGAAATCTCGGTTAGACAGCCGTCCACGCGAAGCAAGGGAAAGAGGCAAAGCAAGCTTCGCTGTAAGGGCCTGGTTTATCAGTTACGTATCCCTGAATCGTAGCCGTCTGAGCGATTGAGGGAGGTTACGCATCGCTAATACCGTCGCTGTGCATGAAGCGGCGCCTGATAGATTCGATGACAGTGAATCGACGCGAATGGTGTCTTGTCTACCATTTCTTGCCATGACTGAATTAATTAAAAGTGCAATTTCGTCCCCTAGATTGAAAGAAATCATTAGGCAGGGAAACACACGCGCGTGAACGTTTTTCGTGCGGAAACGTTGGTGCGTGTTTTTCTTTTCGCCTGACTGCGCACCAAGCTTCAGCGTCGCTGAGACGCGATAGTCCGCTCGCTCTGCTAAAGAGCAACAACAGCAGTTGTTGGGCGTGCAGGCTGCACGCCCTCCCACAGCGAGCAGCCCGAAAGGAGGGAAGTAGAAAGCGTTACGAGCAGCATGCGATGTGAGGACTGGCCATGACGCTCGATTAGCTCGTGTGTTTCTTTCCCGCGCGCGCTCGCAAATCGATTCGATTGTTTCAGAGCCCGCCGTTCTTATTTTGATTCGCCTCGATTCCGCCGCCGTTTGGCGAGCCAACGTGCATCGAGTGCCCAGGCGCGCGCAGACGCACGCACGCACTGTGCGCGTGCGTTTGATCCGCAGTCGGGATAAAAACCCGCCGAGCTCTAAATGTCATATACTTCTGCAGCCCCCCCCCCTCCCTTTTCTCCTTCCCGAAGTGTGTCTATCTCTCTCTCCCCCTGTTATTGGCTCCGCGCCGCTTCTTCTCTTTTCCACTCGCTTTCGTACGCTTTTATGACTAGAGTCTGTGATGGACTGCTGTTCACTTTCGATGTCCTTACGTTCTCTCCTTTCCCTTGTCGTCGTACTTAGTATACCCACGTCACATACAAACGCACGTACGCACAGGTTGCGAGCGGGTAGTTTCCTCTCTCTCTCTCTCCCCTATCCCGGTTGGTTGGCAGTCGTACCCTCGGCTTTTCGAATGCAGCCGGGAGTGATGGGTGCGCGTGTATCTCGAGCGATATCGCAGCTTTCACGATCTGTCGCGTTTTACGACGTCAGAGTCTACCGGCCCCCGTAGCTCTCTCTACGCGGGGCCCTCCGCGAGCGCACAGCTCGTTTCGTGTTTCTTCTTTCTGTCGCCCTCCGTGCGTACGCTTTTCTTTCTTTGGTACGGCTTTCTCTCTCTCGATCGGCGCTGTCTTTTGTGCTGTGCGTGTGCGCGCGCCTTTCTCGGGCGCTCGGCTCGTTTTATTTCTTGCGTCAAGCAGCAGCCGTGCCTGTTATTTGTTAGCTCCCCTTCCTTTTTTTATTTTTTGCCCTTACATCGGCAACAAAAATTATTCCCGCCATTCCCGTACTGCGTTTGTTCATTCCACACGCCGCGCCGAGACGGTTTTCCGTTTCTTCCTTTTTATTTTTTGTTCGGCTGGCTGGTGTTTAAATTGCCGCCGCCAGAGATGTGATGCACGTCGCGATAGGCATCTCGACGCGAAAGGTAGTATGTAGAGTACCTTACAAACTCGGTTCTCTGTGTTTTGCGACTCGATCGTCGTGTCTGACTCGCCCGTTCTCACGCTGGCGTCGCGTTACCACCGGCCGCGTGCGTATAGCGGTCACCCGCGGCCTCCCGATGTAGCGCTCTCCCTGCAGCGCAGGGAGAGCGTAGTTGTGGTTTCTTTGTCGGTACTTTTTCTGGTCCTATTCCGTTTATGAATAAAGCAGGCAAAGTTTGATTTGGAGAGAGGTGCTGTATACTGTATCGCTGGGGCCGAATGCGAAGATTTGTCAAAACATTGCACCATTTGCTTCTGGCGTAAAATTTGGCTGTGGCTGATGAAATAATAATAATAATAATAATAATAATAATAATAATAATAATGAATTCGGGGATCTTACGTGCAAAAATCACGATATGGTTGTGGGGCGTCCCGTAGTATGGATCAATTTTGACCACTTGTGGTTCTTTAACATGCACCGAACTCTAAGTACACGAGCGTTACTGCATTTCGGCCATATCACAATGCGGCCGCCGCATTCCATAGCGCAGCAGCGCAACGCCAAGGCCACTGGTATATACGGCGGCTGGTGTAAGCGATGATTGAACCTTATTGTTTCGATGTGGTAAATTTGAAGGCTCCTGCTAAAGAATGCTCTTGCGACTTGTCAAGTGTTATTATTAATACGTGCAGGTATTTATGAGCGTGACCGGTGTTATACCTCAATACTCGGAGGCCACTTCTGCGCTACATTTCAGTCGCGACCTGCGTTCGTCGCCGCCGAGAAATGCACTTCTGCTACGGAGGCTGCGCATGCGACAGTCGCCGTCTCTGTCGACGACGCGGGAAGCGCTTTTCTGCGAGACGCTCGCGAATCGTCTGTCAGCGGTTGTTGTGGCAGTGGCTGGTGCCTATGTGACAAGTGATGACACTCTTATTGGACACGGGATGTGGCTGTACATTATAATCGGAGAAGTGTCCCTTCCTCTGGAGGATGAGAAGGGGGCAATTCTACTCTCTCTCTCTCGAGGTAAAAATCCCCATTTCTGTTACTAAAGGTGCACCGGAGGTACTGCACCACTGCTCTTGTACAAAGGCGGGTAGGATCGCAGCTTTCAAGTGTGGAAGCGTTTAGGCTTCGCGTATGATCGTGGGACGCGTGCTTACCCTGCGAGTGTATACGCCTGCGGCCATCAGCAGACGCCATAGACGTGACGTCATCTGGCTTCTGCGGGGAAATAAAATTGGAGCCTGTTGTAGCGTGGCAAAATGTGTGCGTGTGTTCTCATTAGCAACGTGTCATAGGCGTGCGTTTTCAGCGCGATGTGGTAGTAGGAGTAGCAGCCAAGGGGAGAGGGGGAGGGTGTCAACGAGGGTAGACGTAGGAAGAAAAGCAATTATGGCCATCTAGATATCTCTAATCGCGAACTGGCAGCCAGCTGTCGTGACGGCCCGGGCCAGCTCTCTGCAGGCTCGTCGACGGGGCAGGCACCGAATAGGGAGGGTCGACCAGCAGCGGCGAGGGCGCGCGCTCTCCTATGGCGCGGAGAGAGGAGCGGGAATGCGTCGACATTGTTATTACGAGTCTCCTGTCGTGCGGAGAGAGAAGACCTGCCGCTGAGGATGATGAAAGGTCCCTCCTCCTGGCCGCTTTATTTATATATTTTTTCTTCTCCTGGCTAGTGGATGATTTTTCTTTTCTCGTCTCACCGACTCGCAAGGAAGGGGAGAGGGGTGCCGCTGTTAACGAGTGGCCTTTTAAAAATGGAGCCACTGCACGCCTAGCCTCCCCTCCTCTTTCTCCGTTCCCTATTCGTGCGCTCGGCCATCGGCGGAGAGGTCAGCGTTCGATAAGAATGGAGTTTGCCTCGTCCTATTACGCGGATTATTTACGAGCCGCGAGATAACGAGAGCCGCGCTCGCGGAGGCCTCAGCGCCTGGTCGTCGTGCGGCAGGAGTGTGTGCGCAAAACAAGAGTGCAGAAAAAGAATAAGCGCGAAAGAAGAAAAGGAGAGCGCTCTGCGTGAATACATTTGGGCGGAACAGGGTCTCTGCGCCTTGCCGATTGGATGGAATAGCAGTGTCTGCCCACTCCGTCTGTCCCTCTTTACACGAGGACCATTTATGCGCCGCCGCGCATGCATGCAAGATGTTCGGTTCTATTACCGCTGTATCTGATTCGTGGTTCGCGTCGGGACACGACCCGCACCTAACTGGAGGCGCCAGGGAGAGTGGCCAGGTGGTTTACGAGGACAAGAATGGGTCTGGTTCCTGCGCCGAGACGTAGCCGGTGCGCCGCGGGCGCCGCGATCGCTAAGCTTTCTTCGCAACCGTCGGCGAATGACGCAGGTGCTGTTAAAGGGGCCCCGAACCACTTCTTTACCGAAGTGAAGAAATGCATTTGAACTCAAGATATGGTATTTCAGAAATACTTTGCCGCAAAAAATCCTTCAATGCGTTCAGCAGGAATGGAGTTACTGACAATCAAGCGCGCCCTTCGCCGAGCTTCCGCTCCTTCAATTCCTTGCACTGCCAGGGCTACGGCGGAGCGGGGCATGCCCACAACTCTCCGCCTACCGACCGTCAGCGTGGCGCGCAGTTCAAATTTGATTTTGGATGTTAACGTAGACGCCCCTGCGACAAGCCAAACGCGGTTGTCCTCAGCGAGCCACAGTGCGCTGAGCTAGTGGACTCGTCGCGGCACCCTGCGGTGGTCGCGATATATACGTAGCAGACCGCAGCTACCTGCAACTGTAGTGCGTGTGGGCAAAAAAAACAAAAAAAAAATGAAACTATGGGGGTTTTACGTGCCAAAACCACTTTCTGATTATGAGGCACGCCGTAGTAGAGGACTCCGGAAATTTCGACCACCTGGGGTTCTTTAACGTGCACCTAAATCTAAGTACACGGGTGTTATCGCATTTCGCCCCCATCGAAATGCGGCCGCCGTGGCCGGGATTCGATCCCGCGACCTCGTGCTCAGCAGCCCAACACCATAGCCACTGAGCAACCACGGCGGGTGGCGTGTGGGCAGCGTTTCCTTTGTGCACGGCAGGGCTTGAGTGTATGCTCGCGCTCATATGCTCCAGCCTGGCCGTGCTACCTGGTGCGGATCGGTTTTATCCTTCACCAGCTTGACTGACGGATAGTAGCCGCATCCAACATGCACATTTTAAAAACACTATCAATAGCTCAAAACGAAGCGAAGTCAGTGAGCGCGCGCTGGCGAGCGTGCGTGTGGTCTGACCTTCAGTTTCGCATGGTTATAGGCTAGTTGAGTGTTCAGAACTAGTCGAAATTAGCGAGACCCGATGGCTACGACACCGTTAAGCAGGGTGGCCAAAGTTTAACTTTTACGCGGGCGGCCGCGGCCGAGCGTGAGCAGACGATAGTCGGCTTCTTCCGGAAGCACGTAATTATTATCGAAATTCGAAAGCACATTTTCGCTTACTTCAGCCTGTTTATTAAACTTAGTCAATAATTATACACAGTAACAGTAGGAAGAAGCGCACTGATCCAAACACCCTTCTTGATTGATGTCGGCTATTGGGCAGTAGCAGCCACATATGGGAATCTGCTATGTTACGAAATAACGCGTGCAGAAACGAGTGAGGAGCAGGCTTCTGTTGAAAAGAGAGCATTTGAGAGAAAGGTGACTTCGCGCTCCGCTTCCGTTCTCCACGCGCCGCGCACGACTGCAAAACTGGGCTGAGATGTTCACAGCAGCGTATGCTATCCGCCGACTGTGTGTGTGTGTGTGTGTGTGTGTGTGTGTTTTTTTTTCACGAAGCCCGAGGGGTGGTTCAGGACCCCTCTAAACTTCGAGCTGCGGAATCGTCGCTGCCCGCTGAATGCTACGACTACAGCATAACTGTGTGGTATTAACCCAGTCAGTGGCTAATTTATAAATAAGCCAAGAAAGAAAAAAAGAAAAAAAAGTGGCAACCTTGCAACTTTTGGGTTTCGCGTGCATCAGAAGCTTGTACAACTAAGAAACAACAGACGGTTGCGTTGCATGCGTGCAACTCGACAAAAATTTGTGTGTCGTACCTCGCTGTTCGAAAATCATTATACTCCTCTCTGAACAACAAGTGCAGAACGGGATCGAGTCGGGAAAGTTAGAGATGCAAATCCGCATAAGTGCTTTTTTTTTTTTTTGCAGCTTTCGTAATAAGGGCTGTTATGTTTGCCCTGTCGTGGCTGCAAGTCGTACTACGGCTGACCCTTCATTAATTAATTCATTGGGCGCGTTGTTGGTTTATTGCAAGTCGATCTCACATTCATATCTGCATAAGGCTCTGTTATTATTATTTTTAACGTTAGCACTGTGTATCGATGTCGGCCAAGCAGAAAGCGAAAAAAATACGGGCGCCTAATAGGAATGCGGCGACTAGCCGGAGTGCCCATTTGCCCGAGGGTCTGGCGACCGTAGAGCTGCGGAAGGCAAGAGCGTACTCTAGTACGCTCGCTGTCCATGATGACCTGTGGCGGCACGGTGCGCTCTGTGTGGAAGAATTTCCGGTCCGGCGTCTAGAAGTGAATAGCGGCGTACTACGACAGGAGTCTTTTTCCTGGTCCTAAAACTGCTTCCGTCTGCGTGCGGTTGTTGTGACGAGCGCTGCTGGGGTATGAAACGAATTTGCGGCACCGAACTTCTCATCGAAAGCGTTCCACGAAAGAGCAGTGACACTTGTAGTTACTACGTTGAGCGACGAGTGGGCGGCGATTGGCGAGAAACGCATGACTCGGTGATGATTCATGATCGCGAGGGTAATACGAAACCCGACGTCGCGTGATCGTGGCGGGGCGAGTGCAGGAGGTAGCGCGGGCAGTTTTGACGGCTGCGTCAGCTTCGCGAACGTCACGTCGCTTTGTCGATCGAATGGGTGAATCAAAATACAGTAGGCTGCCTTTAATTCGACCTCAGTTATTTCGACTTCTCGCTTAATTCTAATGCACTAGAAAGTCCTTACGAGAAACCATAGATTGCTGTATGGCAGGACAACTCGTTTAGTTCAAACGCGAAAACATGTCGCATTGAATAATTTGACCCCCACCACGTCATGCGCGTAACAGAAAGCTTAAAAACAAGAAATTCGGCAGATGGGGCTACTACTTCCATATGCGACGACAGTAACGGCAACAATCTGTCCTGCAATGATGATGACGACTTACGCTGAGCTCTGGGATGACGTCGGTTTCGAGCATTTGGTCAGCATCGACGAGAGTGTTAAGGTCTGCGCGCCTCTGACCGATGATGAGAGGTATAGTTACTGCAGTACCGTTTCGAACAGGCTACTCCAAGCAATAGAAAAAACTGAATTCGTTCATTTTGCCGCCGTTTGTTAATTCGACCTTTCGTATAAATCGACCAAATGTGGCGGCCCCGCATGGGTCGAATTAACCGGAGTCGACTGTATACTGCGCAACGTTCCAAGCCATCAATATTGCTACGAGAGACGTCACCATGGGATGCTGTGAAATCATTTTGGCGTACATGGGATTTCTCTGATGAGCACCGAAAAAAGATCGGTACAGTAACACCTTCGCGTTCTTCCGCCATCGGAATGTGGGAACGGCAGTTCGCTGAGCAACCGCGGCTGGTCGCACGAATGACGGCGACGGGTTCGACGCAGGGGTGGTACGTATTTCACTGCCGTAGAGGCAGTGATGCCATATGCCGTTATCTTGGTGCCACTCTGAGCTATTTACGCGTCCTGCAGTGTGCGGCGCACTTCTTTAAAACCTTAAGGGCTCACAGGCTGCGTGGACTATGTTGTTTAGTGTAGCCTTATTCAAGTGACCGCGCGTAATTCTGCGAGTACCCCTGCAGGCCTTTGTGCCAGTTCATAAAATATGAAATTGGGCTTAACGAAGCGAGTCTTCGCTGCTGAGCGAGAATCGGACCCCCGGTTCCGTTGTTTCTAGGTTGTTGCTTAATCTAGCTGCGCCACATGTACAATTGGTGGGGGAGCGAGTGTTCGGACCATCTGGTGTTTGAACAAAAAATTATGCAGATCCAACGCACATCTTGGAATCTCTGTGATGCTAAGCTTTGGTGAAGCGATTGATGAAATGCTATAAATTTGCCCATTTCATTTCTGCCTCTTCGGCGTAAAAAAAACTGGCGCGCGCATGTGCTATCGCGCACCTCTGCTATACGCAATACAGAGTTTTAGTTTCACGTACGTAGAAACGCTGTGTGTGTGAAGATCTTGCGGAATCGAAAAGCGCGTGCGCCGAACGTAGGGAGTCCCGTTGCCTCTCACGTACACTGGTGAAATCTGCGCCCTTGCGTTGGGCGCCCCACGTACGTGTTGGGCCCTGCGTGCTACCAGACAGAGAAAGCAGCACAAGCTAGCATGGGTGCGCAGTTCGCGAGGTTCGACAATCGCGTGTTGGAGCCAATGCCGGCTCCAACCCAACTGAACATTTCAAGTGGGTCACGCCATTGACTGAGGAGCGCGTGCAAACGAACCCCCAGTATTGGGTAAACCTGGTGTAGCAGGGTACTCTCTGCATCAAGTTCCTTAATTCGTCTTAAGAAACGTCAGCTTAATCATCAAGTCGTGCACAACTTCAGGCGATGAAACGAGAGTTTTGAGCTTCTCACAACCCGCCGTGGTTGCTCAGTGGCTAAGGTGTTGGGCTGCTGAGCACGAGGTCGCGGGATCGAATCCCGGCCACGGCGGCCGCATTTCGATGAGGGCGAAATGCGAAAACACCCGTGTGCTTAGATTTAGGTGCACGTTAAAGAACCCCAGGTGGTCGAAATTTCCAGAGTCCTCCACTACGGCGTGCCTCATAAGCAGAAAGTTGTTTTGGCACGTAAAACCACATAATTAAATTTTTTTTTAGTTTCTCACACTACTTTCTCTTGGCATCGTCGCTTCTCTAGAAAAACAAAATGGCATGCCAATAATCCGGAACATATTCTAGGGCTTCATAAAAAGAGAACCACCTAGACGGACATACAGTCTTCAGTGACTTGATCATGCCCATGGCCACGCACACAAGACCAAACTTACGGCCCAGCTCTCCGTGACGACTTCAACAGGGCAGGAAAGTGCACAACAAAATCGTGAACTACCTTAAATGAGCTCGTCTTACTTCCATCCTCTAGGGCGTTGTTAAGTAGGTGGCACGGATCTTTGAAGTGCCTTGAAATCAGGGCTGGAGAGTTGCAAGTCCTTGTGAAGTTTCTCCTTGTAGGAAGCAGAATCGGAGTACAACACAGGCTACGTCGGCTAAGGCCTTTCCAACCTTCTGAAGAGTGGTTTTTATGAACATGCCAATTGATACTGCTGAACTGCTTGCACGTATATCATGAGGGTCCTACGTCCAGGAAGCTCGTCGTCGTAGAAGGATGCAAGCACCGCCACTGCCGGACGTCCGCGGATTTCGGGTGACTCGTTGATGGTGATGGAAATGGGGTGGTCTTTCATCGAAGTGCTTATCGTAGTAGTGTCTTTCGCACTGACCTCATGTAGGTATTTCCGATATAGTTAATCCCTACCTAGCGTCGTGCGTGCCGCCGGGCACATTCTTCGAAAGAGGCTGCCAAGAGGTCCATCAGCCTGGTGCAGAGGAATCCCTGCATGACAGAGTGCACGGCAAACAAAATGAAGCGTCAATAGTGATAAGTCGTGCACAACTTCAGACAAAACGATAGTTTTGAGCTTCTCAGCCATGAAGCAACTAGCCCCACAGCGTGTTCCTGCACGGCAAAACTGGTGCGGGATGTCATCCGCGTCTTGTCTGTCGGATCGGGCCCGTGCGAGCTTTGCTGTGACGAGTTGCCTAAGGGATAGGAATAACAAGACGATGTGAACAAGCTGGTTTGCGACCATGTGAAGTCTGTCAAGACACCTGCCATAGACGGAAGCGCGCAGAATAAAGGGAGGAACCATGTCAGGCTGTATCAAGCATGTTACATACACTCTCACATAGCCGTAAATTCAGAGCACCAACAGTTAAAAAATGAATCACCTAGACAGGGCTTCTTCGGCTGAACGTGGCGTTGTGATTGTAGGTGCTCCGCATTTCTCAAGGCGCCCTTGCCGTTGGCAATGCTGTCGCACGACAAAACTTGCAATCAATGACTGCTTCAGATCACGTTGATTCTTCAAAATCACTAAACTTCTTTACGTAGTCGCTGGAAACATTTCGTTTCCTTCCCATTTTGCTTGCCGAAAATTTTATGTTCACGTGCTACAGAAATACGTCACGTGAGCATGCCAGACTTTCAGCGAGCAGGCTTCCCGCGCTCGATTAGGTCCCCTGGCGCTTCAGTTCCGCCAAGGGACCGTATACAAAGATATTTCGTGCTCCCGGGGTCGACAAGCCCTTTGCTAAATGTGCGATGGGTGCGGTCTACGAGATACTGTTGACGTGAGGTAAAGATTATATTGGCCAAACCGGCCGATGTGTCAATGGCCGCTTAGAACATGCAATTTATCGAAAGGCTTTCGATAACGAACAGAACAGGCTCATATTGACCGCTAAAATCGGAGTTTATCGGATAAGTCCGAATTGTCACAAATTTTACCGGCCATTGTTTATCGGATTTATCGGAAAAGACGGAGCCCTACTTATGAGTTGTGCGTGTGAACGGTGTACGCATAGTTTCTGTTCATCAGCGACAACGCACCATTTGCCTTGTGCGCACTCTCTCGCGGAAGCCTTGCCTCATTGTGCGTGCGTGTGCGCGGCGGCCGTGCTGCGCGTTTGGTTCAGTTATTGCGCATTAGCGGCACTCCGTGACCGTAGCAGTTTACCAGCTATCTTTCGTTTCTTATCGGCGATAAGGCATTCTAGATTCAGCGACAAGGCGTCCGCTTCTTCGTCTTCTAGCCAGCCACTCGGCGCTGATTATCGTTCTCCGTTGCGGCGCGCCCTCCAGTCGCGCAATCTTCGCACTCGCTCCAAGGTCAGAGCTGACGCGCTTCCTGCGCGTAGCCCGCGACACGTGGCCGCGTCGCACATGTCGTTCCTCGGGGTTATGTGATGCGGGCACGCTTGCTCACACTGCGCCCCCGTTGGCTGGTGTGGGAACTGCACGGACCTCGTAGCGACCCACCAAAGTGCGTTTTTGTGTGAACGTGCGCTTTTTAGGACCGAAAATGGCGGCTTGCTATATGTAGCTCGCGAGCCCGCAGTCATCTCTGCGCTCGTGTTCTGCAATGCAGAGTGTTTAACGAACCGGTTACGCAGTAAGCGCAACAAGAGCGTTATCCTGGAACGTTTCTGTATACAATGGGTTCAGAGGTATGTACGCTCGTGTGAGCGGGAAGTAGAAATTTTTCGGTGGTCACTCTCGGCCCTTCTTATTTCCCGTGTCACCGATGCTGGTCTATGGTGAGCCTGACGTTCTGGACGCGTTTTCGACCTTCACAGCTAAGCAGTCGGGTGATATCCTTCGCGCAGCAGAAGCATTTCTTGTTCGCATGTGACACTTCGTTCGTCCTAATGTTTACAAAAGTTAAAATGACTTAAATTCTGTGGTTTTTGCGCACAAAGGCCATGATCTCATTATGAGGCATGCCGTAGTTGGGCACTCCGGCATAATTTTAACCTTTTGGGTTGCTTAACGTGCGCGTAATGCGCAGTACATTGAGCGTTTTTCTTTCTTTTTATTTTATTTTATTTTTCATTATTATTATTTCTTTCTCCTTGTCTCTCTTTTTCTTTTTTTATTTTTTTTTATTCCGCGTCTATCAAAATGCGGCCGCCGCGGCCGCGATGGAACCTATGTAACCTCGTGCTCAGCAGCGCTACGCCAAAGCCACTCAGCGAGGTGCCGCGGCATGCTTTAAAAAAATAATAAGATAGAGAGAGAGAGAGAAAAAGAAACGACAAACAGTAGTGGCGAGGTTTTCAAGCTGAGTTCTGACCTCCTCCACTCTTTTACAACTGCTCTTTCGTTCAACATCCTTGTCACTTTAGAGCGATTTTTGTTTTGAGATTTTTTTGGCCGCGTTATTAATTCGTTTTTCTTGAATACCGTCGGGAATATTTTTGCTTTCGTGGGCTCGGATCAACTCAAATGCAAGACTAATTGCCAAAACGTAGGTATGGGTTCAATTTATGAAGGTGCAGCCCACGTTTATTGCGTCCCAGTATGGCAGGCTAAATTGCGGAATACCGCTAGTTTGCCGAGTCACCAGACGCTGCGAATTCCCCTGGATTATACAGGGTGTTTCAGCGAGCATTTTCAAAAATTCTTTTCCATTGCCTGTAGCAGATAGCACAATTCCAGTCTATGAGCTTGTCTTCTCGAGGAGGCGCACATTGTCTGCAGAAAAAGTTGAAATGCATAATCCACTAATTTAAATGAATTCACTAATAAAGGTAACTAATTACCTTATGGCACATATGATAATTAACAAATTCTAGTGGGTGAGACTTCAAGGCATATCCACTTGAAAAGAATTGTGTGGATGACACCATTTACGAGATATGCGCCGTGAAATTGCGGTAAGAACGCACTGGCGTTCCACTTACTTTCTTAACAGAACATCGTTTTATGCATTGAAGCACAGCCATAACTGGAACGCCAATGCATTTCTCCGCAAAGTTCGGGAATTAATATCTCAAAACTGGTGTCATTCTGAGAATTCGTTCCAGGTGGATCCGCCTTGCGATATCCCGGTTATAATTTGTAAATTGTAATATGTTCCATAAGGTAATTAGGTATAAACATAATTCGTGAATTTTGTTCATTATTCGATTATGCATTACAATTTCTTGTGCAAATAATGTCCGCCTCTTCGAGTAGATGAGTTCATGGACTTCATTTGTGCTATCCGCCACAGGCAATATTTAAATATGGTAGAAAGTGTTCGCTGAAACACCTGGTATAGGGGTCACAGTGCCGCTTTTGTGCCTCACGCCCTTAACAACATCGTCCATGTATTTTTAGGCGCTCAGCTTTTCGTTGCTCTATATCTGTAACATACCATGTTGTTGCGACGTCTGTTACTCGAACCTCGACCGGCTTAACTATTGGGTAGCGTGGCGTTGTCGGCATACTGCAGGCGTCCGGTAGACCATGGCGACCAGGCAGGGGCGAGACGATTTCTAGTGCGAAACTTGCACTGTTTATTCCATGATTGGTGAAGGATATACAAGAAGAGAATGAATGAATAAAAATTCATTGCGGGGCCGCTTAAATACGGCCGCTATAATCGTGCGCGGGATTTTGCTCACGTCAACGTCACGTGACATGTACTGAGTTCCGTCGGTGCTTGGCGGCTGCTCCTTCTCTCCTAGGCGACGTTGCACGTGCTTGCCTCCGCTGGTGGCAACCCGTGGGTCCGGTTTGGTTCGCGGAAAGGGTCTCCCCTTGAGTCGCACAGTTTGCGAAAAGGGTTCTTCCCTTGAGTCGCACAGTTTGCGGAAAGGGTTCTCCCCTTGGTCGCACACACACAAAGGGGCCCGAAATCACTCCGGGGAGCCCGCCAAACCGGCATCCTCTAGAGACAACCATAGCAAATTAGGGATCCATCCTGCGTTTCGATTAGGCAGGGTCTTTCGATCAGCCTTTTGCACGGGGATGATCGCATGCCAGTCGCAACAATATCCACCTGCGGTGAAAGCAGACAGCCGCTTAGGGTTTCGAGCGAGAAAATATAGCGCGTGACATTACCGGCAACTTCAAATCGCAAACCGGCTGCACCTCGTTATTGTACGATGAAGCATGTAGTAGAAATCGCATAAATATTCCGCCGTTCACGAAAGTGGTATCTTAGGACCGAATATGTGTGAGGACGTCGGAATCGATGCTGATTGCGAATGTTTTATTTTATTATTGTTCATTGGTTGTGTTTTCTGTCTTCTGTTATGTTTCTGGCTGCAGCGGTGCTTCGATAAAGTTTTGCGCCTATATGTCCGTTTCGTAAGAAAATTTCTGGGTCGCCAGTGAAGAGCACGCAACCCGCCGTGGTTGCTCAGTGGCTATGGTGTTGGGCTGCTGAGCACAAGGTCGCGGGATCGAATCCCAGCTTCGGCGGCCGCATTTCGATGGGGGCGAAAAACACCCGTGTACTTAGATTTAGGTGCACGTTAAAGAACCCCAGGTGGTCGAAATTGCCGGAGACCTCCACTACGGCGTAATCAGAAAGTGGTTTTGGTACGTAAAACCCCATAATTTAATTTAGTGAAGAGCACGCAGCATAACCATTCTTAATGCTAATTTTGCACTGTTCTTTGTTTGTTCGTTTGCTTGTATGTATGTTTGTTTGTTTATTTGTTTGTAGTCAGCGTCTGTTTCAAGGTATGTTTCGCTGATGTGTTCAGTGGGGGAGAAGTGTCTGGCTGTGTGTCATCCAGTGAGTCACATTTCCTTTTTTTTCTGTCTCTTTTCAGGGTAAGACATCCTGTTTCCTCCAGGGGCTAACTCATCTGCAACCAGCCTGGCTTCCTGACACTCGTGAGGCAATTCCTAGCATTTGCAAAGGAGTATTCCTATCTTTTCGATGTGTAGAAAGCATCTGCTGTCCTCTTAATTACTCCAGCTGCTCGCCCATGGAGCGCAACTCGAAAGCTGATGCTAACAGAACGCTGTGCGCCATTTTGACTTGCTAAACGATCAAGGGGGTTCGCGGTCAATGTAGCAAACATACGGCGTATCGTGAAAAAGAACGAAAGAAATGCTCCGTCGAGGACGCGGTGCGAGAATCGTTGCGTGGTGGCGCCATCTTCCTGGTGCGGTGACCAGCTTTCCGCGAACGAGCTCTCGGAGGGCGTTCGTCGTTAGCGTGGTCTCTGCGAGATGACGTATTCGACGCACGGCCTCCGAGGCAGATACTCTGTCGTAATTGTAGTAAGCCTTGGTCAGCCAAACAACCGGCTCATATCTTGGTCAGCACGCTGATCCTGTCCTTTTTGCATTTCGTTTTACCGATAAGATGACAGGAGTGCTACTCAAATGCCCCAATGCAAGTGCATGCGCGGACAATCTATTGGGTCTTCGGCATCGAAGCGTCTTGTTTTTGTCGCATTTTCGATGATCCTTACGAGATTGATGGTTATCAGGGGACCAGTGCTTAGGCTAAATAGAATATTAGGATGCTG
Source organism: Dermacentor andersoni (assembly GCF_023375885.2). NCBI lineage: Eukaryota > Metazoa > Arthropoda > Arachnida > Ixodida > Ixodidae > Dermacentor > Dermacentor andersoni. Next base: position 179,455,774 of record NC_092814.1, read on the forward strand.
TGCCGACAGAATAATGGGTTGTATTTTGGGACTCTAAGGAAGCTCTTCACAGCATGAAGTCTGTGTTAGATCACAGAACTTATTAGCAGAGGATATCCGACATCAGCGAAGTACATCACCATTCTCTGGAAACAGGGCACAACATTATCATTCAATGGATTCCTGCTCACTGTGGCATCGTCGGCAACAACTTTGCTGACAAGGCTGCCCGGTCTGCCCACGAAGACACCCAGACGCGTCCAATATCATTGGCGTGGTCGGACGCTGCCAGGGAACTTCGCCTGCTTGCACGCAAAAAGTCGCAAGATTTCTGGAGTTCAAGTGCCTTCAATTGAAGATTACGCAAACTGGACCCCACGCTACGGCTACAACTGCCATCTAGCCTTTCCCGCGGCGAAACGACCTTGCTGTGCCGCTTGTGGCTGGGAGTGGCGTTCAGGAACGCATACTCCTACCGTATGGGAATGGCCGAGAGCCCGATGTGCGACTCATGTAGGTGCGAGGAGACCATCGAGCACCTATTGTGTATTCGTCCTCGCTACGACGTACAACGCCTCTCTCTGAGGACAAGTTTAAACAGATTGTACTCAAGACCGTTCTCAGAGTCAGATACTCGGACCGTGGCCACACCCGTCACTGGCACGAAGAGCGATTCGTGCACTAGTACACCACGACAAGTGCACCGGCTTAAGAGACCGTTTATAGTGTCCCTGTGCATCCTACCACACGCACTCAGTGCTCACTCTCCCCCTCTTTTCCCCTTTCTATACCCCTCTCCCCCACACCCAGTGTAAGGTAGCAAACCGGGTGCTCGTCTGGTTTACCTCCCTGCCTTTCCTGTCCTTGCTCTCTCTCTCTCTCTCCATCTCTCTCTCTCTTATTAAACCCAAGTTGTCTGGACAGTGTGATCATTCGTGCTTCCAAGTAACAAAAGTAACTTGGGGAAGTGAATCCTGCAGTTCTGACGCTTCGCGGTGCGTCATATCAACGTGTCGCGCCGTTTTCGATTATCAATACAGGGCTCGAGGAACTGCCTGTCTTCGCTGTACAGCGTGTGCCGAGCGTGGAACGGCTTGTGCTTAATTGCTGAAATAGATATGGCTTGTAAGAGTGAAATAGAACCACTTGACTTACTTCTGTGCAGCACGTTGGCGTGCACTACGTGGTCGATTAAAGAAAAAGAGTTGACGCCTTAGGTTGATTATAACGTAGCGCAGCATTACGTTCATGCAGTGCGCTTAGAGTGTAATACGTCACGAACAGCCATGAAGTGTTCATAAATGTTTAGTGACGTAGGAGAACGTGAGAGGTTGACATAGACAACCAGTGCTTCTGATGGCCGCGAGCTGGTAATAGGCGCTAAAATTCCCCGAGAATATCCGATCACGGATGCAAAAATATGTCTGACAAAGGCAGTTGAAGGTTTTTGATTGAAATGAACTTGAATTTTTCGATGTTCGTGTATAGCTTGGCTTGAGAGCCTCTAGTTTGCCATGGCCGCCGTTGTTTAGAAAAAGGAGATCGAGCCGCCAGCCTGCGAAATGATCTCATCCGCACTATGGCGCCCCTCAACCGGACTCACAATGTCGGCAAACTAGTTCTGCGGAAAATTGCGCGCCGTTCTCAGGCTCTCTCTCTCTCTCTCTCTCTCTCTCTCTGTGTGTGTGTGTGTGTGTTGTGTGTGTGTGTGTGTGTGTGTGTGTGTTTACTTCCTCTTCCTTTAGCTGTGTTTTGCGTTTAACGGGAACACGCACTTACCGGAATCATTGTACTAATGCTTCTCAACATTTCGCGTTTTTTATTAGAATTTTTGTCTTCGTCCGCCTGAGTAAACCGTTTCGGGCAGCGGTTGACATTAATCGGTATATACTATAACGCTATGTATAGTCGTACTCTCTTCCAGAACCGCCTGGAAGCGGGTGAAAGAAATAATGAAGAAAACAGAAATAGGCAAGAAGAAAGAAAGAAATGGACATGGTCGAGGGCTGGAAGAATTAGTTGTAGCGTGCTCGCGATAGACGTATCTATGCGAAGCGAGACGGCGGTTCATTAGGACGAAAGGGTTGTTTTTCATCTCGAAAACGAATGTTATACAAGTGGGCATGCGACGCCAGGGGCGTCCCACAGCGGCCTTTCAATCCATTAGGCAAATTAACTCCAATTACGCCCAAGTAACGTCCCTCATACATTTTCCCGCGGCATCTTCATCGGTGGTGGCGCCCTCTCTCGTCTTGCTGGCGCCTTATGCGGCCGTGCTTCGCCTTCTTGCGTCATGCTCCTTCTCACCGTCGCTCTCTCTCTCTCTCTCTCTCTCTCTCTCTCTCTCTCTCTCTCTCTCTCTCTCTCTCTCACACACACACACACACACACACACACACACACACACACGCACGCACGCACGCACGCACGCACGCACACACACACACGCACGCACGCACGCACGCACGCACGCACGCACGCACGCACACACACACACACGCACGCACGCACGCACACACGCACGCACGCACGCACACACAGACACGCACGCACACACAGACACGCACGCACACACAGACACGCACGCACACACAGACACGCACGCGCACACAGACACGCACGCGCACACAGACACACACGCACACACAGACACGCACGCGCACACAGACACACACGCACACACACACACACACAGCCTCGTTTTGTCTGGCACTGTTTTCGTTCCCAGTCCTGTTGTTGATGATTTACCATCCCCCCGCCTTTTTTTTTTTCGTCGTCGTTGCTATTCGCGTGCGTATCGCGTCTGCAGTCCGCAGTTGAGCTGTTGCGTTTGTTTTCTTGGAACACAATTAGCCTAATTGATTGGTGTGCCTGCGTTATTGGGTTTCGCTGACGACGTCGACGCTCTGTGGGCCGGTCGATGACGCGGAGCCTGTGGATGCGTGTTGAGTGTGTGTGTGTGTGTGTAATGTTTTGTGTGTGTGCTCACTATAATTAGAACGCCGAAAGGGAAGCGAAGCTTTCGGAAGAGGCAGGATCGAGAAGAGAGAGCGGAGATGGAAAGGAACTGCTTTTCCTGTTGCCTCTAACACGGGGTGCGCTGCTGCGTCTGTGCGTGCACCCAAGAGTATGTGCATACGTATGTGCACCGTGATCTTGTACGCGCCTGCGCAGAGTGCGACCAAGGACGGTCGTCAAGCGCCTGCTTACACAAGTAGTATAGCGCACTCGCGGCTCCGCGTGACGTTGTGCTGGGAGCAGCTGCGCCGACGTCCCCGAAATCGAAACTACAAATAAATGGTGTTTTATGTTGCTACCTTTCCTCTTCTTTGCTTTTTCAAACTTGTTGTATTCCTTTCTTCTCATGTGGGGACTCTTTATTTTTTCCTGTGATCTTATTTCCATTCGTTTTTGTTGACTGGATTAAGTTTAAAACTCCAAATGAAAACCACCGGTTCTGGTGCAAGTGCGTGAATGCGAAGGTAGAAAAAAAATATAGAAAATAAACCTAGCTGTATGTGCAGAGCTGTTTACAGACGCCAAACGTCTGTAGAATATTCGTTTGAAGAAGTTGTAGGAACTATATATAGAGAGAAGTTAGTGCGGTAACATTTTATTTTTTTATCCCCTAAAGTTGGGTCGGCTCAGGGCAACTCTGATATACTACACGCAGACAAAAAGAAAAGGCGAAATCTTAGGACCTTTAGCTCACGCTTTGTAAGTTTAAACAGTGAGGACCCAGTCACTCGCTGTTATAGTAACAAGACAGCGACCGGTGTTGCTCTGATTAAGTTACACACACACACACGCACGCACACGCACACACACATACGCGCGCGCATACATACATACATACATACATACATACATATATATATATATATATATATATATATATATATATATATATATATATATATATATATATATATATATATAGCTGAAGCTGTAAGAAAAAATCTCTAACCCGATGTAGAACTCTCCTTTTGACGTCCGCTAAGATTTAGGTTTTAGATTTCTATTAGCGTTTGCGTTGTCCTCAAATTTTTAGCATATGCACGTGCAAATAGACAAATTCGTTAATGAATATTAGAGACGTTGGCCCTGCGGCGCGTCTAGCATGCTAATCCAGGTGAATTCGATGATAAATGGTACACGCAAGTCATACGACACTGAGCACGCACATAATTAAACACAGCACACAGAATTAAAAAGTGTCGTTCAAACCAGTGTCTCGCAGAAAAGTCAAAAGCGCCTTCGCAGTGCGGGAAGCGCAGGAGGCACAAGTCCATGGTCAATGAACATCTTGTAGCTCAAGGTGCGATCCCTGAGGCAGATTCAGTGCAGTGTTAGGACGGCCCTTTGGAGTGTGAAGAGAATGCAAGATCAGATTAAGTGTACAAAGTCTCCTCTCATGCATTGCACGCAGGGCACTCTTTTTTAATCAGCAGCGCCTTTGTTTTTCAGATATTTTCCCCCTACTTTACCTCTGAGAAAAGCAGCCTTCACCTAAGTGTTGCTGCTGACGACCCGGAAAAGAAAAAAAAAAAAAATGCCTTGAAGCGACGAGCTCTGAAATCTCGGAAGTTTTACGTACGACCTTTGCCAGAAAAAATGTTTCACGCTTTATACTGGCAGAACCTGTCGTCGAGACCCACGCCGGTGCACCTTTTCCCACTTCTGACGCGCCAATGCTCCAGGAGAGTGACGAGCACAGTTGTTCTCAATTTTCTGCAAGTTCTCTATAGCACCAGTCTTCGTTCAACGAGTAGGACACTCATTACGCCGCCCGGTGACAGCTCCTGTCACGGCCACTGTGGCTTCGAGACCTTTGGTAGAAACAATACCCGGTAGGGCCTGTGGCAAGAATCGCGAATGAATTGCGGCAGCTTGTCGGTGCAAGAGAGAGGCGAGCTCAATTTGCGCTTGTCGCCACGTTGCGTGAGCGACTGTAATAATTGTTTCCCCAAGTTTGCGACAACTAGAGAGAGGTGGGCGACGACAGCGACACGTCTTGCCGCGCTTGGTACGGCTAGTGCAGCTGAAGATGTGCGTCTGGGCGCATGCCAGACGGGCCCAGGCGATGCTCCCCTTTCGTCGATGCTCTGATTTCGTCGCGAGTTGTGCACGCGGGTGCGTCTCGAGGGTGCGGCTGCTTCCCAAAGTATTCGGGCCAAAATATCCCCGAACGGGCCATGACGGCTTCTCCCGGGATATAAAAGTTCTTAAAGATGAGTCTCGAAGCAGTTGAAATGCGATCCGATCACAAATTAATTGTCTGCCCTACAACAACAGTAATAAGCAACCTAAAGAATTGCAGGATATGGTGAACAACACAATTGAATCAGACGATTCGCTCTCTTGAAACTCAAGGCTGGCTCAGAACACGAGAAATAAAACCAATATTTATGGTCGGGCGTTGTGTTTCATAAGCTTTGTGTTTACGATTCGCTGAGTAACATCTTATTATCCATTTACCGCGTAAATGGCACTTGCGTTATACTCTTGCTCCTGCGTCACGGTTTTGTGTATAGCGTTTTCCACCTAAACGGGACGGTCATGTATTACTTTCAAGTAGGCTACGACATGTTTAGCAGATTTTCAGGAGAGTCGCCATAGGAATGAACTGTGACAACTCAAGCACAAAGCAACTTCGACTTGTCCGGCCGAGAAAATAGCTTTACTGTGAATTTTGCTATTGGATTGCTCAAAGAGTACAGGGAGAGATGGGGTGCGTTTCGCGGAAGTGTCTGCTCAACCCTGCCCCTGTTGTAGCATATACTTATCCAGTCTGTTGTAATTTTCACTTGCGCCTGCGTGGCAATGATTAGGCCGGCTTACTACAGGTACAAAACATCAGAGTGTAAGACAACGAGTCTCTAACTATTTCGGGCAATCAGCCCGATTGATACTGCCACTACCGGCATCTTTTGCGGCAGCAGCGGTGCAGTGAAGCTCTCCGAGAATACTAGATATGTAGCCGGGAAGCCGCCGTGACTGTCCTTATTTGGACACACCCACTAATAAGACACGAATTGTTGGAAGACGAGAGAGAGTAAAACATCTTTATTATTAATATTTGAAGACGAGGCGCATCGATCTTTCGTTGTCATACTTGGCAAAAACTGCAGCAAATTGGTAAAGTGTATTTTAAATATTTTCCTTTTCGCTTCTTCCTTTTGTTTTTTATTGCCACACGCAGTTGCAAACGTGGACATTGGAGCCGAGCTTGTTTTTCCAGTGCACGTCTTTATTTCAGCATGAAAGAATTTTACATAAGACAAGATGTACAATGCGGCTTGTTTTCTTTTTTCCAGTTAGACGGACGCACCTGCGCTAAAGGTTTCTGGAAATGGAATAAGAATTTTATATACCTTCGAGATTTTTTATACTGTACTTAAATATGCAAATGAATATAAAGAAAATTCAATGTATAACACAGAATGAGAACTGGGCTAACAAAAAGAGAGAAATTTGATTCTAGAAAGCAAAACAAGGAAAACGTCGATTTATTAAAAAGATTTCAAAAATATGCCTTATAATAATCATATTCATGTGTAGTTTTGTACTCTGCGTATTTCGCTGCCTACCGAACAAAATACTGGACACCCAGTCTCTGTCTCGTGATGATTTCTATAATGACTTCTGTTTTGTAATGTGATTGAAAAATATATACAGCCGGGAAGCCGCCGTGACATTCCTTATTCGAACACACCCACTAATAAAACGCGAATAGTTGGAAGACAAGGCGCATCGATCTTTCCTTGTCGTACTTGGCGAGAACTCCAGCAAAATGGTAAAGTGTATTATAAGTATTTTCCTTTTCGCTTGTTTTTTTTTTTTTTTTCGTGCCACACGCAGTTGCTAACGTGAATGGGGCATAGCTTGCGTGTGAGACACCACGGGGTGAAGGCGTCACGCACTATTGACGACCGTCCCGTCTCGCCTGCCTTGTTGCGCCGTTTCGCATTTGACAGACTATATTGATCCTCCTGCACTCGCTCTGGCGAAATGCCTTCTGGCGTACATCATGTTGCCTATCTTTGGAGCGCACGGCTTGGTGAGCCGTTAGCTTACGCGTCCTTGCGAATACGTTGCATGTTGCAAATTTTCGGTTCAGCTTTCCTGCGCGTTGAATGTGCTGACGTGTGCAGCGAGCAGTCTGCGCGCCGCGCACCAGGTGCCGCCACAGGCGCGCCGCCATTCGACGCCTTCGGAATAGGACTAGTTATTTAACATGTGGAAGAGCAAAGGGAAGGAGTGCTCTGTCGTGAACTGCAACAACTTCGTCCGAGACTTGAAGGTGCGGGGTGAGATTGTTTGCGAGCTCCATTCGCCTCAGCTGCACAAGGAGTTCCCGTGTTTATGACCGTTTATCATGCCCACCTTTCCGCAAGACGAGCACAAAAAGCTTAGCCGCGATCACTGGATAGCCAATTGTCGGCAATGATTGCCAGGTTAACACCACCTGCAGAAACAACACCGCGTTACCTTCACCGCGACTGGCATAAAATACCACGGAATGTTGGCATTCGATAATCATTCAAGTCAGCGCTGCGTCCAATTTCAGCAATTTCACTTGCCATAGCAGGGAAATCAAACTTGGAATAATGTGCGTGCGCCACGACTTTTCTTTCTTCGTAAATCAGAACTGCACGCGAGCGATCGCTCTTGAACTTGCAACATATTTTTGTCGACGCTACGCGAATGCATTTTAATCTGTGCTGTAAATAATTCGAAAACGTTCCTCAATTAAGTTACCTGATCAGCGCTGGCGACAAGAATGACGCGCTCGGAACCAACCGCCGTGGTCGGAGTAGGTCTCAAACAGGCATTTTCTGCGTGCGCACTCGCGTCTATTGCCGAGCGAAGTTGTTGGACAACATGTGCCTAACAGGCTTGTAAACCTACCTCTGTAACAACTAGAATATAAGGGGTAAAAGCAAACATCACGCTGCTACACTCGTGGACTTCAGCCGGTAAGCGTGCATTCAATAAGATAGCAATACAGACGGAACGGATAAATGAAAGGTATACTTGCACTGCCTATGCAGCATTAAGCAAAGTTTTGCGCCATCTGTTCACTCGCTGCTCGCCGTGGTGGTCGATATAGCGGCTGTATGAGCCATACATGGTGGAGCTTTGGCAATGTAAACGAGGAAACGCCGATGAGAAGGCGCTCAATGGCGGGCGCTGTCACGTGATGAAATATGGCGGCGCCCGTGGGTATGGTGCCGTAGAAGGTCTTAGAGGCTGGAAACCCTTTGTTCTCATGTGCAAAAGTTAATTGTGATCGTTACGTGCAATATGTATACGTAAGAAATAGTTTTAGGTCGCACGGCGTCCACCGGCTGGTTGCTTCAGCGCTCACTGCCGAGCACGAGATGGAAGCGACTCAGTGCAGCGCTGATAGCGCCGTGTTGAGTCATCAGCGCAGCTTATCTATAGTATGTAGGGTATATGGTCATATCGCGACCGCGCTAGCTCAGGGGCCAAGTCTATAATCGGCGGTCTCCATTACTTTAGCCTGTTTAAGCATGCCGCTGTTTCGTTTCATTTAGGGTTTTTTCTTCTCCCCCTCCCGCCCCATTTTGTGTGTGTGTTGGTTCGTTTTACTGTCCTCCTGAACCAGCTTGTACTTCTCTTTTTCTTTTTTTTGTACTGCAACAGATACAGTGACACACCGTGCTTCCCTTCCACGAAACTTGGCTTTATGTGCGTCGCTGCAGTTTCTCGCGGAAATGTCTTTTGTCCACCCGCCGTCCATTTGGCTGTTCGCATGTTGCGCGTCGCTTTCTGGTCGAGTCTCGAAACCGCGAAACCCTGCGAGCCAAGCAGCATCCGCTGTCTGGAAGCGAAAGAGCGCGTTCTCGTGTGCCGAGTGGCGCGGCAGGCGCGCGCGCGCGCACACGCGTTTTCAATAAAGGCCGAGTCGAGGGCCGCGCGCGCGTGTTGCTGGCGTTTCCTCCCGAAACACATTGTATACGAGCCGAGGTGGAAAAGGGAAAGGGGGGGGGGGGGGGCAGGCAGGCGCGCTGCCGTGTACGAATGTCATATCCCTACCGGCGATAAATCTCGAAGGCAAATAAACCCGATTGCCGAGGCGCACGCGTGTCCATATATATTCCAATGAGGCGAGGCAGTCTACACGTATATGGCACACACTTAAAGGGGCTGCAGCAGCAGCCTGATCGCGTTCCTTGCGCGACAGCGCGCGCGGCAAGAAAGGGAAATGGAAATGAGGAGAGGGCGAAGGATGGGCGGCGCAGCTCGGTTTGTAGCGGCGTCATCGTCGCGGGAGGAAAAAAAAAATAAAGAGCGAAACGCCAAGAAAAAGGAAGCCCGCGGCCGGACGGCCGAAGGAGGAGAGGAAAAAGCGCGCCAGTAATCCCAATAACCCTCGGAGTAAATTGGAGTAATAAAAGCCCCGCAGAGGCATCGATCGCGTATTCGTGCGCGCGGAATTGATTGAGTCGAGGAGCGGCGCCGGCGGCAGCGATGGTGGCCTCCTCCACCGCTGTGAGGAGCAGGCTCGCGGGCGCCGCCGCCGACTTGGGCCGCGCGCGGCGTCGACGGCCGGGACGGAGAGCGCGCGCTCTTTCGAATATAGCATCCGCGCGCTTTCTATTCTCCGGCCCGCAGGCTGCTTGTTTCAAGGATTAACTGGCCCTAAGGCGCTAGCTTACGACGGGATTGTTGCGCGCCACGGCCGCTGGGCTGTGGTGGCCTGTTTTTGGTCAATAACCGTTCGCGCTGCACATAAATGGCGCTAGTATGCTCCCCTGCAGGTGAAACGAGGACCGCTCTTACCGCAAACGTTAGCCTTTGGTTAGACAGGGAACACTCAAGACCGACGCGACCTTTTAAGTTCCCCTATACCAGCCCCGCCTGGGGTCATAGATATTTGACGGCGTCTGCTTTGGTCTAGCTGATAGTTTATCGGCATGCGAAAGCTACGTTGCATATTCTAAAGGAAACAGGTTCAACCTTGCGTGTGTACTACCTATATACGGTATATGTAAACCGTAACACGGCTGATAGCGTCCCCGTTATGTGTTCTGCCTATTCCTGATGCGAATGGTTTTGGCAACGTACGTGCGGCCAGGAATATTTAAAAAATTAAATTCTGGTGTTTTACGTGACAAAACCATGGTCTGGTTATGAGGCACGACGACGTAGTGGGGGACTCTGGGTTAATTTTAAATGATGGGGCTTGACGTGCCAAAACCACGATCTGGTTATGAGGCACGCGGTAGTGGGAGACTCCGGAAATTTGGGCCACCTGGGTCTCATTAACATGCACCTAACTATAGTACCCGGCTGTTTTCGTATTTCGCCCCCCATCGAAATCCGACCGCCGTGGCCGGGATTCGATCCCGCGACCTCGTGCTTAGCAGCCCAACACCCAGGGTTAATTTTGACCGCTTGGGTTTCCTTAACGTGCACCCACTGCACGGCATACGAGGGTGTTTTGCTTTCCACCCCCCATCAGTATGCGGCAGCCGCGGCCGAGGTTCTAACCCGCGACCTCGAGCTCACCAGGCAACGGCATAACCATTTAGCTACCGCGGCGGGCCCGTGAATAATTACCTTTGTATTGAGGCAAACATCACTTTAATTCAGCCAGTAAGCAAAAACTCTCTTACCGCAAAGGACGTGCTCAGAGATTCGACATGAAGTTCGCCAAGTCACCCGCTAATGTCATCACGCCGTTGTTTGGAGCGCCAAAATGTGAAGTGGCCATCATTTTCTCTTCTGATATATGATTTTCTTTTCTGAGAATCTAGATGTCTTGGCTGGATTAGTGTTTCCGTGTTGTGTTGCCTTCATCTGAGATTTACTTCGATAGCGGAGTACACTGTCGTCGCTCGCGAACTGGTTCCCTTCCGTTTATTTCTATCTTTCTCTTTTTTGTTTGGCAATGGTGCTGTGGGACAGCTTTGAATCAGAATGCGTGTACATTGACGTGACCAAGTCTACAAAAAAAAAAAGCATATTGATGCAGTGATTCATTAGAAATAGCGCTTCACTCCTGCTATAACGCGAGCGCCTTTGTGGTGCTGTTTTTCGTGCACAAATAGACTCGGCAAACTGATCGTCGGTGTGCCGTTGAGATTCTGCTATGCTCGAAACTCTGTTGCTTGGAAATTAATTTTGGGCGATACTGACAGTATGACGGTCGTATATTGCTCGGGTTGGAGTTGTCTGATCTGAAGGCGTGATACGTTTTTAGGCAGTGCCTATTCTCCCGGCAGCCGGGAGAATTTCTGAAACGAATTTCTGGTGTCACTCGCCTCCTATTGGCTCTCAGAAGGTTAGGTTAGTAGCTTAGGTTATGTTAGGTTAGGGCACACCTGCAGGCTCTCGGGCACACCTGCAGTCAGTTCTTCCGGGGCGCAGCGTTGGCACTGTGGCGTAATTGCCAGCAAATCAAGGGGTCGTATTCTCACGTTTGGCCAGCCGTCGAAATCGATCCGCTGGTTGATTTTTGAAGAACTGCTCGACCGCCGATCGAGGCTGCTCTTTCTGGTGGATTCCGTATGAGACGCAGCGGCGTTTAATGTGTACTGAGGTCGTACTGCTGCCGCAGGGATGATTGTACAAACTGCGCTTTCATTGCCCACCCCGTCTCTTTCTTTCTGTCAACCGTCCGGCGAGAGAAGTAAGACCGGCTAACGGAAGGGAAAAAAATAAACAAGAAAGAGGATAGGCCCGTAAAGCGAACCTAACGAAAAGAACGAGCGGAAAAAAATAAAGAAATTATAATAGTACGCACAGGGCAACGAGAAGAATACCCGCGGGAGAGCGACGTCCAAGGAGAGCGCACGCCCGAAAGAGGATATTCCTTCGTTTTCTTAATTGGCGCCCCTAATTAATTTCATTAATGAGATACGACGCCCCCGTTTAATGAGCACGCTATTGTTCTCCGTGTCGGCCTGCCGTTCTTCCCGGACGGCGGCGAAGTGTACACCCGGGAGGAAAATGAAGGCAAGAGCGGAGCGACAAAGAAGATAAATATGAGAAAGAAGGGGGGGAGGGGACTCACAAGGGAACCGCTTACCCTCGTTACGTGACTGCCCTCCCTACATCCTTTCCCTTTCCCACCCGCTCCTCTGTCCGCCACGCTTGCAGTCAGTCACCGTTTATTTTATTTTATTTCTTTCGTTCCTTTTTTTTTTTGGGGGGGGGGGTGTTAGTCTTCTCCTCTCTTTTGTCCTTTTGTTTCGCCCGCCTCGTTTCTAGGTCTTGTTTGTCGTTCCTTGTCTTTTGTCGCGCGTGGCGTGTCAGTACGCCATTGGTTGCCGCGCGAACGTTGCGACCAATCGGAAAGTGTTGCTCGCTAGTTGCTGCTAGCTCGCGCAGTATCCTTTTATGTACCTTTATTTATTTAGATTTAATGCATAGCATCCTTCGACGAGTTCCCCAGCATAATCTGTCCGTCCCGTGACGCCTTATATCTGCAAAATAAATGCATTATTGGTCAAGTTAACACATGTAATCCTTGTGATATAATAGTAGATGATTGGCAACGTTGAGAAAAAAGAAAGACGTCTGTCCGGGATACGAACCGTGGACCCCAGCATGGCGGGCCGATGTCCGTGTGAGTCACACACAAAACACTGGTTACGTTGCCGTCGCCGCATCAAGGTCGTAACAAAAAATTAAAATAAAAGTTCACACACGTAATCGGTATAATACTGTAATAGTAGATGCATTGGTAGCGTTAGAAAATAAAAAAATAAAAAAAACATTGCCGTCGGCATCGCCGCGTCAAGGTCAAAATAACAAAGATGGAAAATTAACATAAAAGTGGTGTGACAAAAATTAAAAAGGAAAGCCTGTTGTGACGTCCCGGTTGGTACAATATATCTGCAAAATGAATTCACTATTGGTCAAGTGAACACATGCAGTCCTTATAGTAGTGTAATAACAGATGATTGGTAGCGTTGGGTAGACATGTCTAAGCTAGCTAAATAAGTAAGCAAAAGCGAAGTAGCAGCCTAGCCGAAGAATGCTTACGCATTAGTCGACAATTTTTCTTCGTTGGCGCAGACTTGACCGCATTCGTGCGCGACCATATGTGTCATCCTTGGTGTGTGCATGCCATGCTCTTCTGCAAGAAGTGAGTCGTTTCTGCGTTCGAGCTTTGAAAGTGCGGCGCGCGCCGCGAGGCACGCTGTCGTTTTAACGCGACAGCGTTAAGGAGCTCGTGTCGCAGAAAAGCCGGTGTCGTCGGCGTCAGTGGCGTTGGCCGTGAGTGATAAATCCCAGAAGGCGCTTCATAAATAAAAAAAAACATCTTGATGGGCTGGTGGGAATCGAACCAGGGTCTCCGGAGTGTGAGACGGAAACGCTACCACTCAGCGACGAGTTCGATCGTTTAAAGCGGGACAAAATCGCCTCTAGTGAATGCGGTGTTGCCTTAGAAACGTACCGTAGAAAGCTATACTGCGGTGTATATCGATAATTATGACCATGTAAATTACAGAAGTCGCAGTTTCACGAGTAGCGAAGTACGTTTCCGCTACATTTCTTCTGCGCTATGCGCACACGCAGAGCCATCTTGCGGCAAGCACAGAAGACCCCCTCCTCGCACTGTACGGCGCTGCCCCGACACGTGTCGCGCCACTCGCCCCATGATCGCGTCCGCCTTCATGGCGCGTCGCGGCCCGGCTGTTTGGCTCGCGTAGATCGCGACGTTTGGCTCGCGTAGATCGTTTGAGTAGGCGGTGCGAACGGGGTGCGATAACGCTATCGCGTTCCACTCTTGAAGGCGAAGCTTAAGCGTCCCCCAATTTTTCGCTCGCCATCTGAAGGCTGCAGAACGCGGGCTGAAGGGCGACAGATTTTGGAGCAAAGCGGCCGTGAGAGAATTGGAAGCCGCGCGTCCACATGTGTAATGCTTTTTGAGAAAGCAGCGGGAATCCCACAAACAGTGTATCCGGAAGAAAGAGCGCCGAAGAAGGAGCGTCGCGACGGCAAGGTTTCCGCAGGTAATATGTTTACTGAGACGTTCGGTTGTATGTACAAAGTGCTGAGTTGCATAGCGTGTGCTCTTCCGCAATATCGCAAATGTCGTAGGAGAGGCGCAGTTCCACGTTGCAAGTGTAATTTTCCATTGTGCTATTGTGTGACAATGCGATGTCTGTGTGTCAGCAGGCGGTTATTTTCACTGTGCGCTTTTCTTTGTTTAATCAACGGTTGTGCAAGACGCTACTTGTGGCTGATGCAACCGACTGGTCAGTGTCAAGGTCTCTGCGTCGAGAGGGGAATCTCGATGTCCCTGCGCGTGAAGCTCTTTATTTTCTTTCTTCTTCAACACATTCCGAGTATAGTCCAGCCCAATCTTCCCAAAACATTAAAAACGAAAGCGGATCCAGAAACTTCAGTACTGGACAAATCGATGTTACATATACGGATATGCGCGGCGTTTGAAGAAGAGACGCCAGCACTTTGCATTTCACTGACAAGCGAGTTATTGAAACACATAGCCGTGTCAAGTGCTGAAGTATGAACAGTAGACCGCAGCGACCGGCAGCGACGTGCCAAAGACAGAGGTACTATAATACGCTCGGCATCCTGGGATTCGCAAGGGATACAGGCGTCGTCCGCCGCGTCTAGGCCTGATGTCAAATGTACCGTTTTCCCGATCTCATCCCACCTAGTAATGAGGCAGAAGTGCTAGCCTGGTTCTATAAAATAAGTGAATAAACTAATAAATTAAATAATTCCTTCATTCAGTCATTCATTTTGTTTGTTTGTTTGTTTGTTTGTTGTGAGGAGCAAAATAATCGCGTTGTCAAAAATTATGAGATATCGTGGGGCATTGTTGCCCTCCCCGATTCGGCACACAGAAACCCCGAGCCCATGCGATTTTTTTTTTGAAGTTTTATTTCTTTTATTTAAAGAGGCCCTGAGCCAGACTTTCTTTGAAGCCTCAAACATGCCTTGGAACGATTATGGTGCCTCCCAGAAACACATTGCCGAAGTAATTTTTTCCAAAATACCTAGTACGAGCGATAGCTACTACAAGCGCAACTTTTACGTTTCCCATTCCCCCTCAATATTCTCCGTTCCGCAAGAGTAGGGCAGCGCCCGTGGCGGTGCCCTACTCCTTCGGTCGGCGAGAGGAGGGTTCGTCGCGGCAACCCGCGGCGGCCGCGGTATTTGCGCGGACGCAGCTATACGCTCAGCCGTACGGCAAGGCTGGAGAGTGCCCGCTGGCGCTCGTGTGCTCCAGCCTGGCCGTGCTACGTGGTGCGGCCAGGCTTTGTTCTGTACGGATAGCAGGCAAATCTGCGTCGCGCATTTTGAAACGCCATCAATGGCTGAATACGACGCAGTACGTCTAGCGAGGAGCGGTCGGGAGTGAGCGCGCGCTGGCGGGCATCCCTTGTATACATACTCGTAGATGCGAACCGTCAAAAATCGCCCGAGGCGCGGCAGGCGTAGCGCACGTGTGGTCTGGGCTTACGTTTCGCGTGGTTCGAGGCTATAGTTGAGTGTTCAAAACTAATCGACCTTAGTGAGACCCTACGGTTACGACACCGACAAGCAGTGCGCTCAAAGTTTTATTAGTGCGCGAGTGGAGGATAGTCGGCTAGCTTCTGCCGGAAATGCGTGATGCTTATCAAAATTCGAAGCGCATATTTTCGGTTACTTCATCCTGTTTAGTAAGCTGCGCCAATTAATATACACAGTGATATTAGGAGTAAGCGCACTGATCCAAACACCTTTCTTTATTGATGTCGGCTATCGGCCAATAGCAGCCGTCTGTGATAACCTTGCATGTGACGGCACATGCAAGAAGCGTGGAAACTGGTGAAGAATATACGTCTCTGTTTGAAAAGATTGTTTGAGAAATAAGGGTGACTACGCGCTCCGCTTGTGAGCTTCATGGCCCGCGCACGACTACGAAATTTGACTGAGATGTTTACAGCAGCGTATGCTATCTGCGGAATGTGTTTTTTTTTATATTTCTCTTTTTCTTTTTCGCTGAGCCCGAAGGGTGGTTCAAGGTTTATCAAGAAACAGAGGATGCGCGCCGCCTTTGTCGGGACCTCAACAGAGGCGGCCCTTCCTCTCCGCGACGCTCGGGCGGTGTTCCCATCACTGCAGCGCTAGCGGTGCATAGCGTTCCTGCCGATGGCTCGCCATGCGCAGGGACTCGATATGGCCCTGCGCCGACTCTCGAGGTCAGCGGAGATGGCCAAGGGGCCGCAGGCGCGCATTTCCCACCGGTTTGCGTTCGTGGCCACGAGCGCGCCTCTTCTTCGCTCGAAGCTACTCTTCAGTGCCAAAGCGCACGAGTGCGCAGGAACGTTTTTATGCCGGAATAACCAAACCTAGCGTCGCTGCACCCCTCCTTCGAGCTCACGCAGCGGGAGAAGAGACAAGCGGTGGCGGCCAAACGCTCTCGTTTCACTCGACGCGTGTGTTCTCTGTGCATTTCTAATTAAGCTTTGTCGGCTCTTCTCTTAGTTATAGTTTTTTTCTCTTCGGCGCTGTCCCGTTGCGTTCCTTATTCTTGCTCATACTGTGCTGCCGCCACAGGTGCGTGCGCGACAATGGCGGCCTCCTTTTAATTACGCTGATCGGGAGGGAAAAAAAGGGGCTATAAGGAGTGGGTATCTGGCGTTGCGAAACGCGGGAAATTACCGTGGCACGCGCCGTCCTGATGTGGATGGACGTCACTCCGGCGCGGATCGCCCAGTGCTCTTTTCCTCCGCCTCGTGCGGGTTTCTCAGGTCGTCTTGTACGGTCCCCGTGCCCTCCGCCACTCTCTCCCTCCCTTTATGTCCTCCGTATTCCCAGCACGCACGTCGTAGGATATGAAGAGTGTCGCCTGTAATTAGCCCGGGCTCACGGCAGGCCGACGCATTGCCAGGCACGGCGAGCCCGGACGAGTACGTGTTGCGTCAGACTTAACGCGCGCGTTTGAATTGCCGAGTTGAAGACCGCAACTCTTTTCTGTCCAGGGATCCTCGTTGTTTCGCAATTGCGAGCCGCGGTCGAATATGTGTACGGGCGGTCACTGGTGTTGCCCGTTTCGAAATGTGCCCTATAGGGAGGGCCCTTGCGTATTTACTTCGATCTAATCTTTCTTTCCTCCACTTGATCGTTTGCTCAGTCCAAGTGGCCCGTGGCGGTTGTATCGATGCAACGGAGTGAGAAGAGAGAATAGCATGCGAATGCGCGCCCGAATATGAAAACTGAAGATATAACTTAGTCGCATGGGAGTGAACTGAAGCACATCGTTTACTGTGTTACTATATGACAGAAATGCGGGGCCCTGAGCAAGCCGATTCTAATGCCGCGTGTTGAAGGCGTGTGTTCATCGACTGTTCTGTATTGCACCGTCAAAAGAAAGCGGAGAGATCGCGCTTCTCTTTCGTAGAATGAAAAGCGACTGCGGTAAGGCCTAAACCCGTTTCTAATCGTTATCTTCGTTCGTCTCTTACTTTCGTTACGTTTGCTGGCGATGTTGCTGCGACGTTGTTCCCGCGGTTGCCTAAGTGCACAGGAGTCCCGCGTGCCGCGAACGAGCCGTTTGCCGTGGAGGTCGTCGACGCTCCGTTTGTTCCGTGGACGGAATGTTGAATTTATGTCCACCTGTACCGAGTCACACACGGAAAATTATACTGGGTGGCATAAATTAAATCAGCCCAAAACAGTGTCATCTAGTGCAATAGCCCCGGATCATCCGTCCCTGTAGGATAACATATGAAACATCACAGCACATTATCCGACCATCGTACGGGTGTCCGTGAAACGTGCAGCGTCTACAACGGTCATAATGCGAAATAATCGTCGTGCTCAATGTCTTCGTTTATTTAATTGACTTTGTCCTGAGTGCTTTACGAAAGCATCGCAAAGAGCAGCATGGCACGAATTCAATAAAAAAGTATAAGAAAACATAGTTTCAAACAAATGGCAATTATTTATGCAGTAATGCAAAAATTTATGAACGTAGTAAGACGTGATAAGTTGAATGAGACGAGCACACGGTATGGACGCCCGCACGCCAAGTTTCATCCTAGACGCCAGCGCTCGTTTCTACCCTGGCGGAACGATTTCACCTCCAACGGTGTAGCGATTTCACCTCCACGGGTGTAGGTTTCCGCCGCCGCTTCCCTTCACGGTCGCGCCCGCGTTCAGTTCGCGCTGCGCGCGAAACGTCTCTTGTTTGCGACGGCGCCTCTTCAAATGACCGGCAATTATTATTGTGTTGTTAACTGTCGCGGCAGCAGTGTAAACACGAAAGGGTTGATGCCACTAGTGAAATCCTGCCGATTCACAAGAAAATGGTACGAAAAAAGCAGACGACAGACATGGATTACTGCGGTGCGCCGAACGAAGCAAACAACTGGCAAACGACGTGAGCTCGTTCATTGATCAGTCGTGAGTGTATGACGGTTGTTATATGTAGCCCACATGAATTTCCTGATTACTCCGTATATAATCCTTTTACACATATAAAAACTTTCAGTTGTTCGACCAGCGCTTGTCCTGTCTTCTTTCTCGTGTTTCGTTTGTGTGTGCGCTGCCCAAGAATGGAAACCACTTCTGTTGCATGCGCTAGCAGTGGCCGAAGTTCACGCGTGCCGAGAAATTGAATGTGTGCACGATGCATTCAACATGACCGGAGTTCGTTCCTGCATCACCACTGCACCGATCGATCGAGTTACTGGACGATACACGCCCGCGTCTTGGTCGCGCCGGCATTGCTGAAGCAGAAATGATTACTAATACTTTCAACTTCCGTCTCTCGAGCACAGTTAAAAAATGGCCAAGCTATTTACATTGCTGCCTCTATTCTGTATTGTAGGAGACGTACTAGTTAAAGTTGTGTGCGCATGTCGTAGTTGTGCTGCAATGCGGCGATATATTTTGTTTATTTCCGCACAGTGTCGATGGAAGTGTGTTGTCGCCATCAGAGACAACACAGATTTGTAGTAAACATTTTGTGAGAAACTGCAAAAATGACTTTAGCTAACACGCATCCTATATGCCGACGATTTTTTCCGGCGGCACATACGATGTCGTTTCCAATTACCTGTTCAGCGTCACTTACATGGCTAAGCAGACGCTGCCCTTTCGCCGCATTGCAACCATAAAAATAATCGACAAGCGTACCGATCTTCTTAAAGGCAAATAGAAGCGTGTACGTCGTCTTTCGAATAAAACGTCCACGCACACGCACGTGGGCACACACCGCGCGCGGTACCAAACGTGCCCTAACACGCGCAGTGCAAGAGGCAATCAAGGCGGCGCGAACGAGTGATGGGAGAGGCGTACCACCCGCTAGTTGAATTTCGCCCCGCATGCGGCGCTCTCAACGCCGGCGCAGCAGCGCCGCTCGCGGTGCCGTTCTTGTCTATATAATTTGTTGGTATTGAACGAATAAGGCAACAAAATGCTATAAATGGAGTGGTCATTAATAAACGCGACGTTCTGAGGGAGATGATTGCGATCATTGAATTTTTCTTTTCTTTTTTTGCGGGTAGGGGGTAGGGATAATTAGTAAAATTTTACTGTTCCACGTTCGCACATCAACAATCTGCGTAGATAATGCGAGATAAAATTCATGATTTTTCATTTATCGACCATGATCGAAGGTATTGATTGAGATAAATTGCTGTATGAAACAAACAGAGGCGACATATCTGGCGGTGAGTGGCAAGTAGGAGAAGGCCAAACGTAGCCTTCGTGAGATACGCTAGCCCTGCGGTGGTAATTGGGTGACAGGAAAGCGTGATGAACGGTTTTGTCCTTGTGTTTGATTTGTTAGTATGTTGTTACCGGCGTCCGATATCGCTTCATTCAGCGATATGGGACCCCGGTTTTGCAGCTCTGAGAGTTCATAGCATTCTTTTAGCAGTCTTATAGTATTGCGGGTAAATATTTTTTTTCTTCTTAAAGGGCCCCTCACTAGGTCTGGCCAGATCGTATCTGCAGACTGTTACATCGCTACGCGCCTCGGAAAGATTTGAAATTTCAAACCGAACACCGTTTTTCCTTTTCCTCGCGGTCGCCGTGCTCCAAGCCGGATGGTGACGTAGTCGTGCACCTGCGCTTACGTAGTCGTGTCCGCAGTGTGACGTCGCTTGTGGTGACACGCGACTTTGAAAATTATTCAAGACAACATCTGTTATCTGTGCGATCTGTTGCTTGAATTGACGAATTGAAGTTTAGAGAAATAATAAAACACAATGTAATGTCCGCGTGTTTTTTATTTTACGTCGCACCGAAGCAAGAGACATGTACTTCCGCTTCGTCTGCTTGTTCCCACGGTCGTGCGGTCACGTGCGCAGGTACCGAAACTATGCCATTTTCTACCGTGTTCCAGCGCGTGATCATGCTCTGCGATCCGCTTGTTCTGCCTCAGTATTCGTGTACCACTGGATTATACCGCTATTCATGTTTCCTTGTGTACAGCGCGCAAAATTGTGCGCTGCGCGAACGAGACAACAGCTCTCGGGCGACGCCGTCGGCGGAAGTGCGTGGCGCCGGAAAAAGAAAGGGAGGAGAAAAAAAAATGAAGGCGAGGCCTGTGATGTATGCGTCACGCGATCCTCAAGGTCCGGTATGGGAGAACGCAGGGAAGGAATTTCCCTTGCGTAGGCTAGATGGGGCGAGTGGAGAAAGTGTATTGCTTGGCAGGGGAGCCCACCTGCTGAAATCATGGGTTCGCGGCACTGAAATATCTATCTCGGCTATTAATGAGCCGATTTGAAATTTTTTTGCGGTAGAACACTCCCTAGAGGACACGTAACAACTTCCAGCGTGTAACCAAAATTTGCTATGGGGCCTGGTTAGGGGCCCTTTAATAGTGCTTCCACTTCTCACAGAACACAGAGCGATAGTTGCGGCTCCCTCATACGTTTATGTCAAGTGCTCTCCGGAACGGGCACGCGTTACAATGGGCCGATTGTTCATACGAGCAGGCCTGCTACCTTTGTGGATGCTTAGTTATATGATCTCTGCACATCGGCGATGTGCAGAGAATATTTGAGCATTCGTAAAGATAGCAGGCCTGCTTCAAGGCCGATGATCGACCTTGAGTGAAGTGAGTTGTCTAAAGTACAGGTGTGTCCCACGATTCTTTCACATTTGCACGTATGACTTGTAGGCGATCCATGGAATGTTAATGGAGCGTAAGGGTATAGGGGTAAAGACACACTGGTTAGTAAAATAGTGATCTCATACCTGTAGTGCGGTGTTGTTCCCTTGTGGTACGGGTGCACTTCTTTTTTCTTTAGAAATACTCGGCCCTTGTGTTACGACAGACAAGTTTGTGGACGTCCTCGGTACTACGCTGAGTAGTTTTATCGGGAAAACGCTTGACAAGGGCATGAATTATTATAGCATACTTCCAGCGCGTGGCTTAATCGGGCCCCCGGCTGTACGGCATATATGAGCTAGTGTGTCTAAATAAAAAAAAAAAATGTATTAGATTCCGGAGCTGCACTTGTGAAAACCACGATC
This sequence comes from Dermacentor andersoni, assembly GCF_023375885.2. Taxonomy (NCBI): domain Eukaryota; kingdom Metazoa; phylum Arthropoda; class Arachnida; order Ixodida; family Ixodidae; genus Dermacentor; species Dermacentor andersoni. The sequence continues at coordinate 179,477,242 of NC_092814.1, forward strand.
TGATTATGAGCCACGGCGTAGTGGGGGACTCCGGATAAACGGATAAATTTTGACCAGCTGGGCTTCTTTAATGTATACCTAAATCCGAGTACACGAGCGTTTTTTTTTTTTCCCCTCCATTTCGCCCCCGTCGAAACGCGGCTGCCGCGGCTTGGGTCGAACCCGTGACGTCGAGTTCAGCAATGCGACGCCATAGCCACTGGGCTGCGGCGGCGGGTTGTATACACAGTGTGCTTCCGCTGCACTTCGCTTTGCTCAGGGAGACGTCCCGAGTCTTGTTGACCCTGCGGGCTTAGCCGCGTTTCAAGTGGAGCAGAACTCGCTATATAGCGTTATACTCGACTCGCTATGTAAAAAAATATGGCGACTTGAAAGCTACAGAGCAAGTGTGGTCGATGCGGTGCATGCAGTCGACGCCCGTGCGTCTGATGATTGTTTCTGTTGGCGCACCTCCAGTTCCGCGGAACGAGAGGCTGGGAACGAATTTCTTTTGTCGTTTTCTTTTTTTCTTCTTTTTGTCCGCATTAATATTTTTTTTGCTCCTTGCGCCGCTTTTTGTGTCCCGGGATAGATAGCTGATGCTTTTCTTTTTCAAATATAGCCTCGTCTCCTTCAAAGGAAAGTTTCATCACGCTGAGTGTCGTAATCTGGTTTGCTAAACTAGCCGACTAAACGGAGGATGCCACGGTGCTTCTTGGCAGGCGAGGCTTGTCCTTCGCAGATGAATAAAGGCGAGGTTGAGTCTCTCTCTCTCTCTTTCTAGAAAGGAAAGAGAGAAAGAGAGGAAACTAGAGAGAAAAAGCGAAGCGCAATACAAGAGAGCAAGCAAGTAAGCCTTGAGGAGAAGGAGGTTCTTTTTTTTTTTTCTTCTTCTTTTCCCCCCGAAAGTTCTTTTAATGCGTACGCATTGAAGGGAATCACGGTCATTGACCAAGTCTGATGAATGATATGACGTTTCGGAACCGCGTACGGGTTCCTTGTTCACTGAGTTGGACAGGAAATCGTCGTCACCACCATAGCCAGCACGTGACGTAACGAACGTGCGTAAATGGCAGGTCCCTGGTGTCCGGTTCATCGTAGCTGGCGTCGATTGCATATTGTAGCTGACGTCGTATGCATTCCTTGGAGAGTACCCCACCAAAATTTGTCCGTCCCGTGGCGCCTTATGTCTGCAAAGTAAATTCATAATTGGTCAAGTTAACGCGTAATCGTTATAATAGTGTAATAGTAGATTAGTGGTAGTGTTAGAAAAAAAAATAAAAGACTGGTTACGTCGCCGTCGCCACGTCAAGGTCGTAACAAAAAAGGAAAATATAGAAGTTAATATAGAAGTTAACACATGTAATCGTTATAGTAGTGTAGTAGATAATTGGTAGCGATGGGTTGTCATGCACCTAAATAAGTAAGCAAACACGAAGTGGCAGCCCAGCCAAAGAAGGCTTGCGCATTAGTAACAAATCTCAGAATTTCTCTAGGATTTTTTTCTCAGCACAGCCACTACAGCCACGAGCTGGCATTGCTGCACACTGCACTCAAATGGTGAAGATTTCTTCATGATGGTAATCGAAACCGGGACCTGAGACCGCAAAACCGGCGCAGTTGTACGCGCTGGACCGCCGTTCGCGAAGCAAGATGTTTGGCTTGTGTATTCCGATCACGCTTTCAATGAATATTTAAAAAAAAATACATATCTTATGATTTAAGTATATATGATCTTTCGTTTCCACCTAACCTCTTGTCTTCTTTTATATCTAACCTCCTACTACTTTGCTTATTCGTAGTCTTAGTGTGTAAATACACCGGAGTCTTGATGTATCCCCGGACTTTAGTTTTTTTTTTAAATTATGGGGTTTTACGTGCCAAAACCACTTTCTGATTATGAGGCACGCCGTAGTGAAGGACTCCGGAAATTTTGACCACCTGGGGTTCTTTAACGTGCACATAAATCTAAGTACACGGGTGTTTTCGCATTTCGCCCCGCTGGAAATGCGGCCGCCGTGGCCGGGATTCGATCTCGCGACCTCGTGCTCAGCAGCCCAACACCATAGCCACTGAGCAACCACGGCGGGTGTGGACTTTAGTGTATTACGACGTTATTAGAAGAAAGAGAAGAAAAAAGGTATGTAAATTAGTGGGCGAGGTTGTGGGCGTCATGTTTTCATTATGTAGGCATTTATTTATTGTGGTGGTAGTATCACCGGCAGTGGCGTTCCGATAAGTGCACGAAGTAGCGACTTCGCCTCACAACCGCATCGTGATGACGTCGCAACGAATCACCTGTATATTTACACGGCGAGTGTTTAATCCGCCTTCCATTGAAGACGTCCCTGTCATGGTTTTGGGGCAGGGTCGTGACGCAGAAGTCCGTCACTTGGCTTCATATCTCAACATTTCAACCTTTGACGTCGGCTCACGGCGACAGGTATGTGTTCTTGGCGCTCTTTGGCCATCATTAGGCCTTGCGCCACAAAACCACATCATTATTATCATCATCCTCATGCACACGTTCGTCGCCGGAACGGCCCTATACGGATCATGAAAGTAAGGCACGAATGACGGGCGGACTACTGTGCCCCGAACGTTTGGGTCTCCAAAGCGCTTCGCATCGTTTCTTTTTGATCGGTAGATACATTTTCAATCTGTCAGTGATGGGCGTGGCGTTCCGAGCCAAATGCAGCTTCGCTCTAATTGCACAATTTATTCATCATACCCTGACATACCTGACAACTTTTACGATTGGCGTATTAAAACCAATAATGTTACGACTATTTTTCATCACCCTCTGGTTTAGCGTACAAACTGATTTGAAGCGAATACAAATGCAATTGCTAGCTGGCCGATTTTTCAGTAGTAGTAGTAGTAGTAATAGTAAACAACTTTATTGCGGTCCTGAAGAGCTAGGCAGGGGGCCTGCTAGGTAGGTCCCTACCCAGCCGTTGGCTAGCCCCATGTCGGAACAGAGAGGCCATGCCTCTCCGCTCGTTCACGGGCCCTCTTAACAACCAGGAGCTGGACGTCTCGTCTGGGGTCTGTGATGGCCTTCGTCTAGTCTTCTTGGTTAAAATCTTGTAACAAAGTGCACTGTCAGAGCATGTGATTTAATGAGCGAAATTCAGTGTCCCAATCTGGGCAGAGTGGATAAATTTCGGGGTGGAGCATGTTCAGAAAGACCCTAGAGGGGTAGGACACCGTCTGGAGCATGCGGAGCGTGCTAGCTTGTGATCTGTCGAGCTTATGATGGAGGAAGCGAAAACTCTGCCTTTTCCCTCTGTAATGTGATGTGATTTCGTGAAAAGTAACTAGAGGATCACGGTGGACGAGCTCTTCCGAACTCACCCTAGACACCGTCCTGTCGCGGCATATGAAATCTCGCGCGCGGTCGTGGGCTATCTCATTGGGGTTCAGGTGACCTGGTAATGCGTCTGGTCCCATGTGAGCTGAGAATCAGACTATGCGATGAATAATGACAGAGGGGGGTTTGCCGTTGAGAATCCTGGCTGCCTCTTTCGCTATCGATCCCGATGCGAACGCTCTAACGGCCGCTCGGGAGTCCTTGTACACCGTAGTGCGTTTTGTGTCAAGTAATGCGAGAGTTATACCAGCCTGATCCGCCACGTTGACAAAGGAGGTCTTCAGCGAAGCTGCCAAGAGGAGTTCTCCCCTGTCATTGACTATTGCTACGGAAAACTTGTTGGCACTGGCGTGTCGCGCCCCGTCAACAAAGGTCTCTGTTCCGGATATGTTCTTTAAGAAAGCCCTAGCCCTCGCTAACCTTCGACCTTTATTGTGTTGTGGGTGGACGTTTCTTGGAAAAGTGTCTACAGTAAAAGAGTTCCTTGTTTGATTATCAAGTTGCGTGGTCTCTCCCTCGTTGAAGCTAGGACGGAGGCCTGCCGCATCCAGCAGTCTTCTGTCTGCTTTGGAGTTTGGTAACCTAATAATTTGTGCTGATCTTTGGGCTTCTATTAACTCCCAAGTTGTGTACTCTCAACGACATGAATTTCTCTGTGCTAGCCGTGATTGGTATGCCGAGACACCTTTTGACACTTTTGCGCATGAGCGTGTCTAATTTATCTTTTTCCGCATTGGTCCAATTGAGGGCCGCGACTATGTAAATGATATGGCTTACGAGGAAACCATGATGAGCTCTAAGGAGTATATCCTCGCCTATGCCGCCTTTCTTGTTGGACACTCTCATAAGTAATCTGCGAATGTTCTCCGTTTTCGTGGTGAGATGGGCTATAGTCTTTGTGTTGCAGCCCTTTGAGTCTAGTAAAAGCCATAGAATTTTGATAGCCTACTCTAGGGATGGTGAGCCCATCCCTGGTACGAACGCTAATGGGCATCTGACTGAGTGGGGTGAGTCCCCTAGCAGCATGTCTAGCCTGTCTGTACATCAGGAGTTGTGACTTTGCAGGCGAGAGTGCCAGTCCCGTACCTTCCAGGAAAGACTCTGTCCGCCGTATACAGAAATGCATCTTGACTTGAAGCCCATGCTTGACTTGATTAAATGACGCCTGTTGCGAACGCGCCAAAGATGCTCATTGCGTTTCTTTCGGCGCGTTCGCGACAGGCGTCATTAAAGTCAAGCATGGGCTTCAAGTTAAGATGCATTTCTGAATACGGGGCTGTAACATCCAGAGCCTCCTGTAGAGCTTGTTCGACCGTCGCCTCCGATCCTCCGGGGCACCAGATTGTAGTGTCGTCAGATATAATGCATGACCTACATAAGGGAATGCTGCAAGGCTTCTCGACAACTTGCGCATTGCTATATTGAACAGAAAGGGTGAGATAACTGCCCCTTGGGGACTACCCCTTCTACCGAGTGTGAAAGACTCCGAGACTGATTGCCTGAACTTTATGGCCGCCGTCCTGCTCTCGAGGAAGGATGCAACGTAGGAGAAGAATTTAACTTCTAAGTTGAAGGCCGATATCTCCTTAAGGATGTAGCCTTGTGTAATTATATCGAAGGCTTTGGATATATCCAGTGTGAGGACCTCTTCTACATCTTTGCTTTGAGAGTCGATTATCTGTGTTTTGACCAGGAGCATGACATCCTGCGTGGAAAGCAAGGGCCTGAAACCCGCCATATTGTACGGGAATAGTTTATTCCGCTCGATATGTCTCGATATCCTGTTATGCACTGCATGTTACGCTACTTTGCTAATGCAAGAAGTAAGGGAGATAGGACGGAGGTTCTCCAAGCTGGGTGATTTACCTGGCTTGAGGATTAGGACCACTGTGGCCTTCTTCCAACTCCCTGGTACAACGCCCTCCTCCCTCCCATACCCCACTTATCTCCTTCACTAAGGCTTGAATGGCTTTGTCGTCCAAATTTCTTAAGAGCCGGTTTGTAACTCCGTCGGGGCCTAGGGCAGACCCTCCGTTTAGATTGTGCAGCACTTCCCTGATCTCAGCTTCCGAGAAGGGGGCGTCCAGCTCTTGGGCAGGCGCGCCCTCATACCGTAGGGGGGGGAGTACCTGTGCTTTGGCCAAGTGGAAGGTGTTGGCTAGTTTCAGAAATATGGAGGCTTTTGAGATGCTTTCCATTTTCTCCTCAATAATTAATCAGTCTATGGCTAATCTCTGATTACCTTTGGATTGTCTATCCTCTAAGTGATGTTTGAAGAGGGTCCATTTGCCTCCTCTGCGCATTATTCCGTCCGCTGCCGAGCAGGCGTCCCTCCACTGCTGTTTATTAAGTTCGGAGCACTGCTCCTCAATGTTCTTATTGAACTCCGGGATTTTTTTCCGTAATCTGCGATTGAGTCTTTGTGTTTTCCATCTCGAATACAGAGCGTTTGGCTTCCAGGTGGTGCGCTCACCTTGCATCCATCCGTGGGGCATCAAAATCTGTGACTATTTCTTTGGTAGCCTTCTCGACATCCATCTGGATCTGTAAAAACGGTTCACTGAAGGTGTCGTGTACTGCCTCATCTTCGCCTCTTATTTTCCTGAAGAGGTTCCAGTCTGTGTATGTATAGGTTGGGGGGGGGGGGGGGGGGACGTGCTATTATTTCCATCCTGAGTTCTATGATGTAGTGGTCGCTCCCCAAGTTCTCCTGTAAGTTGGACCACTTGGCCACCGCATTTCTATTGAAGCTGAGATCAGGCGGCGTGTCTCTAACGACCGAGTGTCCCAGCCTCGTGGGTAAACGTGGGTTAGGTTTAGGTCTGTACTCGCTGCAACTAGGTTGGCCACTTTTTTTGTTCGTGTTACATAACACCAAGCCGGGTGGGGAGCGCTGAAATCTCCGGCCACTATTAAGGGCTTCGATCTCGCGGTGATTGTGACCCTGTTTAGTAGTGAGCGGAGATTATGCTTATAAGCTTAAGGAGAGCTGTACAACATGATGAAAACGTCCCGTCAGATTTTTCCGTTGGGGAAGATTTCAATTAACTGTGCCTCGAGACTGGATCTCTTATCTGAGTTACAGATATTGTCTTCGTGCTCCTGAAAAGAGGTGTCTTTCCTGACGAATGTGGCGATACCTCTGCCATTTTTCTCCTTTTCGGCTAACCGAACGGGAGCCAGATAAGTTTGCCTTCTCGCTAAGTGTTTCCTGCAAGAGCAGGACGTGCGGCATTGACGCTTGTGCTTTGATGAGCTGCAGCGGAGCAGCTTTACGCCTTAAGAGGCTGGCGCGATTCCATTGCCAGATAATTATGTTTCCAGGTGTCCCGCCATTTTGATTTCCATTGAACTAGCATAGCCTGCAGGGAACTCGCGTTATCCGAATCCTGCTGTACTTTCTTGGCTTTTGTAATGGTGCCAGTGGTGATGGTCTTGATTTTGATAGTCTTATAATTTTCATTTTAGACTCTAGGATTCCTACTCTACATGTTAGGTGGGAGATCTTCCCGTCCATATGATCGATAGCGCTAGATTGGATGGCTAAGGCGTCTCTCATCCATGGGGGATTCCTCAAGCGCCGCCAAAGACGCGAGCTAGTTTGGCTCTGGCTTAGGGACCTGAGCGGGGGACTCGATTTTTCAGACTCGCTTGTTTATTCGGACACAGATACCCGCATCAGCACCATCCTCGCATATAGAACTAAAGGTACAGTGGCAACTGAAATTCTGGTCGCCGTTACGTCAATAACCCGTTTTAATGGACTTGATGAATATATCCGTTTATGAGTGACATGATCATTCTTGCTGCGTTTGTCGAAGCGAGTGCTCGTTCGCAGCACAGTGACCTTATAGACGAAAAAAATTGCGATTTCTTAAGAAGCATTCAACATCCTGAATAACCCGACACGTTTTCCTATTTTGCGCCATAATACAGACATTTTTTTTTTTTTTTTTTGCGAATTTAATGTTTTACAAATTTGAAGGTTGGCAATCCGGCTGCGGTGGAGCTTAATTTGCCCTAGCTAACCGGTGGTGGGCTGTTCTGGACATAGTAAAATTCCGCCATATCGTCAAATTCTCTAATGATGGCATTTGAGGCCCAACCGAGAATTCGTAGCGGTCCTCTGGGCCTCTCTGATTGGCTCAAATGCCGACATTACCAAATTTGACAATATGGCGCCTCCTGCAACTTATGACTGTATAAGTTCCAAGAGGCGCGATCCGTCGCACAATATTTCTTTTCCGCCTTTGTAGAGCTTAAATCTTTGAAATTTAACGGGAGAATAAAAGAGATGGAGCTAGGATAAACTTATAGTAAAGTCCTCCTCAGGTAGTGCTCGCTATACCACTGCGCATGGCGGGAGGCCAAATGGGAAGAAGAGATGAGGGGAGATGTAAACATCTCTACCGAGAAGATTAAAATTAAACAAGGAAGAGAACATACGGCTCTGGCTAAGCACGGATTTATTATATTCTTTAAGCTTCTCCTTAACGCACGCCTTTTCAGGGTTACATACGTACTTCATTAACGAGGATTTATGTTCAGACGCGCAGCACAAAAGCAGCAACGAACTTCGCACAAAAAATACTTAGAAGCAAACCATTATTACAGCGAAAGCTGTGTATGACTAACCTTCCGTAGTTTTTTCGGCGTCCGGCAACAGAAATGGACTTGGCGATTTCTAACAAACCCATACACAATGGGTTTCATTGTTTGCTTTGTTTGTGGTCACGTGCGGTTGCAGTGCCGCGGCGCAGATGTCAAAATGCGGAACAGCTTAGAACGCTCGCCGTGAAAAACAGCGTGGCATCAAGGTTATCGCAGTATATGAGCAGGAGAGGTATCGGCTCTAAAAACAGCTCGGTTATCGATGGGGCGGACACGTATAGTTCGTCCACCCGAATAAAAACATGCGTGCGAGGAGCGCCGGAGGCAACAGCAACGAGAATGTAAATGGTGCCGGCGCCAAACGACCACCGACGAAGAACGTTCCCGCGAGGCTGAACGAACAAATCACAACCATTCCACTCTGTGAAGATGGAATGGCAGCGAAAGTACTTTGCTTTTCGTTTGAGAGCTTTGACTGTCGTCAGCTTTCGCTGCCATTCCATCTTCACAGAGTGGAATGGTTGTCATTTTTTTTTTAACGTCACACGACTCTGCTGTTACCGGTTTCGCCCGCTTCAGGAACTTGGCCCTGTAAACTTGTTCAAAGCAAGTACCCGGCTTTTGTCCTTTCACCACCGAATGTCTTCCAACGAAACGTTCCGAGATGGACTAACGAAACTTTTCCGGAAACGGTAGTTTTCATAATACTTGACGCGGCATTCGTAAAATCCTAAATGAAGCCCGAATTCGTAAACTTTTGTAAAGCTTTCGTAACATTCGTAAAAATTTGGGAGGGTTGGCAAGCAGGACTTAATGCGGACTTAATGCAGAACCAAACAAAACTTCTGTTTAAGCGACTTCCGTTTACCGAGATTCTACTGTATATAGTAATGTTTTAAACGGACGCTTCGTTAGAGAAGCGATGCTCCATGACGAGAACAGAAAATATGATTGCATCAAAACACGCGCATAACCCTGCGGCCCTGCAAAAGTCGCCATTAAGGCTCCGTGTTGTGTAAAACGCCCTCATTGGCAGCGTCCGTAACAAATTTCTAAAGCGAATCGTGATCCTAGATTCACGAGGGCTGTTGCGGCGACGTTGACCATCACATTGAATTGCTTTCACTAATTTAATGAAGCGTCTGCCTAAACAAAGTACATTTCACGATTTGAAACGCCTGCAACATATTTAAAATATTTAAAAAGAAAGCAATGGTCTACTCGCCGGGAATAATGAAGTCCCGAGTGAAGTGTTTCGAACCAGCCAGTCATCCAGTAATCTTTTCCCAATGAGCGAGTTTCTTATCCATGTCGCTCTCCGTAGCGCGTCGTGTGCTACTTTCGGGAAACGATGAAATGATGTCCTCCACCGCGATGACACGCGATAATGGTACGCAGCAAAATTCATTCAACATCCGGCTTTTTTTTTTTCTCTCGTTTCCACTTTTCGTCACGCATGACGGCGGTGCGTCGTCTCCATCGGGCGGCCAGGCAGAACAACAAGCCTCAGAAATAAGAACAAGGGCAGCAGGCCCACGATGCGGCTGGCAGGCTAGGCCTGTCGGTCCCGACATGGGAGCGGCCCGCGACGTGCTTATACGCGTTCTGCAGGACTGTAAAATAAAAGTTACTCAATCAATCCATCAATCAATCAATCAATCAATCAATCAATCAATCAATCAATCAATCAATCAATCAATCAATCAATCCAAGCGCCCTGTGCGTATGCGCGTGAAGCCACATCAACATCAACATCATTTCGGCGCCATGCCAGAGCGTTGTGGCGTCGTGTAAGCTAGGGCTCGCATCATGCCGAAGCTCAGATAAAAAACACCGAGTGCTCAGCGTAAAAGAAAAATTGGACATCGTTCGTGCTATTGAACGTGGCACAAAGAAGTCGGCGCTGGCATGCGACAAGGATCTGCCGTTGACTACGGTGTGTGGCATTGGAATGCGAAGAAATTGCTCGGCAGCGCTGCTGTGACTTCGTGGCTTCTTCATGCAAGTGTCAACGACACTGAGAGGGTAATAGGTATGTCACAATGTCAGAATTTTGGCTGTTGGAGAACGCTATTCGACCTTGAAATTATCAAAGCCGGCTTTTACCGACGAATCGCCTCCATTACTGTTCACCTTACTAGTTACCTGTCAAACTAGCTCCGCATGTATGTGACGTGACGGAAAGAAGAGCGGACCCTGAAGCTGTTTAGTGTTGTTTGAGTGAGCCTTGCGACAGCGGTATTAGAGCATTCTATAGCGCACCGCCAACTGCTGTCCGCAAGCACACAAGCGACTCCGCGCGCGGGCTGAGCTATGGCTGAGCTGTAGCGGCCTGCTTCGACGCAGCGGTCCGTGGATAGTCGGTCGCGCGGTCGAGTCGGCGTCCCGGGACCGACAGGGTGATTGTTTGCATTCTTAAAGTGATTAAGGCGGTGGTCATGTCTGGGGGACAGCGCGCGCTTTGTGGAAGTCAGCAGGGGCGGCCGACTTCCAGTATATATGCTCGATCGGCGCCCGAACGGCGCCGAGAAGAAAAAAAAAAGCACTGAAGCGTTCACGAGACCCGGAAAGAGCGTGGCGTGCGGCTTCCTTCGAAACCCTTAATCTAATCGAGCATCGATTGCAAATCGATATGGCTGCCGGCGCGAGCTGTGGCATGCTGGCTTGGTGGGAGCGCGCGCGCGCTTGTCCGCGTCGTCGCGAGCTGAGCGGGAAATGAAACCAGACGAAAGCGCCGGGTTTCCCTGGGCCCACCGCAGATGGCAGCACCGAGAGGACGCGCGGCGGTGCCCGTGGGCGATTTTCGCCTCGGCTTTCTTAGTCGACGTTTCCCGCTTTCCTCGCTCAGCCATGCTCAGCTTCTAAACATCGCTCTCTGCAGATTGCCTTGGGAACATTGTGTCAGAACGGAGCTGCTTTACAGCGAGTCAAAATTTTGCGTCTCACTTGCGACTGCGATTCAGCTACTGGTGTGAAGCCTGTATCGCATGGTGCGATTTTACATTGCATTTCTCGCAGCTACGACTTCCGCAAATGCCAACTTCGCATTCGCGTTTCACATGCACCGGGCTCGGCAGCTGCGATTTTCGCATTTGCGAGAGAGAGGAACAATTTAATCGAAATAAAGACTGCGCTTGATTACTGCAGGTGGAGCACTTCTTCAAGGGTCCCGTAGGTATTCGCGACTTCAACTGAACGTTCGTCCTAGCGGCCGCGCCGAAAAGTCGATCTAGGTTCAGCTGCAACTTCTCACATTACAGCGCGCGCTGCAATGTTTCGTCGTAGTTCTCAAATAGTCGTGGTGCTGCCGCACAAAAGGTCGAAAACCAACAAAACAAAACGAGAAAAAAAGAACGGATGTTGAATGAATTTTGCTGTGTACCATTATCGCGTCTCATCGCGGTGGAGGAGAGCATTTCATCGTTTCCCGAAAGTAGCAGACGACGCGCTACGGAGAGCGAAATGGATAAGAAACTTGCTCATTGGGAAAAATGTTACTGGATGACTGGCTGGTTCGAAACACTTCTCTCGGGACTTCATTATTCCCGGCGAGTAGACCATTACTTTCTTTTTATATACGTATTTTAAATATGTTGCAGGCGTTTCAAATCGTGAAGTGTACTTTGTTTAGGCAGACGCTTTAATAAATTAGTGATGTACGCTTAAGCTTCATTTAATTTGGTTTATTTAGTTTTCTAGCCTAGCATTAGTGTTACTAATGCCTTAAGCAGCAGGAATATTCTCGCTAACGTACATTTGTCCTCAGTAACGATAACTAGCTCGGAAGGTCTGAAGTTGACCATGACACATGTTACACTGCGAGGCGACATATCGTTTTGATAGCATGATTTAGCTTATCGATATAAGAACATGCCATTTTGCAATACAGCGCAATGAGTTTTTCAGTTTATTTGCTCGCAAGAAATTTAGACGCAACTGCAACCTGCGCTCGTTCCAGATTTGTAGCATACCGCCTGGCCATAGCGCCGCTAATTTGCTTTCTGACACTGCGCACACAGCTAATTTCCTTTACAAGTGGTTCAATTCGTTTGCAGGTCATGCATATACAGTTACACAAGTGACATTGCCCGAAGAAAACGCTCGCTAAATTTCGAAACCTATTGAAAGAAACGCAACTTGGTCTGATCGGTTATTTACTTCTCGCACTTCACCGGGGTTTTAATATTCCCACGGTCTATGCGTGTCTGTATGCTGTGCTCCCTAGCCTCGACCGTACCTTGAACACTGCGTACTGCGAGCACTAAGTGCCAGTCATCAGTCGTAGACTGCCTTATCACACGGATAGGCTAACTATAAAGGGAAACGTGCACGCCGACTCGCAAATACAACTCTTATTTGTTTTTATTTCAGGACACACTGACTGCAGGTAACTTGAAAGCATTTAGCCTCGTTCTATCAGTAAACAATATGCGTATTTACCTTTTGAAAGCACGATATACCTTACTGTCTATGTAATGTGAGATGCTGTGTGCTGCAACTCGAGTCACAGTGCGGAGTTGCCTATGAAGGTCGAAAACAGGGAAGTATCGTACCTGTAGCGGTGGAGCCACGCCGCGAACAAGTGCTTGCACCTCTCAGAAGCCCACTACGCACAAACACTTCCCCTTTTTCAACCTCCGGCTCGCTTGGAAGGCTCTGTGTGTATAAAAAAAAAAAGTAGCAATTTCGCCTGAAAGGCGAAGCAGCGATTGCGATAGCAAATTAGCAGACAGCTATACAAAGTAAGGGTAGTAGTTTTATAGTCCGTATAAACTTGAAAACATTCGCTTATTAACTAAATTAACACGGATGGTGTCAGCGCGCACAGGCAAGCATGAACACCACTTTTGATGACCGCGGACACTCGCTATCAAAACGCTGGCGTGTGGAAGTGCGGCGGCAGCAGCACAGACCTTGGTGCTGTCTAGAGGGGGGGGGGGGGGGGAGGGGGTGCTTCAATGCAAACTGAGCGGCGAGAGCACACAACACAAAAAGGTATGAGCCGTCGGCGCACCTAGACTCTGCCCCTAACGCAGATCGCTGTCAAGATACGGTCCGCGTGACCGCGCGCGGCCGCGCATACGCAGTTGTTGCCAGAGTACGACGCTGCCTCCCCTTCCCCCGATGCCTCGCGCGCGACCGAAGGCGGCGCAATTCCTCCCCGCTTTCTTCCCTTGCGCACGAGAGATTGAGCAGCTATCGTCGGCTCCCCTCGCACATGCAGCATACGGCGCGCGGCGACAGTGTTATCGCTCTTGGACTTTATACGTAACATCACGGCGAGGCTGACAACGGCACAAATTCGCCTGGAGCGTCCGTATAGTTCATATCGTAATAAAACGACGGATGCGGCCCGCTGGGTAGGCCGGACGTTTTGACGCACAGCGTAACGATTTCCGCGGTTTCGTCGCTGAAATCCTTGAGACCGATCAAAATAAGGTAATCGGCAGCAAGGGCCCTTTCGGCTTCGTCGAAACGCCTCGATTTAACGCCACAAATGGGAAGCTTAAGCACAGCACCAAGCGAAAGAGCCACCGTGAAATGGCTGTCGTAGCCATCTTTGTTTTTTGGACACTATTGCCAGCACAAGTAACGGATTCTGTTCTGGAGTTGCCAGTTGCGCTCGCCGGGCCTGGTCGAGGGTCGCCAGTGAGCTACCCAAGTCCACTTCGGAAAGTTGTGCTTCCCGCGTCCATGTCGTTAAGTAGCGGCGAGACGGTGTCTGCCGGGCGCTACGTGCATTGGTTAGTAGTGTGTTCGAGTGTTATGGGGTGGAGTCGCACCACGGACATCTGTCACTGTGTTTGTCGGGAAAATTTTTGTGCAGCCTATGTAAGCGTGGATAGGTGTCTGTATTCGGTGCCAGTCCTTAGACTGTCGCTTGTTGAGCTTTGGGTGAGGTGGAGCTTTGGTTCATCATCCCAGTCGTTGTGCTTCGAATATGTCTCTCGGTATGCCGCCGAGTGTCGGAAAGGTGTATGTTCGAGCGGTATGTATCACGGTTCGGCCTGTCATGCCTCGAGCCAAGCGGTTGGCCCGATCGTTGCCTTCCACTCCGCCGTGCGCTGGACACCAGGTTATCCCGTGGTCCATTTGGAGGCTTGGTCCGCGTATACCAAAGAACCCGGCCGGTGGAACTCCCCGAATGAAAAGTCGGCAGGCGTACTGCGAGTCTGTGTGTATATAAGCCGACTGACTCTTGGCCTCAGTGTTTCGGATGGCCAGGGCCGCGTATGGCCGCGGCTTCCGCCGTGGCGCTTGTACTTGCTGCGTGCGCATCCTGCTGCGATCGGTATATCCCCCGATTCATCGCGACTGCCGCGTCACTGGGAGTCGCCGTATAAGCCCGCATCAGTAAAGTAACGTCTGCGTCGTCCTGCCTTTTCCGCATGATGGCTGCTCGGAATTGTCGCTGTTTCGCGTAGTAGTGAGGGCGCATTTGCGAGCACCTAGCGGAGGAATAAATTATTTTTGGCGGCAGTTCACTTCGGAGAAAACAAAGTAAAACATCTTGGAAACTGTTTTCGTGAAAGTTGTGTTCTGTTTCAGCGCGTTACTTTATCAAAAAAATAAAATAAAAATTAAGTAGACAGACCGCAGTGGCGCGTCTGCGATCCCCGTTGCGATTGGTTTCTCTTCCTTGCCGCATGTGTGTTTTGCTAGAAAAGTTCAGCACTCCGAACATTGAAAAATCGCACGCACGAAGGGTCCGACGGCCCACTTGCAGCAACTGTGCGAATTCGCAAGTGCGAAAACGCAAGCAAATTCGCCGCCATGTGAAACCGACCTGAGGTGGTAACCGCAGACGCGCGTCTGCCAGGCGACGGCGTGCGTCAGCGCGCCTCCATCTGTCAGAGGCAGCAGTCAAGACGAGGAGTGGGTTCAAGAGTGGGAGTGGTCAAGAAACCAATCGGGTGATGCGGAGACCTCAAGGGGCACAAGCTAAATTCGGAGGAGGTAGAGAGACGTCGCCGCCAGTTGTTATGAATCAAGTCTAAGCGTTTTCACCAGCTTCGGTGCTTTCAAATGTGGCAGGAGCCGTGCAAATTGAAACACCTTTTTTTTTTTCTGGAAAGTAGCGACACTCTTAGATGTTTCCTGCCGCACCCTCACCCGCGCCGCGGTCCTCCTCTCTTTCCTCCTCGCTGTCGCCTCCGGCGCTTCCCACGCTCTCATTGGCTGCGGCGCGCGAAGTCGCCCTGTCAGCTGACTCCACGTCATGGAGGCCTCATAAAACTTGTTTTAGCGATGTTTTACTTCTTTTTCTGCCGCCTTTCTGATCGCGCTGCTACGGCGCACGTGCGTTTTTTAAGTTAAGTGAGCTTCGTTTGGCGGAAGAATGCATGGCTGCTGTGCTTTTCAATGGAGCAGCAGGCCGGAAATATGACTAGCGTTGTTTTCGATTCCCCAGAGGAAAGCGCGATGTCGTGCGACTAAAACAATGGCTGCACAACATCGGAAGAAAACACTTCGCCCTTCCGAAACAAGCCGTTTTTTGCGAGGCAAGTAATGTACTTCTCTTAGTACTTGTAGGCAAAGTTGCATGAACATATTTATAATTTTTGCAAGCCAGCCTCTTTGTTAAATCGTGCACGCAGTGCCATGCACATTTAGCGCGTGTAAAACATGTCGCTTATTTTTTTTAACTGTTCGCGTTATGATACACTCGTCTTTTTTTAGCGTTCGTCTTAGTTTTAAGCCATATAACCTTTACAATGTTGTGCCTGCGACTAGGCGTTCGCCTAAATAATTATGTCTCGATTCCCTTCACAACCTTTTTGTGTAGCACTTGGTAAGCCATTGAAGCGTGGTCCTTTTTGTTCCTGGTATGTTTACGCATTTGTAAGTTTTTATGCTTGAATTTGAGAATGTGGCCGGATCTTTCAAACACATGCTGTAGGCGTCCACCCTTCAGTCTGACGTTCCAAATGAAAAAGAAAAGTATCTCTTAACAGCTACCTAAAGTTATATCGGCATCTACCGTGCTGTAAGCAGCCAGCAACATGAAAGAAAATCGCGTAACTGGCGTGCTTTATACGCGGCTTGTCAAAGAATACGAGCTGCACGCACGACATTTGACCCCTTAATTCTGGTAAAATGTACTTGTTGCATGTTATTACTTATTGTGAAGCGACATAAGTGAAGTTTAAGCTCGTGCATTGCTTCCTTTATTGACACTTCACGCAAGCCCTCAATGCGTCTCGCGTCGTGGCTTTAACCAAAGTGATTTCAGCGCACGCCTGCTTCACCTCCGCCGGGGGTCGGCTCGGTATTGCACTATCTACACGGGATCGGCGCACGTATGAGGAGTGCTTAACGTCTGCTTCACCTCCGCCGGTGGTCGGCCCGACATTGCACTATCTTAGGGATCGGCGAACGTATGAGGAGTGCTTAACGCCTGCTTCACCTGCCACTAGGGTCGGCTCAGTATTGCACTATCTACACGGTATCGGCGCACGTATGGGGAGTGCTTAACACCTGCTTCACCTCCGCGGAGAGTCGGCTCGGTATTGCACTATCTACACGGGATCGGCGCACGTATGGCGAGTGCTTAACGCCTGCTTCACCTCCGCTGGGGGTCGGCTCGGTATTGCACTATCTACACGGGATCGGTGCACGTATGGCGAGTGCTTAACGCCTGCTTCACCTCCGCTGGGGGTCGGCTCGGTATTGCACTATCTACACGGGATCGGCGCACGTATGGCGAGTGCTTAACGCCTGCTTCACCTCCGCTGGGGGTCGGCTCGGTATTGCACTATCTACACGGGATCGGTGCACGTATGGGGAGTGCTTAACACCTGCTTCACCTCCGTGGAGAGTCGGCTCGGTATTGCACTATCTACACGGGATCGGCGCACGTATGGCGAGTGCTTAACGCCTGCTTCACCTCCGCTGGGGGTCGGCTCGGTATTGCACTATCTACACGGGATCGGCGCACGTATGGTGAGTGCTTAACGCCTGCTTCACCTCCGCTGGGGGTCGGCTCGGTATTGCACTATCTACACGGGATCGGCGCACGTATGGCGAGTGCTTAACGCCTGCTTCACCTCCGCTGGGGGTCGGCTCGGTATTGCACTATCTACACGGGATCGGTGCACGTATGGGGAGTGCTTAACGCCTGCTTCACCTCCGCGGAGAGTCGGCTCGGTATTGCACTATCTACACGGGATCGGCGCACGTATGGGGAGTGCTTAACGCCTGCTTCACCTCCGCCGGGGGTCGGCCCGGCATTGCACTATCTTCGGTATCGGCGCACGTATGGGGAGTGCTTACGCCTGCTTCACCTCCGCCGGGGGTCGGCTCGGTATTGCACTATCTACACGGGATCGGCGCACGTATGGCGAGTGCTTAACGCCTGCTTCACCTCCGCTGGGGGTCGGCTCGGTATTGCACTATCTACACGGGATCGGCGCACGTATGGCGAGTGCTTAACGCCTGCTTCACCTCCGCTGGGGGTCGGCTCGGTATTGCACTATCTACACGGGATCGGTGCACGTATGGGGAGTGCTTAACGCCTGCTTCACCTCCGCGGAGAGTCGGCTCGGTATTGCACTATCTACACGGGATCGGCGCACGTATGGGGAGTGCTTAACGCCTGCTTCACCTCCGCCGGGGGTCGGCTCGGTATTGCACTATCTACACGGGATCGGCGCACGTATGGGGAGTGCTTACGGCTGCTTCACCTCCGCTGGGGGTCGGCTCGGTATTGCAATATCTACACTGGATCGACGCACGTATGGGGAGCGCTTAACGCCTGCTTTACCACCGCCGGGGGTCGGCTCGGTATTGCACTATCTACACGGGATCGGCGCACGTATGGCGAGTGCTTAACGCCTGCTTCACCTCCGCTGGGGGTCGGCTCGGTATTGCACTATCTACACGGGATCGGCGCACGTATGGCGAGTGCTTAACGCCTGCTTCACCTCCGCTGGGGGTCGGCTCGGTATTGCACTATCTACACGGGATCGGTGCACGTATGGGGAGTGCTTAACGCCTGCTTCACCTCCGCGGAGAGTCGGCTCGGTATTGCACTATCTACACGGGATCGGCGCACGTATGGGGAGTGCTTAACGCCTGCTTCACCTCCGCCGGGGGTCGGCCCGGCATTGCACTATCTTCGGTATCGGCGCACGTATGGGGAGTGCTTACGGCTGCTTCACCTCCGCTGGGGGTCGGCTCGGTATTGCAATATCTACACTGGATCGACGCACGTATGGGGAGCGCTTAACGCCTGCTTTACCACCGCCGGGGGTCGGCTCGGTATTGCACTATCTACACGGGATCGGCGCACGTATGGGGAGTGCTTACGCCTGCTTTACCACCGCCGGGGGTCGGCTCGGTATTGCACTATCTGCACGGGATTGGCCCATGTATGGCGAGTTTTCTGTCTGCACACGAACATGATCCTGGGGGAACTAGCCCGTAACAGCTTCGCTGTAATTCGCTGTAAAATTGGTTACGTCTTTATGTTTCGTAATAATTAATTAATGAATGACGACTAACGCTGTAGCACTGGCACGAGCGCGTTCGCGCGCTAGCGCCGAGGCGGTCCAAGGAGCCAGCTGTGGAAGGAGACGACGATGCTGGAGCCAGTCATGATGATGATCGTTTTGTGTTAACACACGGACGCGATTTTGGAGGAAGTAGCCCTTAACAACTTCCCTGTAAAATATGACTTCTGTATGTAAACAACAGTACTTTTTTTGTACTCGTCCTATTCAGTACGCCAATTTATTGTGTTGTATTTTGGGTGAAAAATGAGAATTTTCACCCAAAATGAGAACCAGTAAAGTCAAACCTTATAGGAGAGTTATTGATGGGGTTTTACAGGCGGTCACTTAACAAATATAAATGGCATATTCGTTCCCACCAGTGATGCTCGCAGGCGGAAACCGTTTCTGGGATAAGCGCGGCCTCCTTTTACTGAAGCGTCTGCACGTTGAAGGTGACCGTTCTTACGTAATTCCACTCCATGTAGAAGAAGTCAAATGTAGCATCTCCTCGGAAATGTTTTCTCGCGTGTCTAGCATTGATGTATCCTCGTGTATATACACCACGTAAATAATACAAAGTCGCTATTGTACCTGCCTCCACCCCCGCCCCCCGTGTGTGTTCCATGAGCGTTGTTCCATGAGCGTTGTTGCATGAGCGCGGCATAACTATTACGTATACAGAAGCCAGACACACTTAGGGGGCCCCCGCGTGTATGTACGGAAACTGTAGACTTTTGGTCTTGGAGCGATCGACATGACTCGATTTGGGCGAACCGCCCAATTTTTGGCCGATACCCCCGTGGTGGGTAAAGTGCCACTTGTGCAGATGATGCGTTTTTATGCGTGATATAAAGCTGGGTGTGGATATACGCAATAGTGTGTCGGTTTAGCAAGTGAAACGGTGGAAGTAAAGAAAACGAAAGTTATTTTGCTGACCTATACACACAGTAAAACTACACACCTCGCGGCTTATCCTGTCACTAAATGATAATCATCTATAATGCGCGCATTTACTTTCTTTAACCCTCTACACTGGCTACTTTCTGGTCAACAACGCTCTTGTCCCCCTCATACGCGCATGCAGTTCGTCACCTGAAAGTATCGGTCGTGTAGCGTTGAAGAAAGGGAATGCACACAAGGTAGACGAGTATTGTTTAGGGACAAGGTGAGCACCAAAAGGTGCAAACGTTTCTGAGATTGTTACTTTCTTCGGCGAGTTGGCCATTTGATATGCAAAATGGCATATCAAAAATAATAGCGAAGGCTTGAACCCCTGTTCGCGCACTGACGCCGCTTTTTTGTCCGGCTCCGTGTCCCGTTGGCTCTTTCCATCTTGGCATCATTACGAGCGCACCTCCCAAAAGCATCTCTGTAGGCTCCAACGAAGGCGTGGGCGAAAGGTCAGTTCCACTATATATATTCCAAACTCGTTTGCCTGTTCAATGGTGCGTGCCTCCTGCGTGCGCGTGAATGGCGCCGAGAAGGAAGACGTCGTCTTCCGAGAGCCCCAGTCGTGTGCGTCCTTCTCTGGCTTGGTTGTTGTGCCGTGATTGCAGAACTAGCGCCGCGTGGTCGGGTATTATCGTCCCGAGTCTATTGTGGGCCCCGTTGCACCGACGGCTCTTTCAGACATCCCTGCAGCAGCTGGTCGGGAATGGAGCCCGACTATCGTATCTTGTAACAAGTATGCGGTGTCCTCCAGGAAGCAGCTGCGTTTAAATTATTTGCCATTTGTGGACTTGATAGGCTACAATGCCTCTTCGGCGTATCGACCTGTGAAATTTTGGTTCAGCCTATGTTTTGAGAGCATATTTTAGTGTGCGTGCGTGCGTGTTCCCTTTTGTCGTATCTGTATTTTTTTTCTATTTAATTTGCATCCTAAATACGTGCTGTCAGACAAATCTAGGCTAACCATTAATCTCGCTGTATTGGCGGCGAGGAGTTACGGAGTCGCCATCTATCGGAAGCGCCTCGCTGGCGTAGTATGAGGGATCACGCGGCGCGCTCCTCATAGGTTTTGCTGTCAGCGCTCACTAAAAACACCACGCGCGAGCTCTCCCGGACATTTCTGTAAGTACTTTCGAAACGAGAGACGTTTTTTACTGTCTAAATAATAATCTTGGGCAAACTGAAAGCACACAATCGTTTACAGACGCTATCGCTTTACCGAATACGTACAGTGAACGCCACTGCGCGCGGTCGCCGCGATGAAGTCTCCCGAACCGCCTTCTTGCGTGAAAGGTAGGCAAACGCTGAGAGCAAACTATGTGAAATATGTTCTTATAGTGTTTGTAAAACTAAATGCAGCATAATAGAACGAAGCCTCAATGCAGCGATCGCGCAGATCACAGCGACCGACTGCGCGTCTGCATGCTTGTCCACGCACTGTTTCGCTTTCTCCGCACGCGCGTTTTCGCTCCGTGCCATGAGCTTTAGGCCGCAGAATATGAGCATTTGGCAGTATACAAGCAACCATTGTTGCGTGGGCGCTATCAGAGCTGTTCAAAAATAATTTCATTGTAGAGACTTCGACGCCTACAGGGACTGTGATGTGCCGTCGCAACGATTCAATCTCTTTTTTCTGCTAAATTCTTTGACCTTTCAATATTATTTCTCGAGTTGCGTCGCACTGTATGTTTATCGGTGTTCTTAGCGTGCAATTTCCCGCTGCCCCGTTTTTGTAATCCAGTGCATTAATTCAAAACACAAACATGACCATATGCCATGCTTTTTTTAAATGTGCTTCTTACCGCTGCCTTTCCACTCCACTGAACTTGCCAGTATTTATAGCATCGACAAGTTCATAGACCAAACCGTCATGACATTAGTCGGGCAGCGGACTCGGGCGAGCGTCTCAGTGAGCGTTTTCAGAACATCGCAGACCGGGCGCCGTAGCAGAAGTCTTCCTCGCGTCTGTGCTTGCTGCATAACCGAGTTGTAGCCGATGACAGTTTGCCGGTTTTATGTTTCGCGAGCCAAGCTTCACGCAGCTTCTTGTCCTGCGGCTACGTGTGGATAAGCCTGACATCGGCCTCCGTTACGTGCGTCCGGCCCTGCGGCACCGAGCAGTAACGCCTACCATGTTGCGCGCCTTCAAAGGCAGCCACTACCTTTTGTAGTGCTTTCAAGCGTTGTAAAGGAGACACTCGAAGCGGGAAAATTTCGCCACTAAATGAGGACCGCAGCGTACGAGGGAATTTAAAGACGTTTTCAGATCGCTTCGGCGCTCCCGAAGCAGCCGACGCGGCCGCTATGTCCACGTGATCCCTCCTAGCACGTCACGCCGACGGTGGCGCCAGCTTTTCCAGTGGTGGAGCTCGAGGCCAATAGTTCCTCGCTTGCTTGGACCCTGGGCTGTAAATTATTTGACCTGTCGGTTCCTCCCTTCCTTTTTGTTCCTTGTCATATTGCCACTTACAACCGCTATTCCTTTATTGAGAGCACGGGTCACTATACGCGAAGCAGAGCTGCTTTGATTTGATTTTCTGCGGTGTCTACGCGCCAGTAACGATAAAAAGATGGAGGACGCTTAAGCTTTGCCTTTAAGAGTGGAACGTGATAGCATTCAAATATCCCTGACTGGTTCTCACGCTTCCAGGCAGCCGGAGCGTATGTAACCGTAATGTTTACCGGGAAACGCTGGCCGCGAACGCTATGCAAGAAAGCGGGCTTTCTGGTAGAAATGCAGCCTCTTTCGTGGGCCGCGTTGCGGTAAAGCAACTTCGTTGCGGCAGACGCGAGCGCCGTCTGGAGGTATTCCAAGGAACTAGGTGGGCCGCTCTGTGACCTCCAAGATACTCACGCGCCGGCGCGAGCAAATGGCAGACGCCGTGGCCGGTCTATGAATGGTAGAAACGCTGGAAAAGGGGTTTGTTTGAATTTTCGCGTAACAGAGTTATGTTTTCTCGTATAGTGAAATTACAA
The DNA here is from genome assembly GCF_023375885.2 of Dermacentor andersoni. Lineage (NCBI taxonomy): Eukaryota > Metazoa > Arthropoda > Arachnida > Ixodida > Ixodidae > Dermacentor > Dermacentor andersoni. The sequence continues at coordinate 179,499,622 of NC_092814.1, forward strand.
TCTGACGCTATCATATCTGTAGGTTGTAAGTCGTACTTTGTGATTTTTCTACGTATTTTAGCTTGAGAAATTCAATTATTTCAGTAACTTCCTTGCGCCACCTGGAGAGTCTGGGTGTGAGTGGTTCGAAAATATTTTTTGGCCGGAATGATGTCTGACGCGGGACACCGACGCCGGATTTTCTGCGACGCGGGACCCTTAACGCTATCGCGTTAATAAATTACAGCTCGTGAAGATGCAGCTGCCTTTTTTCCACAGCCAGAAATAGCTTTCCCGATAGGATTTGTCTTTCTGCTCAATATAGTGCAAACACCTTAAGGCAGTTTCGACGAGGATTGCGAACGCCTTGGTGTAGTGAAAAGGCCTACGTGTGGGTGCACCTCTGCGCAAACGCCCGGCCCCTACTTTCGCTTACGTTTGTCCATGGAAGTGTTGCATCTTGTAGCGTCATGCGGCATGGACGCGCCGACCTGCGAAATCTGCAAACGCGCCTTTACGTGGCCATTTAAGGAGACATATAGACATCATAGCCATCGTGAGCCGAATGGAGTATCGAGATCATAGTAGCTTGGCACAAGTCGCCAGGAAAACGAAAATATTTTCACTCCATCGCGATTTAAATTCCATGTTCACGACGTCCGATCCTTCGTGCCGCCGTCGTTGTTGTGATCGTGGTGTTACCGTCGTCGTGGTCGCGCTATCATTTTTGTCGTTGGGCTGTAAACATGGCGGTCCTTTACGGCACGCAAGGCCCTGTACTTCTCTTTTTTTCTTTCGTTTTTCATTTTTGTCATGCGTGTCGCTTGCATGATAGGCGTCCCCCTTAAGGCATGTTGCTTGTAGCATGCCTCGCGCCTACAACGTTGCTTTGTGGAATGCACACGCACACACAATTGACGCCATGCCGCAAGCTCACCACTCGGTGAGCCCGTCAGGTGACATAAAGTGCACGCGAATTTAACAAGGCAAGGCTCGCATTCCACAATGACGGGTGATCCCTCCATCCCCATTTCACCTCCCTCTTTTCCCTTCGCCTACAGAAATTGAGGTCGAGGACGCAATCCGCGCAGCGCTTACGAGCGTTTGAGTGTGACCGCGGAAGGAATGCTTAGCCTAAGAAGTAGAAAGAAACAACGTCGTCGAGAGAAACCAACGAGGGAGTCCCAAAGGAGTGAGAGGGCAAAAAGAAAAATATATCTGGTAGGGATGAGGCAATCGTGTTGCTTCGCGCACGTGACCGTAACAAACACTTTAAAGGAAAAAGAGAGACAGAAGAGCGTTAAAATGGGCTCTACCACAATTGCTGCGCGTCCACTAGACACGATGAGAGCGAAACGATATTGAGCACAAGCACGCACAAGAAGAAGCGAGAAAGAAAAGTGCCGACCGAAGAAAAACAAATAAGACCCTATCCCCCCTTACCAATTCGAGGGCCGAGAACGCCGAGGCAGAAAACAAGAGAGCGCGTTTCCGCGCTATAAAAGGTTGTCGTCACCGTTCCGCCTCTTCTCTTATTGTGGAATTTTTCGCTCCCGCTGTGCCCATCCTTAGCCTTTATTTTTCTCTCTCGCTTTCTCTCTCTCCCTCTCTCTTAGCGTCGTACGGATGGATGCTTCGCATAGCACGAATCGTCGATGAGTGTGTGCGTACCCAACAGCCGTCGTCTGACTCGTTTCTGTCGTCGTCTGGCGCGCTGCTCCTGCTTGCCACGTCTATTACCATCCACCCGTCTACACCCCGCCACCCCCCACTGCCTCCCCATTTTTTCCCCCACCAGCATGACTGCTGCTTGTCTTTTTGTGTTTCATACGCTTGATTCTCTCTCACATTTCCGAGTGTTTCTTTTTGTTTGGTTTATTTTTGCTGCGTTCCTGTCGGGGGGCCTTCATTCGTTCTGACTTTTCATTTTAGACAAGGGAGGCGAAGGCTGGAGAAACAAAGAAAAGCAGAAAGAAGTCGCTCCGTTTCTCTCACCACACTGCTGGAGGGAGGTAAATGGGCTAAAGTAAGGGGAAAGAGAGGGCGGGGTACACCACGCGATGGATAAAAATCTTGTTAAAAGGAACATCATGAACATGGAGGGGAATTGACAAAGGTATGAAGCAACATATATATATATATATATATATATATATATATATATATATAATATGCCTAAAGGTTGGAGGGGAAAATATCAAGCAAGCTGCGCTACAGGAAAAGAAATGTGTAACGCACAGATATGAGGGACAGAACCCATGCAGCGCGGACGAGCTATATAATAGTACGGTAGAACCGTGCTGAACCCTCCCTCCCCCGCCCTTTCCCTTCACCCTCATCGTTGCCTTCGTAGTAAGGAGGAGCGCGAAAAAGGAACAAGTTCGGTTCGTTTCCCTTCGAAGACGTCATTTTTTCTCCTTCTCACTTCCGCTTCTTTCCTTTTCATTTTATGGGGTCCTCGCTCGCCCATTCGTTTTTATTTGATACCATTTTCATTTCGCTCGCGCCTATTCTGTTTTCTTTTTTGTGCGTGTGGGCTTATTGGTTTTTTTCCCTCGTTTATTTCTTGCTGCCGTTGTGCTCGCCCTCCGTAGGGCTCTGCTAGGGCTGCTGTTTCTTTCTGATGAGTCTTTAGTTTGGACGAGTCGGTCGTTTACTTTCTGTCGCTGTCTTGTTTGCCGAGAGGAAGGCCCCCCCTTTCGCTTTCCTCCCCTCCTCTGCGGCTCTCGTTCATTTGCTTCTTCTTCAGCCTCTCGCTCAGCTCTCTCTCATCCTCTCTCCACGAAGTGAACCCGCCGTCTTCGCAACTCCCTCCTTCGCGCTGTTCCTCCTCCCTGAAGAGGTCGTCCGAGAGAATGTGTATTTCATTTCGCACAACTCTCGTTTCGACTAGTTTATTTTCTTTTCTTCGCGTTCGAGCATGCTGTCGCATGCTATTCTTGTTGCACGTTTTCTATCTCTTTTTATTTTTGTTAGTACTGTTATTCTCTCCGTGCCCAAGCTTGCACGAGATAGATAGATATATATTATTTGCCTTTTGCTTCGCAGTTTTCTCGTTCTCGGCCTACGGTGGCTGTTTGTCCACTGGTTATTACATTGTGTGTGCGTGCGTGGTTGGTTGGTCGGCGAGTTTCGTCGGCACATCGTAATAAGGATGCCCTTGGAAAAAGCAAATGGTGCAAGGGGAAAGCAGGGCGGAAAAGTGTGAGACGCTGCGAAAAAAAGTGGCAGAACACGATTTAAGCGCGTCGCAGAAAGGGAAGTGCGTAGTATAGTAGTCTCGCGACGAAGTGCTCGTATACGCCTAAGGCGAAAATAACGCGTTCCCGGCGCGGAGAATTATAACTGTACGAGAAAACAGATGAAGTAAGATGGACGTCGGCAAAAAAGAAAATAAACGATCGGGTGCTGGACTTTGGTGGCTAGCGTGCAAACACACGTGAAAATGAACTCCTTTTTGTCCCTTCTCTCCTCCCCCTCTCTCTTTTTTCTGTCGATTCATCCTGCAGAGAGATTTTGTCTGAATGGTTCCCTGATTGCGCAGCGTAGTTCGCGCATGACCACGGGAGCACATCACGCCTTATCCATCTTTCATTGTTCTTTCTTTATTTTTTTATTTTTATTTTTTGCTTGCGCAGTGTGATTTGTGCCCCGCACTCGGTTTCGCCATTTCGTTTTCTTTCTTTTTTAAACACTCCTTCCTTTTATCGACGGCATGCCGTGTCGCAATCACTTGACACCGCATTCTAACAGCGTTATTTTCTTATCACAAGGTGAATGGCTCCGTGCCTCTTTTGCAACGCTTCAAGGTCGCACGTACGTTCAGGGAATGCGTCTTGCCGGGTGCTCGATGCAGTTGAAAAAATTCCCGCCCACAGTTTTTTGTGGGCGCTCAGGGCTGGAGAACCCGTATGCCGTATATATAGTCATGGTGCGCGTCGTCGTAGTGATGGCGTTGCGCAGTATGAAATGAGAGCGAACAAAGTGAATTGCTGTCGTTCCCGTAACCAGCTCGCGTTATTGGCTTGTAATGCCTCCAGCCGTGGTCGTATGTAATGCCCGATAGCCGATATAAATGCCCGAGCCGTAATGCTTGGGCATTTGTACTCCGAGATGCCTATCGCGGAGCCGCCATGTTCTGGTCCTCTGCTTGGCCGGTGACCTTCTCACACGTTTTCATTTCTGCTTAGCTTCTTGGGAGCACAAACGGCGCTCCTGTGTGCGCGGCGCACAGGGCAAAATGTCGTGACTGCGTGTTTAACCATGCCGGTGCTGGCACGGGAAGATTGCAGACTTATTAATCAGCTACCTCTGTGTGAACATTTCAATGCGCCCACCGAACCGTATCCACCACAATAGCGGGCCAGCGGCTGCAAGCGCAGCGTAATGGGCCGTTGTCAAGAGCTCAAGAGGAGATTCTCTGCCGCCGCCCGCACGGCCCACTGTTCTGCCATCTCACGGCACATCAGCCTGTGCACGTTAGGGATGAGCCGTTTGGGCGCCTGTCATCAGCCTGAGCCTCACTTCGCCTGTCGGTCGACAAATTTCTTAACAGTGAAATATGGGGGCGCTATCAAGAGGCCAGCGGAGTCGGTACTGACGCCGCCCGCCGCGTTTGCCATCAGTGGCTACATGACATTATACTGCTGCCGAGCCCGAGACTGCACTCCGACGTGGGCGGATATGCAAAAACACTCGTCTATATATACCATTTCAAAAATGGGTGTGCGTTACTCTGGAGCTCCGCCCTATTTCGCCCGTGTGTTGTTTTGAGACTCTCTCTCTCTCTCTCTCTCTCTCTCTCTCTCTCTCGGAGCTTCGTAATCTTGGGGAAAGTACATAAGCACCTTGTTTGGGGACAGGAACCAGTTATACTTTGCTCGCCAAATCTTTGGAAATAATTGAAAAGGAACGATTTTTGCTGCGAAAGGAAGAATGGTGCACACAGACACAGGGACAGATGGTCAGACATAGCTAAATTGATGGACTGAATAAGACAGATATATAAAACAGACGGATAAACATGCATGTAGACGCATAGACAAATGAATATATAGATTTGCTCGAGACTGACTGGCTGTCTGGGATAATGGCAACCTGCTGTTCATGATCTGAGAATGCCTGCTAAACGCACCCCAGCCCATTCTTATTCTTCTGATTATTTCAGTCTCATGATCCGGATCCGCGGTCACTACCTGTCCTAAATAGATGTATTCCTTTACCACTTCCAGTTCCTCGCTACCTATCGTAAACTGCTGTTCTCTTCCGAGACTGTTAAACATTACTTTTGTTTTCTGCAGATCAATTTTTAGACCCACCCTTCTGCTTTGCCTCTCCAGGTCAGTGAGCATGCATTGAAATTGGTCTCCTGAGTTACTAAGCAAGGCAATATCATCAACGAATCGCAAGTTACTAAGGTATTCTCCATTAACTCTTATCCCCACTTCTTCCCAATCCAGGTCTCTGAATACCTCCTGTAAACACGCTGTGAATAGCATTGGAGAGATCGTATCTCCCTGCCTGAAGCCTTTATTTATTTGGATTTTGTTGCTTTCTTTATGGAGGACTACGGTGGCTGTGGAGCCGCTGTAGATATCTTTCAGTATTTTTACATATCGCTCGTCTACACCCTGATTCCGCAATGCCTCCATGACGGCTGAGGTTTCTACTGAATCAAACGCTTTCTCCTAATCAGTGAAAGCTATGTATAAGGGTTGGTTATATTCCGCACATTTCTGTATCACCTGATTGATAGTGTGAATATGGTCTGTTGTTGAGTAGCGTTTACGGAATCCTGCTTGGTCCTTTGGTTGACAGAAGTCTAAGGTGTTCCTGATTCCATGTACGATTACCTTAGTAAATACTTTGTAAGCAACGGACAGTACGCTGATCGTTCTATAATTTTTCAAGTCTTTGGCGTCTCCTTTCTTATGGATTAGGATTATGTTAGCGTTATTCCAAGATTCCGGTACGCTCGAATTCATGAGGCATTGCGTATACAGGGTGGCCAGTGTTTCTGGAACAATCTGCCCATCATCCTTCAACAAATCTGCTGTATACCTGATCCTCCCCAGCTGCCTTTCCCCTTTGCATAGCTCCCAAGGCTTTTTTTACTTCTTCCGGAGTTACATGTGGGATTTGAAATTCCTCTAGACTATTCTCTTCCATTATCGTTGTGGGTGCCACTGGTACTGTATAAATCTGTATAGAACTCCTCAGCCACTTGAACTATCTCATCCATATTAGTAGTGATATTGCCGGCTTTCTCTTAACGCATACATCTGATTCTTGCCTATTCCTAGGTTCTTCTTCACTGCTTTTAGGCATCCTCCGTTACTGAGAGCGTGTTCAATTCTATCCATATTATACTTCCTTGTGTCATCTGTCTTACACCTGTTGATTAACTTCGAAAGTTCTGCCAGTTCTATTCTAGCTGTAGAGCTGGAGGCTTTCATACATTGGCGTTTCTTGATCAGATCTTTCGTCTCCTGCGACAGCTTACTGGCATCCTGTCTAATGGAGTTACTACCGACTTCTATTGCACAGTCCTTAATGATGCCCACAATAGTGTCGTTCATATCTTCAACACTAAGGTCCTCTTCCTGAGTTAAAGCCGAATACCTATTCTGTAGCTTGATCCGGAATTCCTCTATTTTTTGTCTTACCGCTAACTCATTGATCGGCTTCTTATATACCAGTTTCTTCCGTTCCCTCCTCAAGTCTAGGCTAATTCGAGTTCTTACCATCCTATGGTCACTGCAGCGCACCTTGCCGAGCACGTCCACATCTTGTATGATGCCAGGGTTAGCGCAGAGTATAAAGTCTATTTCATTTCTAGTATCGCCATTCGGGTTCCACCACGTCCGCTTTCGGCTATCCCGCTTGCGGAAGAAAGTATTTATTATCCGCATAATATTCTGTTCTGCAAACTCTACTAATAACTCTCCCCTGCTATTCCTAGAGCCTATGCCATATTCCCCCACTGACTTGTGTCCAGCCTCCTTCTTGCCTACCCTGGCATTGAAGTCGCCCATCAGTACAGTGTATTTTGACTTTACCCATCGCCGATTCCACGTCTTCATAGAAGCTTTCGATTTCCTGGTCATCATGACTGGATGTAGGGGCGCAGACCTGTACGACTTTCAATGGTACGGGGCAGAAACTTAGAGGCTTACGAAAAGGGTTCTACTTAAATTGAGGACGACGCAACGAGCTATGGAATGAAGAATGATGGGTGTAACGTTAAGGGATAAGAAAAGAGCAGATTGGGTGAGGGAACAAACGCGAGTTAATGACATCTTAGTTGAAATCAAGAAAAAGAAATGGGCATGGGCAGGACACGTAATGAGGAGGAAAGATAACCGATGGTCATTAAGGGTTACGGACTGGATTCCAAGGGAAGGGAAGCGTAGCAGGGGGCGGCAGAAAGTTAGGTGGGCGGATGAGATTAAGAAGTTTGCAGGGACAACATGGCCACAATTACTACATGACCGGGGTAGTTGGAGAAGTATGAGAGAAGGCTTTGCCCTGCAGTGGGCGTAACCAGGCTGATGATGATGATGACGACGACGACTGGCTGTATTTATTGATCGAGAAGGAATATGCTACGTATGCACACGGGCTTGACATCAGCTTCATGTTCGGACACCTTGGCATCGACCGATAATCTATTGACTCATCCAATTGCTTTTTTCTGGCAGCATGAAGCCTACAGTGAAAGAGAATGAGTATATTTGTGTTAATTGTCTGACATTTAAGAAGCTGTGGTAACTTTAACCTTGCTCAAGAGACACGGGAAAATTCTCTTCGCCTGTAGTAATCTTTCTAACACGCAGCCAGGCAGCACTCATCCTTGCCTTGAACAAATTAATGTTTCAGATTACCTTCGACACAATACATAGTCCAGGCTGTGCTTTTTACTCGCCATACATGCAGTATATTTCGTTACCCTTGCAGTAAGAGTTTCGAAGTGCGGATAAAATGTCATATCTTCCGCATGCAGAACTACATGTATACACTTGTATCGCTCGGATTACATTAAAATTTTATCTCTTGAACGCACAAAATAAATTTTAGCTGAGGAGAAGCCAAATATACTCATCAGCGCAAGTACGTAAAAAAGAGGAAAAAAAAACCCTTTCTCCTCATGCCACATCTTGATAGGATGCACACTTCCTTCTCTGGTAGCATTATAAAAGAGGGCATGTTGACGCAAGGTTCTCCTGGCCTTTTTAACGCAACAGCGTTAAGGGCTTCGTCTCACAGAAAATCCGGCGTCGGCGTCCGGCGTCTGAATATCGAAGCACACATACCCAACCACGCAGGCCCTCCATGTGACGCAAGGAAATTACTGAAGTAATTGAAGTTCTCAAGGTAAAATGCGTATAAATATCGTAAAGTACGACTTACACACAACCTACAGACATGATAGCGTCGGATTGTAATTTGAATATACGAGAAAACAAAATTGTGTTACGCGGAAACTCAAACACAAACCCTTTTTAACGCGATAGCGTTTTCGAGCTGCCGGTTGAGGTCTGCATTAGTAGGAGCGGCACGGCCCCCTCGGTTCCTTGCACATCATCAAAAGAACAACCATAAAGCTTGCGTTCGTGCATAGTGTTCGCCGCCAGCGTTTCCCAGTGAACATTACGGTTACATGAGCTGCAGTTGCCGAGAAGCGTGAGAAGCACTCGGGGATCTTTGAATGCTATCGCGTTGCAATCTTGAATGCGAAGCTTAAGCGCCCTCCAATTTTTTTTTTTTTTTATCTCTAGCGCTTCCATAATCCATTCGTTTCATTACTTGTCAGCCATCATTTATTCGGCGTAATCGAGAAATAAATTTTCAGTTGTTGGTGCGTCTTGTGATCGTCTTCTTGCTCGTCCTTCATGTTCTTTGGCGCTCTGTAGTGCCATAATGAACGAACTAGCGCAACAATTCGTTTTGACGGATTACCTGCAACCCACTGTCTTACTTGCCTAAAGGTGCACGCGCTGTTTTACATTTATGAATCAACATTTTGTTTAATTTTAATATGAATGCAATGACGAACAGACTGCACGGCCGTAAGAAACGTATACAGCATTCACAGAGCGCCGACACGATGCGGCATTCCCTTTTTTTTTTTTATTTGTCACTTCCCGTATAGACATTAGGAAGGAGCAAGCCATTTTTCGGTTGGTTTTTTTTTTCTTCTTTTTTCTTTCGTGTGTAAGTTAGGAGAAGCATAGTCAGAAACTTATTTTTCACTGATATCCTCGGCAGTTGATGACTCTTGCAACTCCAACTTACTGCCTTATTCTACCAAAATAAAAGCAACTTAATGCCTCATTCCACCAAAATAAAAGGTGCCGATGAGGAGGAGGGAAGCTCATTTTCTGACAGCGAATCTTAATCTTCGGGTTGCCTGCTGGCCGCTCATTCTTCGCTTCATCAATGACCGAATTCCGTTCACCATCCTTCACCACCATCCTAACGCCCAATAGCCTCGGAACAGGGGGCCAAATGAAATAAACCTCTCTCTCTCTCTCTTCTGATCATCCTGAACGCTGCTAGCAGCACAGTGAGGGAAAAAAACAAAAAAACAAAGGAAGAAGTTCACGGTTCTCTTTCCCGGCGATCCTCTTCGCTCGTACGCCGCCGCCGCGCAAGTGCTGACTAGCATCGTCGCGCGCTGTGCCGACGGTATCGCGCAGGACGGCGAAACCAACGGCGAATGGAGCACTCGGTATCGGCCAGGGTCCGCAGGGTGTCGGCGGGCGAGTGCGCGCGCGCATCTTCGCGCGGCGAGCTGTACAGCGCGGCGGAATGGCCTTTTCGTGTTCTCCAAAAGCCTGCACACTCCGGAAGAAATTATCCGCGCTGGTGTGTGTGTGTGTGTGTGTGTGTGTGTGTGTGTGTGTGTGTGTGTGTGTGTGTGTGTGTGTGTGTGTGTGTGTGTGCGCGCGCCTTTCTGCATCGTCGGCTTCCCCGGCGTCTGTGCTTCCCGGACTCCCCACGTCACTACGTCGCGGGCACCGCCTCTCTCCATCGCCTCCCTCTTAAGTGACTTTTTGCACACCTCCTCTTATCTGGGCATTTTATTACCAATACGCCATCTCTTATTCGCCGGCCGCACCCTGCTCCCGCTCGTGGTTACCGCGCGCAGCGTAAGTTTCTTCCTTTCTTTTTCTTTCCCCGGCTATTTTCTGTTTTCCCCACCGCTCATTCCCTGGAATCCTGCCGCCGATGCCATGCGCCCGAAACCTGTATACGTAGAATGTGCGTTGCGTGCACATGCGCGAATCTTACATGCACACGTGGACTATATGCGCCGTTAAGCGTCATTCCTGCGTCAGGGCCTCTCGTTTAATTTCTCCTCGTCTCACCCTTTTATTTGCCTTTCTCTCACCCCTCGTGTTTCTCTGCTCTCTCTCTCGAAGATATCCCGCTGCCGACTGTTATGCTTGTTTCTGTCGACGAAAATGTGCATGTGAGTATCGGACCTTAATGCGAGTCCGCGATATTCCCAAGTCGCTCGAACGTGCTGGGAATCATTTCTTTTTTCTTGTACCGTGCGTGCCGCTTCTGCCTTCGCGCCAGCCGGGCGTTGATGGCTCTCCTTGCGCGAGTGCCGCTCCTGCATAGAAAACTCCGGGGACGACGGTTAGAGCCGTTCTGGAAACTCTTTTCATCATATCTTTGCCAAACGCGCCGCGGCAGCCCGAACACCGTCGCCTCCGGGCCGACGTGCGCTAATTGAGACGCATTACGGCCGCCCGACGCGGTACGCTCCCGCTCGCGAATGGCGCGCCGAATGCGCTGCGTGCGCACTGTATGCGCCTGGTGTTCGTGCGTGTGTATGTGGGCCGTTTACTAATAACGATAACGTGTTCTCGTGGAAGATGATTAGCGTTATGGTAATGCGGATGAGGCGTTTTTGGCTTGGACTTATTGCCCGCTGCGCTGCATGCTTTACGTTCTGTCGCTTTTCGGTGATCGACGCGCGCGTGTGCTTCTTATGCCAGGCACGTTGAGGCTCGCTGCGTACGTCGTGTTTTGAAGCTTCAAGATGGGAATCGACGCCGACTGGCGTAGAACCATAGTGCTGCTCATCGGTCGCTTTCCGGAGCGCAGATATAGATAGATTAAAATTCGTGCCGAGGGGAAGCTGAAAAAAAAAAATCCAATCTCTGTTTTGTTCCGAACATTGCTAGCCTTAGAGGGATGCGTGCTTTTATAAACTGTGGAATGAAACATTTAGTGAAGCTAGTTTGATAGAATACGGTTCTAAAATGCCGAACAAGTTGGTCTCGCAGTGAGAAGAGGCGTCGTAAGCCAGAAGGAATGCAAAACTCACAAATGGGGTGGCGACGCCAACTTGAACCTTCCAGCACAAGGTCCCCGTGACTCCAAGTATTTTAGTAACTCAGATACATGTGTGTATATACTGTACAACGTCACGCACACATCGCAAGTGAAACAAAATAGTGCGCTGCCGACCGCGGTGACTGTGGCATTCCGCTGCTCAGAGCGAGGTCGCTGATTCGGTTTCTCGTGGCGCCTACACCACCGGGTGATTGAAATTCACTTAGCAGTTTTCCATTATGCGGCGTCCTGGGGTGTAGCTTTTTGATCAAAGAAATCGATCAATCGCCCGTTTAATCAATCGGTCAATCAATCAAAAGAATGCACCAGGTAATTACAACGGTTTATCTACACGGCCGTATAGGTCTGCCGTCTGGCGTAGGAAGAAACCGAGTGAAATGGACAAAACGCAACGCGGCCATCCGCTTTCTGCTCCGTGCCGCAGCAGACCGCGATCCGCGACGCGGCTTTCATGGCAAGCCGCAGCTCTCCGCTGCCGGCTAGCTAGGCACAAAATACTGCGCCACGCTCAAGACGAACAATTGTACGAGCGTATACAGGCAGGTCGCTTGTTGACACGACGCACTATCGCGGCGCTGAGCGCTTGCTTGCCGATTCATTCGCCGGTTCGAACGCGAGCAGAACGGACATTTTGACGACGACGCGGGGACCCCCGGAGGAGGAATAATAACCATGCCCGAGTTGTGGCACGACGGGGAGGGAGAACGGGCGAGCAAGGCCCGCGCTACCTCGGCAGTAGAATAGCAAGAGAAAGCCACAAGAGAAAGAAAGTGGCACGCAAAAAAGAAGCGAGACACGCTAGAGCGAGCGGCGCTGGCGTGGAGAGCTTGCGGGCGGCGTTGAGGCTCGAGAGGGCCGCCCTCCCCTCCTGGTCAGGTCCTGAGCGCGCACGCATTTGCATAAGCGAACACGTGTTCCTCCCATTTGCTCGGACATTTGGCGCTGTCGGTCGGGCGAGCGCCCCGCGCGTATAAAACGCGCATGCTTGTGCGCTATTGCCCGCGTTCTTTTCTGGTTTCCATCGATCCTCACTTTCCCACTTTCTCTCTCGTCACAGCAGCGCCGCTCTCTCGCGCGTCGTTGTTCACCCCACCAACGCGGAGGCCGTCTGTCGTAATTCTTCCGGCCGTCTTTTACCTCGTCGTCGCCTCGCAGTGTGTGTTGCGTGCTCGACCAAAATCGCCCACCGATGTGCTTGTGCCATTTTGGCTTGTGCTTAAACAAGCCCCGCCATAGCTCGGCTTGCCGCGTGGCGATTGAGGCCACCGAAATCTCGCTGTAAACTGTACGCCGGCTTGTTTACGCTGGACACCTCCGCAGAAGGCGAACGCTGTTCGCTAGTCAAAAATTCAACTAGAGACTGAAGCTGCTCAGCGGGTCATGTCGCGCTGTTATGAAGCTCTCCGGATCAATTTTGACCACGTGGTTTTCTTGCTTATTATTTTTTATTTTAACGTGCACCCAAAGATCGTACGCGACCGCTTTTGTATTCCAGCCCCAAGGAAATGCGGCCGCCGCGTTCGGCAATCTAACCCTAGTCAGCACTCGTGATAAGTAAGAGACGTTGAGAATACTTGTGGAAAAAATGCAGGGAACCCATTTGTAGATTCGGAATCGTAAGCGTCGGCACAATATAGGTAGCTATAGAGGTTTTAATGACGATAGTAAAGAACGAAATCAGTTGGAAAAATGCTAGACGGCGATAGATGTAGTAAAGCCTGATTAGCTGAAGCAGGCTATAGGCGACTATTTGTCGCCCCTCCCCACGCCCCCTTTTCAACGGGGTTGCCAATAAACATCAGCAGCAGCCTCTTTTTATATCCGCTGCAGGACGAAGGCCTCTCCCGGAGATCTCCAATTACCCCTGTCTTGCGCTAGCTCATTCCAACTTGCACCTGCAAATTTCCTATTTTCATCAGCCCACCTAATTTTTTGCCGCCCTCGACGGCGCTTCCCTTCTCTTGGCACCCATTCTGTAACTCTAGTAATCCACCAGTTATCTGCCCTGCGCATTACACTGCCTTCCCAGCTCCATTTTTAATGCGAAAGCATTATAGGCCCCATTACGCGAAAATTCGGCGTTGTAGTCGGCGGTGTGGCCGAATGATGGTACCAAAAATGGCCGACGGCGAAGAGTAAATCCACAAGAAAAAATACTCGAATTGACGTCAAACTTATCTGGAGGTTCCTGTAAACAAAGTAAATGAATGTCCTTGAAAATAATATCAGGTAAATTTCGGTCTGGGTGGGAATCGAACCCGGGTCTCCTCGCTGCGAGACGGGCACGCTTCCCCGACGCGACATCGGCTCCATTGTTTGAGTAAACTAAATGTGTGCCTAGCGCGTGCGTCATTGCGCACATCAAGTCGCGGCCATCTGGCTGACTAAACGTGTGGCCGAGAGCGTGCATCGTTGTACACGTGACGGCACAGCCAGTGGGTAGGAGCTGGCGCCACGTCATTACTGTATAAAATGAGTGCATAATATAAAAAGCATTAATGTCCAATTGAATGCCGCTGAGCGGTCCTTCAAGTTACGAACTCCTCGCGGTCAAGCGGGCGCGTTGAGACACTTGGCGCATTTTCATTTGGCCATATACCGAGGCGCAGTTAAAACGCAGGCGAGATCTAGCGCGGACAAGAAACGCGCAGGAAAAAAAAAAAAAAAAAACACTTCACCAAACTGACTATAATGCTTTCTCTTGTAGTCTTAAGTGTCTCTGCCGAATTTTTTTTCTTTTAATGTCAACTGGAATATCGGCTATCCCCCGTTTGCTCTCTGATCCACACCGTTCTCTTCCTTTCTCTTAACGTTACGCCTAGCATCTTTCGTTCCATCGCTCTTTTTGTGGCCATTAACTTAGTCTGGATCTTCTTTGTCAGCCTCCAAGTTGCTGCCTCACATGTTAGCATCGGTAGAATGTAATGATTGTACACTTTTCTTCACAACGATAGTGGTAAACTCCCAGTCAGAATTTGGTAATGACTGCTGTATGTGCTCCAACCCATTTTTACTCTTCTGTGAATTTCCTTGTCAGAGTCAGGGTCACCTGTGAGTAGTTGACCTAGGTAAACGTACTCCTCTACAGACTCTAGAGGCTGGCTGGCGATCATGAATTTTTGTTTCCTTGCCAGGCTATTGAATGTTATCTTTGTCTTCTTCATATTGCTGCTGTCTCGGTACACAGGACCGTATCGAGTGCTGCGTGCCGTGGCTCCAGTTACGTACGAAATCGCCCCAGTCAGTACCAGTGCCTCATCTGCCCCGAATTCCACTGACGTTGTACATGTCGCCCGCCTGAAACCATATTACTCTGCTGTTATCACCGATATTTAGACGCACCGGGACGGTGCTTCTGTCGCCGGGGAGATTATACATGCATATTGCGTGTTTCATGTGGGCGATGCGCGCGGGCGCCCCGGCGAAGACGACGAACGCTTTCTGGCTTTCGAGCTGTCGGCTGAACTGGCCAGCGCTGCAGTTATCCTTTGTAAATATCCTTTGTAAATAGTCTTCAGTTCTTACTATTTCGTTCGCGTAATATTAATCTTAAACCCCACTCTTGCATTTTCGCGATTAAGGTTGTCAAACATTTGTTGCAACTCATCTCCAGTGTTGCTAAACAGGACATTGTCACCTTCAAACTTAAGGTTGATCAGATATTCACCGTATATCCTCACTCATGCCTTCCCTGTCTAATAGCTTGGATACTTCTTCCAAGCATGCAGTGAATAGCATTGGAGAGATTGTGTCTCCTTGCCTCAACCCTTTTTGATGGGTACTTTTCTGATTTTGTTCTGGAGAACCAAGCTAGCTGTGGAATATTTATAGATTTTTCCGAAGGTATTCACGTATGCCTCCTGTACTCCTTGATTACGCGCTGCCTCCATTACCGCTAGTATCTCTACTGGATCAAATGCCTGTTCGTGGTATGTGAAAGCTATATAGAGGTTGATTGTACGCCGCAGATTTCTTACTACTTCTACTTCTACTGCTAATAATGTTAATAATAATAATAATAATAATAATAATAATAATAATAGAAACCTCCGTGAATGACGACGCTTTCATCGAGCGTGTGGCCTGAAATACGTATTACGCGCACTTGCCTACATATGTTTGGAATTAAGAAAATGCGAATTTAAACATAGTGCGCTCCAATGATACAGCCAGCAATTTATGGGTGTATTTTGAACCGTGGGATCAATTTGGTGCCCCACTTCAGGCTAGCCATCCATACTGCGAAGTGCTTTTCACAGTTTGTGCATAATATAGATTATTTTCTTCGCGCCTTGGCAGCACTGAGGGCCCCCAAGCAACTTCCGATCTCGTGTGCTCTACGCATATAACACCTGAATACATCGGCATATTATGTCAAAAAAAAAACTTGTTTTGAAGTTAGGTTGACATAGGCAGCGCCCCTAAATAGTCTGTTGAACTCTATAGATGTGGACAGGTGTATTCAGGATGTTTCACGTAACTTGTGCCTAGAATTCCTTTAAAGAAAGTGATTAGCCGCAGCAGAATCAGACCAACGGCATATGGTTGGCCATCATGTGGCACTTCTTAGAGTATTTTTTTTTATATTCCGCTTAATTAGTTAATTAAGTAAGATGAATTAAGCAAAATGTTTAATATTCAGTGTAGGGCCAAGTGCGTTTCGTTGTGTTGTAAAGGTGGCCCGGAAACGACCGATCCAATTTTTTGTGCCAATGTACATTGCGTGGCGATTTTTTTCGGCGTTTCAAAAGGACTCGCGAAATATGGAATAAAACCACGTGACTGCGCTCGTGCGCTATCGTATTGCAGTGCCCTCAACCGCGCGTCTAGCCTATATCCCTAATCAGGGACGACGGCGCCTCCTTTCCTTGTACCACTGCCAAAGATGCTGACGCACTGTGAAGCCGATGCCTAGAGCCGCGGCCGCTGACTTCGCCACGGTCCTCGCGCGAGTTCTTTCGCAGGTACCGCGATTGAGAGCGCTGCAATACGATAGCGCACGAGCGCAGTCACGTGGTTTTATTTCATATTTCGCGGGCTTTCATTAAACGCTGAAAAAAATCACCACGCAGGGTGTACGTTGCCACAAGAAATTGGATCGGTCGTTTCTGAACCCTCTCTACAACGCAACTAAACGCACTTGGCCCTAAAGTGAATATTAAAAATTTTGCATAATTCATCTCAGTTAATTAGTCAGCGAAATATAAACAATACTCTAAGGAGCGCCACGTGACGGCAAACCATATGTAGTTGGTTTCATGCAGCTACGGCTAAACACAGCTTTTTTTTTTGGTTCTAGGCACAAGTTACGTGAAACATCCTGTATACGTGCTAAAAGGTAGGCAGTTGTCGCAATACTGAACACGCGTATACGAATACGAAACTTTGCTCGGGCGAACACCCTCGCGCCGTAATAGGCGTCACTTCGTTTTGATTGAAGGTGAGAAATGACAGGGCGGAACCGGCGTTTTGTGACAAGTGAGGGCACCAGACGATACGGGCCCGCGTTTCAATGTTGAGTGCTATCGGAAATAACGCAACCACGAGTTTTAAACGTTTTTGTGTTACATGACTGTTTCAGTCGAAAGATCTAAAAAAAAACTTCATATTAACGACTATAGTAGCTGTCGCTGCTCCACACGGGCAGCTAAGTAGAATATAGTTGGCCACTGCGATAATAGTTGGTGTGTGCTCTCTGGTTACCTCTGCGTTACAAGATGGCGCCACCAACACGGCTGTGCCTCCGGTAACCTGGTATTCCGTGAAGATTAATACGCTAACTAAAGCTATCTGGTAATTAAGTATCAATTCATATGCAACAGCGAATTAGCCACGTGTCTGCCCTCACACGTGCGTTTAGATTGTATCGACTTCGATCAAAAGCGTCAGTCTAGATTTTACTTTTAAACGATTCTTTATCCATTCTTTTCAGTGTTCGTAATTGACCCGCAACATGCGGCGTCGCCTTTATCGAGCGTACGCTTGGTCCTAAGGATAAGTACTATCTTGAATTGAAGGAAAAGAACCGTTAACAAATGCAACAGTTTCGTCAGAGAAGGTAAGATGGTGATTTCTAGAAAGCCCGGTGGCTGATCAGAAACGAAAGAACTTCGCCTGGGAACGCCATGCGATTTGCGTCGTACTGCGGTCACCGCTATTAATTTCAACTTTTGAACATGCAAATGGCTTTCACTGACCTCTTCGCGGCCGCCATCTGAGAGGGCCACTGCAGTAGAAGTTGCTGCACCTGTATATGAACCCCTTATCCAGAGTGCGGTACGCCGGACGCGTGAGTGGTTTTGATTGTCAGTGCGCGGCTAGCGCAAGCTTTCGTTTCGGAATGCCAGTGTAGTTATAGAGCCTGGGCTTTCGCCGATTTCGCTTTCATAGGTGGCGCGTCGCGGTGATGGTAAACGGTTCGCTTTGGTAACTGTGCACACCTATATGGCTTCTGTCCCCATTTCATCTCTTCGCATCGTCTGATGTCGAGCCCGCAACGCCGCCGCGTCCGGCAAGCGAGGTCCCTACAAACGAGCTTTCTCTCTCGCGCACGCCAATATTTTTGTAGTCTCTCAACGCGCGCCGAGCTCTCCCTCTCTCGCTCTACTCTCTCACGCACACGCGCACGCAAATAGTTTTTCTTCGCTATGAAGCGAAGGCTATACGGCACTAAACCGCGTTTGTTGGACCGCTGCTGGAACTAGTCAATCAGTTTTGTTGACGATATATAACGTGGAAAATAAGGAATATTTTTTACAGTATCTGTTTTAAGCAGCACGTAACACTGACCAGTCAGCTACTGGTATTTAATTGTATTTTTTGTTTTCCCTTTCGTGTTTTCGCACTCGCGAGACCGTCGCACGTTTTACGCATTCTTCACACGCAAAAGGCACCCGCGTCTTCGCACTAGCGTTCGTCGCTTGCTATCCCGCCTGTCAACTCCCCTTCGAGACTGATGACTCAATTAAGCAACAAAGGACATTCGAAGAACGCAAAAGAGATAGCGGGATGGTAGGAAGGAAAGGCAGTGAGGCTAGCACAAACACAAGTAGACGCTACAAGCAAAATAATTGTTTGTAGCGTCTACGCGAAAGCCGAGAGGACGCACCTGGAAATCATAAACGTCGGCATGTACAAACGAGTGAGCCACCTGATGCTGCGTGGGCTCTATTAACGCCGGCGTCGGTTACGCGTCCTAGTCCTAACCGACGCCGCGGTTTTACAGCCGCACAGGGCCTCTGGCGCAAGTTGCGGTTACTTGCTGTTCAAGACTCGATACATATGAGATGTGTATAAACATCGATTAGCTTCAGAAACTGACGCCAAGTTCATTGTCTCTGCCTTCGCTAAGTAAGTTGAATAGGCCAGCTCGGAGAAATCGAAACCCGAACTAGTATCATACTCTTTGGGACTACATGGCATACGAATACATGTGCAGAAGCTCCGTCCCCGTAGCTTTCGCTTCATAGCCAAGTCCGTAAGTAGAGCGGATTAGGAGCGACGCGAATGCCGGAGGGAAAAAAAAAAATTACGCTTGGGTGGGTCCTCGTTTGAATTACGGAATGAATGAGGAAAGGCTGGAGGTGGCAAGAGTGTGCGAAGAAGGGAGTGCAAGTACTGGGCAAATGTGTGGGAAACGAGCAGCGGACAGCTAGGGATGGCGCTTTTTTCCAGCCGAGCTCATTCGAGAGAGGCCGCGAGGAGGTCCGTGCTTCTTCTCCCCTTCGTCCTTTTCGACCCCCCGCCCCCCTCCCGTCCCCGTGCTTCCGCCTCCTTCGCGAAACGATGCCCCATTGTTCGGGGCGCGCCGGCTTTGGCTAACGAACCTCCTTGCTGCGCTGTCGAGCTCCGCCGCCGATGCGGCCCAACAAACACACACCTATAAATCAACGCCATGCCAAAAATGAAATGCAAGAAGGAAAAAAAAAAAAGCAAAGGTGGTGTATTGAGGCAGGGGGCTGAGGACGACGCGATGGAAAGCGGGAAGAGAGAAATCGGGGCGAGAGAAGCGTGTGGCCGGACTGCCGCCATAGGGCGACGGCGGAGGGGGGAGGGGGAACGACTAGGGGGGGGGGGGGCTCGCGGAAGCGGCGTCGGCGAGGGGGGGAGAGGGGGCTGCACCAAGTTCGTTAGCTTGAATGCGTCCAATCAATAATAATAACGCGCCAGCGCGTGGCATTCGCGGCGCTGCTGGGAAAAGCTGGCTGGTAGGCCTTGGGAAATTGGAAGGACATTCAGGGCGCACCTGACGCGTCTGCTAGCGTACTGCCCTCGCCCACTGCCCTCTACAATCTTTTCGTTCTCTCTCCCTTCTCTAGTTCTATACCGCTCGTTCTCCACTTTGCCGGCCTGTCCCGTTCTCTTGTTATTCGTCGTCTCGTTTTTCTGCGTGCGCGTCTCTTGCTTGTTGAGCAGCCAGCCCGGGTTTTCGCGTCCTCTCTCGAGGCCCGTCCCATAATGGCGTTCGTTATGTAGTACGGCCGCGTTTCGTTCGCTCCGACTGCCGTGCAGTACGCATTGCTGCTCTGTTTGTCGGTGTCCGCGGGGTCCCGTTCAAACGTCGCGCGGCATTCCGTGCCTCCGCGCCGCACTGCGCGTTGTGCAAACTCCCACGTTCACTCGTGGCTCAATTTTAGGCCAATGGGGGATTCTTTACGTCGGCGAGGAGAGGGGCGGGGCGTTTAATATTGGCCTGATTACGATCCTAGCGTCGCCTTGGGGTGACCAGTGCCGGAGGTGGCATCAGTACGCGGGGCCATTCGTTAGCGCGCGTCTGCAAAGAGCTAGCCCCCCTCCCCCTACGCCTCGGTGTCCCGGGAGAGAGATGATACAGCATATTAATGAACGCGTTCCGGGGCCTTTGTGTGCCGCGGGTCGTTTGGTTGTCTCTACATCGATCTTGACGCCCTCGCACTGGCTTGTGTGGTCGCTGGTTTGCAGTCATCTTCCTTGGCAGCAGTCAGTCTGTGCGCGCGGAAAGTCTCGCAGCTTTCGTAGCGGGGACTCTCGCGATATATACAAAAGCTCCACTCATCAGACACAAGTCATTGTTGGGTGTCTCCAGGTGTACTTACACGATAGCTCAAGTCAGCGCTTTCGTCCTCTGTTGAAAATCTGCACCCTCGACGGCACTTAACTCGGCCCAGCGAACTGATATGTCCAGGCCGTGTTCCATTATTTTACGGCTTGCTCGCTTTGTACGCGCTGCCGTGTTGCGCGTGGCTGTGCCACGAGCGGCAGTGTCGGAGAGCTCCGTTACACTTCGGAATATCCTCTTGCAAGTTTTCCTCTTCTTTTAGAGCTCAACTCTTAATTGCCTATTCCTGCGGCGAGCGTCGGCGGTGGTCGCGGTGTAACCGAGCGAACGGGCACAACAGCGAAGGATGAAAAAGACTAGCGTTGCGCCGCCTGGTGCCTCGCACCGTGGTGCCGCGCACGACGTGTTCTGCGACGATCGCTGCGAGATGGCGCCAGAGTACTGCGCGTCGTGTGTTCACTTTACGTTTCTTCGGTCACTGCTTTTCATCGGCTAACAAATGTTAAACGTTATCCTACGACGCACAACGCGCCTGCATGTATCAGAAGTTTCTTGAATGCTAACGATAACGATAATGCTAACGATCCGTTGGCTGTTGTCACCAATGTTTTTTGTTTTTTTTTTTAATCTGATCGTATGCGCGATGCAAATACTGTAGTACTTTGTGGAAGTCACACGGGCACCAGCGATTACTCTGGGACATACGACGAGTCGTGTGTGAAAGCCGACGCGCTTGACCCGCAGATCAGATTTTCGATGATCGCCGATTCTGCTCGCCGCTGTCGTTGTGATTGGGTGTTACTTGTTTGCCAAGCTTCGCTCCGTTTGGAACGTGCCGCACGAGACAGATTGTCCGCGCCATCCAATAAGTCGTGAACTGAAAACTCGTATAGAGCGGCGCTGAAACTTCACATTAGGAAGTATCGTAATCGTCGGGGATTTTTTTTTTTTCTTTTTGTGACAGTACGAGTTGTCTTGTGCTACTCTAAGGCATTGTTTATCCTCTTCAATGCATGCGGTTCGCGCGTCTAATGATTGTAGAAAAACCTCCGCGGAGTAAGCGCCACTTGCTGATCGCAAGGACGTACTATATCGTTGGGTAATACACTGTTTCAGGTGTACAGATGCTAAGCGGCACATGCCTTATTTGTCTTTCGTTTTCTCTCAAACTACGCCGGTGCGGATCCCCGGGACGTTGCCAGCTGTGGGGTGCGTAGTGACGTCTTCTTTGTCCTTGAGGTAGTAGGCCGCTGCTCGTCGACGTAGCTGATGCGCGCCTGCACAGAAGGAACGCGCACACACGCGCGCGCACGAACACATGGTATTTTAATTTAATGGCCGCATTTGAGCGACCGCGGCAAGGGCGTCGGTGGTGCCTGGGAACACGCATATGCTCTCTGTGCAGCTGGGAGTCGGGCCGCCATTTTCAGCCAGCAAATAATTTCTTTCTCCCTTCCCGGCCGTGTGGGAAGCGTTGGGGCAAGGGGTAGATGGGCGGGGGGAGGCAAATGGGATGCTTACACGAGAACAACAAATAATATATCGGCATGCTTAGGTGACCATTAGTCGCGGCGTGTAATTCCATTAGGTTAGGTTGCGTCTCCTGCACATGCGTTTCAGTATGCGGGTGTTCATGGCCCTGCACCGTAAGAGGAAGCTCTTCGTTTGGTGAGCTCCCGCCTAAATATACGGGTACTGAGAAATCGCTTTGTTCGGCATCCTCTGAACCAATTTGTATTAAGCTTTTTATTTTTTGCAAATAAACGGAAAAGTGAAAGGGGAGATGTGCCTCGGAGATACATTTTCGTTATCAACAAAGCCAATTGGATGGAATTTATGCACAATATAGAATTTACTCTCCTATTATCGAATATGAGTTTCCTTTCTCAATTTCTTATGAGGTTATTTTTCTGTGCATCCTAGAATTCGGAAAAGTAGAGTCCATTATGCAAAGTTTGGGCTTCATACCTCGCCTATAAAACGGCCTATATTGCTTGTGATGAACTATTGCAAATAGGCTAAAAAATATTTTTTTAAAAATTTAATCTCGACTACAGTTCAAAATATTAGTGATTGGTTTCCTAATATGCAAATGACCAAAATTACTGCCAATCACAATAAGACCTAGATACTTGCTCTCTGCGCATGCTTGTACATGTGCATGCAGAGTTTGGCCGAGATGAGCAGAGATGCAGGGATTATGCAGGCGACAGTGACGAGAGCGTCGAGGAACCGACGATCGTGACCTGGTGCATGGCGTGAGAAGTTGCTGTCGCGAGAAGAAGTGTTCCCTGTAGACGTAGCCTGCACGAACTTCAGCCCTCGCCATCCGCACACACAGTTTGAGCCGTTTGAACCGATGCCGATCGCGTTCAGCCGAAGTTAAGCCTATATGTCACAGTCGGATAGTTCATTCGTCTGCTGCTGGCGGGATTGAGTGACCGACATGAAGCTAATTAAGCCATCAGGATGAATAAAACTCATTCTGCAGTTCAGTTTTGACCATATAGATTTGAAATAAGCCATTCCTCTTTTCGTACAGCGCACACACAAAGAGCGAGAAGCGACGACACGGTACGTTGCCGTTTTCGATGGAAAGCCGCCCGCCGCACTTACCAGCACTTCCCTAAATTAAATGCAACTACGAACATGGGCGTATTTTTACGTATCGTCATGCATACTCATTATTTAGCTTCCGATGTGCACTGCTTGCCTCGTATCCCAAATGGGCAGCAAGCGTAGGCCCCTCGATACAGCATGTAAACAATCACGTATTTCAGCTGCCAACGGTGTCTATACTGGCATCGGTGTTTCCGCGAGAAAACGACGCGTGCTCGCAAAGTCCTCACCTATGTCCGCTTCACGGAACATATTGTGTGCATGAAGAGAATACGAAGATTGATAAGTAGGCAGCATAACAACGCTCCCGTACTACGGTCTCCCGCGCGCAGTTTTTGAAGATCTGTGGTCGCTCATATCAGTGCGATTCAGAGTGATGCAACGGTGCTTACATGCACAAAATCTGCCTGTTGTTAGGAATGGCCTGCCGAGGTGGCAACGTGCAAGTTATTTCAGCCCGCTGCACGTGTTTCGATCCACCCGCGGTGGGGGCGCCCTTCAGAGAACCAGCGAGGACAGCGCTAACCAACCATGAACTTACTTCAGAGAACTGCGGACAACAGGCAGCCACGCGGCAAGGGTCAGCTCAGGGGAGTTCTCAAGGGGAGGCAATTGGCGGTGCCATCCCCATGTGCTTTTCGAGACACCAGACAATGGACCGCGGCGGAGGCCACTGTGCGAGGTCCGCTCTGGAATTTAGAGGTGCCGGCTGGGGTCGGGCGTGACCACCAGGCTACGGGTACGCAGGACAATGGACACCACGACGACTGCGCTGCAAAGGTCGTCTGCCCGCGGAGGGGGCACTGAAACCTATGTGTGCGTGTGTGTGTTTGTAAAACGTCCCGCAGAGAGGCGGCCTGTTTACGATGGCGTCGAACGTTTTGCCTTATCTAGGGATCTAGGGAACACGAAGTGTTTAAAAACGGCGGTTTGTCGGCTGCTAGGTGTGCTCGTCGTCGTGCTCTGTGCTCGTCAATGTACTCGTGAGCTGTGTGCTCGTTTGCTGTATGCTTCGTCTTGCGGGCTCCATTTGGGAGCCACGCTAGACTGTCGATGTATCTCTTGTCTTAAAAGGTAAATACTGGAAATAAACCCTGCTCGCCTAGTCCTGTCGCCCCAAGTTCCTCGGATCGTCTTACAAGCCCGACTCCAAATCTTACACTGTTTTGATATGTTCTGACATTAATTGATGTCACCGATGAGTGGCTATAGCATTATATTTCAAGCGAACGAGGAATGGTCGCTGTACCTGCCGATGTAAACAAATGCACCGTTCGGTGCTTTGAACTGTCAGCGGCGTTTTTGCGAGATACAAATGCGGAAAGTCGTGCTCCACATCTTACAGTGAGCATGCGAAGTGCTTCTCTGAAAAGGGGTAAAACACCTAAAATAGCAAGCAGCACGTATAAAATCAGTGGTTAGGGGTACCCTTGGTCTTCATATTGCAGCACGCTGGCTCTCGTCGTGGCGGGTCGAATGCGAACGGCGATTCATGACTATTGAATCATAACTGTCAATGTTTGAAAGATCCTGAGAGCTGGTGTATTGTCACCCCAAGGTTCGCCGCAGTCACGATTCAGCCGAGCGTCTGCTCTTTGCTACCAGCGGGTTAGACCGGCATGCCTTGCGCGCCTTTCCCGGTGGAGACACTCGTGACGTCACACGAAGAGGTTCGCTCGGCTGCTTGGTTTTTATTTGGGAATTTTCGTCAAAATTCTGCTGTAAGACGCGTGACAGGGGGGGTCTCGGGAACCTAAATATTCCATTACCGTGACATGGTCAAAAAATCGCCGGAGTTGCACTTTAAAGGGCCCCTCACCAGGTCTGGTCACTTTGAGTTGACAAGCGCAGAGCACACATTGCGCGATAACGATCGTATATGCAAAGTATTACATCGGTACACGCCGGGGAAAGATCTGAAATTTCAAACCGAACGCCACTTTTTCTTCTCCTCGCGGCCGCCGCGCTTCCAAGCCGGAGGAAGACGTACACGTGCCAGTGCACCTACGTACACGTGTTTGCGCTGTGACGTTGCTCGTGGTGACACGTGACTTCGAGAATTATTCAAGTCAGCATCTGTTATTTGTGTAATATGTTGCTTGAATAGACGAACTAAAAAAGCTTAGAGAAATAATAAAACGCACAAACTGAATGTCTGCACTTGTTTGTTTTACTTCGCACCGCAGCAAGAGAGATGTACTTTCGTTCCGTCTTCTTGTTCCCACGTCTTGCAGTCGCGCGCGCAAACACCGAAACTATGTCATTTTCTACCGTGTTCCAGTGCGGGATCATGCTTTGTAATTCGTTTGTGTCTGCCTCAGTATTCGTGTAGCATTGACTTATGCCGCTAGTCCGGTGTCCTCGTGGACAGCGCGCAAAATCGCTGCGCGAAACGAGACAATCTAAACAGCTTGCACGCGACGCCGTCAGCCAAAGTGCGCCGCGCCGCAAAAATAAATAAATAAATAAAAGAAAAAAAAGCGACGAGAGAAAAAAATGAAAGCGGGGCCCGTGACGTATGGGTCACATGATCCTTGAGGTCCGGTGTGGGAGAACGCGGGGAAGGTTTTTCGCTTGCAGAGGCTAGACTGTGCGAGAGGAGAGAGTGTCTCGCTTGGCAGTGAAGCTCGCCACCTGAAATCATGGGTTCGCGGCACTGAAATATTTCTATCTCGGCTATTAATGAGCCGATTTGAAAAATTATTGTGGCAGAACGCACCCTACAAGACACGTAACAACTTCCAGCCTATAACCCAAATTTGCTATGGTACCGGGTGAGGGGCCTTTTAAAGTGTGGTCTCCAAACTCCAAACGATGCTACCCGCACTCTGCATGAGATCTGCTATTTAGTTAGTATTTTCTTTTTTTTGCTCCTGTACGTTTTCTGTCCTCAGGCAGCCATCCCAGCCCTAAAAAAAAACGAGGCATTGCCATTTATGTTATCATACAAGTTTCGATCTCACGTGACTCATTCATACCATACGTAAAGTCAAGTGTCTGAGAAAATCAATGAAGATATCACCCAGTGCTTCATCTCGAAGTAATCTTGCTCTAGCTATCCAAGACATGAAGTCTAAAATAAAGACAGCGAAGTCCAGCTTTTACTCAAACACACTTCAAGGATTCCTAAGAAATTCACCAAACAAATTCTGGAACTACCTTAAACCTATGGCATCAAGTCATCCCCTAGTGTCGCCCGAAACCAAGAAAGAAAGCGCTAATTCACTAAGCTATTTTTGTTCTATCTGCACAACTGACTATGGGAAACTACCTCAAATCCGCATCACCGTTAATAACTGACTAAGCCCTCTTACCGTCTCGGAGGCAGGAGTACTAAACCTTCTCTTAAACCTGGACACGTAAAAAAGGGCCAGGCCCGGACAAAATGCCAAACACCTTATTGAAACAATACGCAGAATGGACGACGATGTACCTTTGTATATTTTTAACAAATCATTATCATCATATGTTCTTCCAAAGGAATTGGAAATCTGCAAGAGTTGTTCCAATACATAAATCAGGCAGCAAGAACGGCTCGTCCAACTTTCGGCCAATTTCGCTTACGAGCACCGTGTGCAAACTTCTTGAACACATCATACTAAAACATATAACCGTCTTTTTTTTTTAATAAAATGAAAGTATTATATCACTATGGCTTTCGCAGAGGCATTTCTACTATCACTCAACTACTGGAACTAACCCACGACATATAATTTAATATCGACCAACACAGACAAACAGACCTCAACCTACTCGATTTCTCGAATGCATTTGATCGGGTATTACACAAAGAGCTCATAAGGAAACTGAAGATTACATTAGGTACAGGCCCCATAATTAGCTGGATTTGCGACTATCTTACTAACCGTACCCAATTTGTGGAAGTCAACGGGCAGATTTCCCAGACAACCCACGTAACATCGGGGGTCCCCCAAGGAAGCGTTCTGACTGCCTTTTTATTTTTTATTCTTATTAATGACCTACCGGCAAAAATCGCAGGAAACATTAGGCTGTTTACAGATGACTGCATTCTTTATATCGCGGCCACGGCGGCCGCATTTCGATGGGGGCGAAATGCGAAAACACCCGTGTACTTAGATTTAGGTGCACGTTAAAGAACCCCAGGTGGTCGAAATTTCCAGAGTCCTCCACTACGGCGTGCCTCATAATCAGAAAGCGGTTTTGGCACGTAAAACCCCATAATTTAATTTTTTTTAATTCTTTATCGAAATATTAACTCACATGATGACCACATAACATTAAACAACGACTTGAAAGCTGTGTCTAACTGGTGTGCCGACTGGCAGATGACCATCAATACTAAGAAATCTGCTGTTCTGTCAATCACTAGAAAGAAAATAACTCTAGCTTTATGTATACCGTTAACGACGTGTCACTGATAAGAGTTCATGAACACAAGTACCTCGGATTAACATTACCACAAATCTTCAGATGGAACTCCCGTACAAACGACGTTACAGCCACTGCAATGAAACGCCTTTTCATTCTTGGAAGACACCTCCAACTAGCACCACCCAATACAAAACTTCTGGCTTACAAAACTTTCGTCAGGGCAGTCTTTGAGTACGCAAATGTTATCTGGTTCCCATACACTGAACAACTAATTAAAAAACTAGAAGGTGTATAAGGGAAAGCGCTATACGGCATATATACAATAAACATAAACTAACAGACTCGCCCACCGAACTACTTAACAAAGCCGGAATCTTAAAGCCGAGACCACACGTACGCTTGCGGACGTGCGCGAGCTCGCGTCCGCACGCCTAGCGCCTGCCGCGCCTCGCGAGCAGTCGCGGTTTGAATCCACAAAGACGCGCGCTCACTGGGCTCACTCACAGACGCCTTGGCAGGCGCCGCTTCGTACTTTGTTATCGACAGCATTTCAAAATGTTTCAATATCTATAAACGTAATTGTTAGATTTTTATAGCTGTTAGATCAACGCAAAAAGGAACGAAGAAGCACTTTCTTGCATGATATAAATCTGCTTCACTGAGAGTTGAACGTTTCGCACCGTAGCTGCGGAGCCAGGCGCGCTGACGCGAGGCAACCCAAGCGCGCGATAACAGAGAGGAGCTGTTCCCCGAGATCACGCCGCGTTTCGACGCGTACGAGCCATGCCACACCGCCTGCGCATGCGTGGGCGCGTGAACGCGAGCTTGCGCGCGTTCACGCGCGCAAGCTCGCGGCATGTGGTCTGGGCTTAACAGTACAAAACCGAGCAGTACGAGCCCGTTCTAAACTTCCGTACCAACTCTGACACAACAAGCTTACTATTGATACCTCTAGATACATCTCCAGAAATGAAACACGGCAAACGCGACATAAACACACAGAAACACTCAATCAGCATTCTTTTCGTGCCGACTGCTTCAAGAATTCATTATTTCCTTTAGCGATAAGAGAGTGGAATAAACTGCGTGAATAAATTAGTAACAGCTCCTCATTGATACATTTGCCAGTTCAGCGGGAAAACATCTCCTCGCCTTACAGCTGTCATTTACTTACTCTGGTTTGTTACCGATCTTCAAAGGCTGACACTTGAATCGATAAGTGTTCTTTTTGTAAGATGCATTCTACGCATGACTACATCCTGTTTATCATGTTCATTACGTGCTTTATATCACATGTGTTTACAGGTAGTTTTTTTTTCTTCTTTTCTCAGATTCTTGTAGGGAATAGTATAATGTACCCATATATTACATTTGTGAGGCAGTACTTAATTATTTTGTTTAGCGAAGCAAAAACCTTTGCAATAACACACTTGTAATTATATAATGTATTTGCATTCTTTGTTCGCAAATCCTGCCAGTTGTACTTGCCTTTCCTGTTATAATCCTCTGAGGGATTGACAGTATGTGAAATAAATAAATAATAAATACAAGTTTTCTTTCTTGATTTCTTGCCTGCTGTTAATTGATTTCCTTGCCTGCTCCAATAACTTTGCTCTTTCCTTCCCTTGTATCCAGTTGGGCGTTTCTCTCACGTTCTTTTTTGATGACTCCGCGTTTTTTATATTTGAACTTCAAGTTACCCTGTGCCTGGTTGCCAGCTTTCTTGAGCTCTCCCTCCATTCCGTGTCCACGCTTTTTTGGTGCAGATGGTTGTGCACTCCAGCTATCCGTTTGTGCTTACCCATGTTACTGAATATTTTCTTTAAAGTAATATTGCTTTGTTGTTCTCTAACTTCAAAGAAGCCCCTAGCCATTTCACTCAGCATTACCTCGTTTGTGGTTTTACCGTGACCACCTATAATGCCAACCGTCCCACCGCCCTTTCATTAAAACCTCGACAGGATCTCTGATTTTAAACCCGGAACTGGCGTTTGCAAATGGTAGCGCTGGTTCTATTGCCCCTTTCCAAATTTGTAACCTCATATATCAATTTCATATTTATTCTAGCCCCAAATGGGGGGGGGGTTAAAAATTCACCGACGATTACGACGCTTCCTAATGCGAAATTTGAGCGCAGCTCTATACGTGTTTTCATTTCCCGATATATTGAGACAAAGAATTTGAGAGCGACATGTAGCAGAGTCGGCAATCGCCGAAAATCTGACTTGCGGGTCAAGCGCGTCGGCTTTTACACATGACTCTTCGAAGGTTCCAGTGTAGTCGCCGGTGCCCCTTGGCTTCCAGAAAGTACTACGCAATTCGCGTCGCGCATGCAAATCATATTGCGAAACAATCGCAAACCATGACAATCGAAACAAGCGCGAACGAGACCAAACCAAGCAACCCAAACAAGCTCGAGCGTGAGCTGACGCGAGCGGCCGACAGTACGAAACGAGCGGTCGGGTGGGTCCTCATGAAACAAGTTTCCCGCCCGCACGTCACTGAAGGGGCCGCTCTCATTGGTCGCCGCCGTTCGCGCATCGCGTCTTTCATCTGCCGCTCCGCGTTCGCTCTTTCACCTTTCGCTGTTTTACTCGTTCGCTCAGTTACGCCGCCGCCGCTCGCCGCAGGAACGGGCCATTAAGAGCTGGGCTCTAAAAAATCTGAAAAAAAAAAGCAGCGCTACGAGGTGTGCGCCCCTTGGCTGTTAAGCGATTTATTAAGTTGCTATTCAAACAATACGTTATATATTTATTCGGCGCGATACGGTCACTGCTAAATCCTATTCGGTTATAACTGTTGGGTTCCTTTTAGTGGATATAGTTCTTATGGTGTTTCGTAATCCAGACCAACTGGTGCACCGCGCTCAGCTGTGTAAGCTTCCAAGTGTCGTTGCTGTATCAGAGGAGCTCAGCTCTCCGGGCGGCGGGCGCGCGCAGCGACCGTATTTTTAGGCTCGCATCCTGCCCCAAGTGCTGCGGCCGCACGTGCGCTGACGCATGTGCCGTGCACATGCGCTCGAGGCGGCGCCGATCGCGGGGGCGCTCGGGAGGAACCAGACGCGGTGGGCCGGTTCCGACGAGAGCCAGCGGCAGGGTTTCGTTGGGCATTGCTACAGAGCTCGTCGCTTCGTGCTCTTGGAATAGGCAGGTTCCCGTCGTATGCGTTTGCTCTCTCGGCCTCACTTTGGGCGCTGTTCAGAGAAGAGGATATATTCGTCTTGCCTATCACGCAAACCTTCCCGTTTGTTTCCGTTTTTTATTGCAGTGTTGATACTCCGTATGATATTCAAGCGCCTTACTCTTCGCCTTACTCTCCTTCGAAAATACGCGAGCATCGCGCTTGTCACAGAGACGTATGGCCCGTGCGCAACACTGGTGCGTCCGAGGCGGTCGTTTGCCAGCTGGGAAGCCAGTTTCCGTGTGTGCACTTGGCGAAAGACTTGGAACCGTCTCCGAGTATGCTGTGAATGCGTGAAGCTGTAGTAGGGAACGTGAATTGTGTTGTTGGTTGGTTTGTCGCATCACGGGTATTTATTTAGAAGCGCTTGTATCTCAGGGCAACTATAATGCCGATGTAGGCAAAGCTAGGAGTAATCGTTACCACGATCTGGGCGAAGCTGTAAAGCGAAACTATACCACGCGATTACGTTTATTTTGCTTAACTTGACTCCCTTACAGTATTCCGTCTCGAAAGCTGCCTCTCGCCACAGCAAACTACCACGGCCACCAAACACGCACGCTTATGCGTTATTTTGGTATACTTGCGATTCCTTTTATCCCGTCTCGAGTTGATGAAAAGCGGAATGTATTGTTGTTGCAAAAATATTGTTTAAACATTTGGTCATGTTTCTGGCGCGTTTTCACTTTTTCTTTAGCAGTAGCGAAGGCTGCGGCATTGGTTTTAAAGAGGTCGTCTAACAATTGTTCAATGAATTTCAGACGATGTATTTTGGCTCTGTCACAAAGCGTAGACAACTCTGCTCGGTGCAGTAGCTCAGTAGGGGAATCAGTTCGCTTGTAGCTGTTAAAGATAAATCTTGCTGCCTTGCTTGCACTGTACGGCTTCCAGCATAGAAATGTTGGTTTTTGTGTAAAGGAACCATAGTATATTCGCATATTCCAGTTACAGCCTAACAAAAGCGATGCACGATAAGCGCTTTGTATCTGTGGTAGTGTAACGTAGTGTTGGTTTGAGGAAAAACAACTTGTTCATTGCTTTTTTCGTCACCTGTTGCACATGCGCTGCCCAGCTGAGATCAGATGAAATCAAAACCACCAAATATTTGTACTGAGTCACTGTACGAAGGGTGGCACCGTCAAAGGTATATTCAAATAATAGTTTACTTTTTTTTCTTGCTTATGTTCATTACGACCGTTTTTTCAGAATTAACTACCATCTGCCGGTCTTGGCACCACTGGGGAGAATAAGGGGGTTTGACACTAAATGCTAACTCTACAGCACAGTCACCTGAAGGAAAGGAAACAGACGGAACATCGAAAACTAGTTGTCGGTCTGCAATGCAAAGGTTGCTTGGGGCATGTCATGTCTGCTAACTAATCCTGTCTCTAAGCGAAGGCTGCCGCGCGGCGCCGCGATTTTTCCTCGTTCCCCCGAGCGTATGTGCTTAGTCCCGATGCTAAGCGCGCTGCGTGAGGGTTAGCGTAAGTGAACTGACGTTAACGGCACCCAGTTAGGCATCGGCAGTGAAGCTGACCGATTTTGGCCCTTTCTGTGAAGCATCGTTGTGATTCGTCTCGCGCAGCTTTCGATATTTGCACCATTTGGGGAGCAAATCGCTAAGTAAGTGTTAAAGGGACACAAACACTAAATCAGTTTTGACTGATGAAGTATTTTTTCCAAACTCCATCTTCGTTAATTTCGCGGTAAGAGGTTGATTACTAGAAGAGAAAATAGTGGTCGAAGTTCCATTTCTTGATTTCCGCGCCGAAATCCTAGCGTCGGTACGTCGTTGTGACGTCTTCCTAAGTTCAGTCTTTGGCACTTTTAGAACACTATGTAGTCCATCTTTACCAATAAAAGAATAGAAAATCTGCCCGAACAGACACTGTCAATATCCGCGACGTCGTCGTGGCGACCTGGTGTGGCAACTTCAAGGCGGCGTCGCCACCCGTCTTTCTTGTGTAGCACTTCTGTCTCATCAGGCCTCTCGGAGACACTGGCTTTTATCTTATAATTTCGGAATGCAGCTCAAGTTTTTTTTTTTTTTTTTTTTTTTTTCTCCAGCGTCCCTTGAATGTGCCGTGTGCTTCGCAGGCGGGACCCGGTGGTGGCATGGCCGGAGCAGGCCGGCTGCAGCAGCGGCAGCAGCAGCAGCGGCAGCGGCAGCAGCAGCGTCATGTGGGGCGGCCAGCCTAGCGGCCCCGGCGCGGCCGGCCGCTGGGACGCCGCAGGCGGCGGCGCCGTGGTCGAGGCGCTCAAGGCGGCCGCCGCCGCCGGAGGCCCCGCAGGACCCCCTCCGCCGCCCCCGCCACCGCAGCAACAAGGGGTAGGTGGGCGCCGACATCCTGTGATAGCTATGCCACCACTTCTCCCATCACGACGAAGCGCTTCATTTCACTGTCTGAGAGATCCCTAATAAATGGGTGCAGTACATGTTATACATAAGTACAATAGAAGCACTTTCTGTTTGCACTTTCGCCATAGGCACCACACTTTTCGCTGTACAATAACTAAAGAGAGAGATACCAGCTTTGATGAAATACTGGAGAAGTTGGTTTGGCCTCAAAAGCCTGCCACATCACTCTATTTTTGTGTATAGTGACATATTTCTTTTTATTTCGAATTGTTTTAGGCACAAGTTTGTCTGGAATGAGAAGGCTAAAGGCAGGAATCCCTTGCCTAATCTTGACCCTGGCACCTCTACATTACTCAAAACCTAGGTGGCATTACAGAAAGAGAAAATATGACATGGTAATCGATACACGGCGAGTTCATACAGGCGTGGGACCCCTGCGCCAATTGCGCCATCTTGTTACAAACTCAAACTGCGCCAAACACAGGAAGTTGACCAAAATTGCACCGCGATGCGCCAGAACGAATTCGGCATGTGTGCTCCGACGGTGACCGTGAACAGCGAGTGGATCCTTCCTGCGAAAAAGAGTGCATTCGTTCACAATCCGTGCGACGGTGCCTCCCGCGCAGTTTCTCGTAATCTTTTACGAGAAATTCACTGGATTAACGACGACAGAAATTCACAACGACAGCCACTCCCGGCTGTCGTCGCTGCTGTCGGAACAGCTAGGATATACAGTGCATTAAAATACGGTTGAGTGGGCCGAGCGGCTCGGTGCTCCCTAGCTGAGGCGCAAAACAACGAAAAGTAGGCTGCGGGCGCTGCGAACAGACTCGATTTTCGGTGGGCGCGCGCTGCGGCGGGTTCAGCAGTCGGGCGTTTCTGTCCCCAGGGCCGGTATAACGTAAGACTATTCCAATCTGTTTTTATGCCCGTATGAGCGAGGCGTGAGCCATTTTGGCCTATCACGAAGGACTGCTGGGGCATTTGGAATA
This sequence comes from Dermacentor andersoni, assembly GCF_023375885.2. Classification (NCBI taxonomy): domain Eukaryota; kingdom Metazoa; phylum Arthropoda; class Arachnida; order Ixodida; family Ixodidae; genus Dermacentor; species Dermacentor andersoni. The sequence goes on from NC_092814.1 coordinate 179,533,511, forward strand.
GTGTCACGTTGTACGTTATGGAGTAAAACTATTCCAATCTGTTCTATAACTTTCTGCTGCAACTTTCTGGTATATATTATACCAGAAAGTTATTAGGTGCTTCGCAAACGCCCTGGTTTATTATGTAAAAATGGCTTGTAAGAAAGTTGTAGTTTTGCCTGAAACGCAAGGCATCGATTGTAATAATAAGTTAGTAGACAGCTAGACAAAGTAAGGATATTAATTTTTATCGATCGTATAAAGCAGTAATCACTCATTTACTAAATTAACAAGCATCGTGTCACGCGCGCACAAGCAATCCTGAACACATTTTACTCGGTCACCACGCGCACTCGCTGTCAAAACGCTGGAGTGAGGAAGCGCGGCAGCAGCAGCAGGCGAATAGACTTTCGTGTTGCCTCTTGCTTCAACGCGAACTGAGCGGCGAAAACACGGCGCACACGAAGCTGTCAGCATTCGGCGCACTCTGTCCCCATCCCAGATCGCTTTCAAGATAGAGCCCGCGCGGCATCTCCACACGCAGCAGCCGCCAGAGTGGAACGTCCCGCCACCTCCTCCCTCCCCCCCCCCCCCCCCCGCCCCCGGTTCCTTGCGCGCGACGGAAGGCGGTGCGATTTCTCCCCGCATTCCTCCATTGCTCGCGCGAGATTCAACCGCGATCGTCGGCTCACCCTCGCGCTCTTTCACTCGCTCATGCAGCATACGGCGCGCGGCGACGAAGTTAAGGTACGGACACACTGGCGGCAAGACGCGCGGCACGCCGCCGGCGGCAAGAACGCCGCGCGGCAGAGAGGCGCACATCGGTTGTGCGCGCGGAGGCCGCCGCGGAGTCACGTGACAGCGCTGATCTCGCCTTGTCTCGAACTGCGCGAGCATAGGCGCGATATCGCGGTTGTCGCGCGCTTTTTCCTTGCTCGGTTAGCAGATAGCGCGCTGATCGCGTTGATTCCTGCAATGGCAGATGCAGACGACGATGTTCTGACGACGATGAGCGTTTTGGTCATTGTGTGTTCTCTGCTGTTGCGACGGCGGCGCGCGCAAAAGGCACGCAGACGAAGCACTAGCGCTGTTTGTCGCGGCTGGCTCGGAGCGCTCGGTCGTCGATCGTGGTTCCGCCGCCGCCGCTGGAAGTTAACTTCGGCAGTAGCCATGAGGTGGCGCTTAGGAGAAAGACCGGACGTCTCTCATTGGTTCGCGACACGCGGCAAGCCGCCGAAAATGGCTCCTCGACCCATCCACTGCGCGGCAGACCAAACCGGTTCCGCAACAGGTTTCGCGGCACGCGGCGCGCCGCCGGCGGCGTACCGCGCGCGTTTTGACGCCAGTGTGTCCGTACCTTTATCCCCTTGGACTTTATACGGAACATCATGGGGACACCGACGCAGACGATGCGGGCATAATTGTGCCTGCACTGGCCATATAATTGCTATCGTAATAATAAACTGCAGTAGTTCATAACTCTGGCTTCTCCTTATGGTCTGTTGGTGAAGCACGTTTGCAGGCACATCACCCGCACTGTCGAGACAATAAAGAAATATATATTGATAAAAAGATGTCGGGCTACATTTAGAAATTTCGGATTCACTGCTGCAGAATGCATGTTTTCTTAATGCTATCACTAATTAAAAATCTACAGGCACTATTACCAAAACATTTATCCACTAGACGGTTTCAGTATCAAAGTAATCTGCTTCAAAATTCAGCTTAGGGCGTTGCTTTAGGCAGTTGCAGTACAGCGCTCATGTTGGTTTATTCTGTTTCGTCGTGGTTTCAAAGTGCGCATCCATATTTCATTATTCTACCAAAATTCTGATTCGCCTGTTCCATACCACTTCACAACGAAATTTTACCTCCTCCAAATTGCTCCAAAATGAAATTTAGTCTGCTCTAAGGTGTTCCAAAATGCAATTTCGTCTGCTCCAAAGGGCTCCAAACGCAATTTTACGTGCTCCAAGAGTTGCTGCAAAATGACTTTGGGCAGTCCCAGTCCTGTACATAATAAAAACGATAACAATATGTGATGACATGCACTCTGAACACTCACGTGCACGTTAAAACTATATTTACGGAGGCTTGTTAACTTTTTGACCAAAAAGGCTAGAAGTGCCTCCATTGCACACGACTTCCAAGCCGTGTCTGTTGTAGATGGTCACATTCGAAAGGGACTTTTAAAGTGGGGTATGTATGTCTGCCGACGGGGCCATATAGTGGCTGGTGGCCGTACCCGTGTGGTATGTTACTGTAGTTCGCTGTTCCGATTACAAGCACGCTGCTATGCCCTCCTTGTTGACTTATTTGCGGGCAAGCGATTCCAGCAGCACCTGTTGCTTGAATGGAAGTTGAAATCGCCCTCTATACCATGCATCACTTCACTGAATCATGTATTCTTGCCTGTTTTGTGGCTACTTGATTTGTGTGTTTCCTCTGTGGCACCGGATAACGTGCTCTCTGCTTGCGACACGGGCCCTATGAGTGTATTGACTGAAACTGATACACAGTAGGACTGTGAGGGTAAAAGAGGAGAGTCGACGTTGAAACTACACCGTCGTTAAGTACTTGGAAGTTAGTCGCAGTTCCTAAAACCGTGTATCACATGTCTCAGGAGCTTTCGTGCTTTCGTACTACGCTGTTACAATTTATGGAAGAATTTGTTTGGCATGCTGGTGGTCTGTCGCACTTGTTACCGCGGAGAATCTGCATCTGCAGTGTATCCTTACGACCAGTATTATTCCCAATATTCCGACCAAGGGGCAGGGGCCAGGAAACAGAGTAAATCAAAAAACAAAGAAGGAAGAACATTACAAACATAACGTACGTATAAAAAACAAAAAAAAACAAATGGGACTCAGGATTTGGTGTCTGGCGTTACGAGTCAGTTCTGACTAACATTATGTCATGGGTTGGATAAACTGATCTCGCAACGTAAGGAGTAATAATGCATGTTCATCAGGGGCCATTGTGCGCCTGGTACGTATACGCGATGCTGCGCTTACACTTTCTAGTTGGAGCGGGATTGCGAACAGTGTTCGGCGAGAGCGGTAGCATCGTGCTACGTGACCGACAGCTAAACGACGTGCAACATAGACTTCGCGCACTTCCTGCAAGCACCGCGGTAACTGCGAGATTTCATAGCAAGCCTTCGCGAAACCAGTCCTGCTGCGCCTTATAGGAACTCTTGCATGACTAGGGCCCGTGTTAAATTAAACGTTCTATGGTTTTACGTGTCAATTAGCCACAATCTGATTACATGAGACACGCCGGTTTAATTCTGACCACCGAGGGCTCTTTAACCTGAATTCACGAACGTTTTTGCACTCCGCCCCAATCGGAATGCGGCCGCCGCTGCCGGGATCGAACCCGCGACCTCGAGCTCAGCAGCGCACCGCCATAGAAACTGCGCTACCGCGGGGGGTGGGGCCCATGTTGCAAAGCACTTATTGCGCTTCGGCCGTTCGTCAAAAAGAGGCGCTGCTCTGTCATGCTTGCGCAGTATTAGTAGGGGTGGGCGAATTTTCAACGTTTCGAATACGAATAAAATATTACACACTAACTATGCGTATTCGTGCTTGGAAATGAACTATGAGTATTTCCGAATATTCTAAACTCTTCGCCAACAACCGACTGTTAAAGTCCCGTTACTGTTCTCCGTCTGCTAAACGAAGTATCGCAAATTATCCGAAGGGAAACAACGGCCAAGGTTCTCGAAGCAATGCAGAGACATAATGGGTATATTAAATAATGCAAGCTATGTCCCGGTTTCTCGGCAGAAGCCACAACCTTCAATGTTTGCTTGTAGTTTGTGATTTAGTGTTCTAGAGCTAAGATTTTAGGCGCCCGTTCTTGCGACGAGCGTCGGCGTATCGAAGCGAACGAGCACGGCGAATAATCAGAGTGAATGCGAAGCGCTGTGGGGAATGAAAGACGGTGATAACGAAGAGAGCGCGAGGAGGAAAACGGAGTAGGAGGGTATGGCGAAAGCGTGAGACGAAAAGATTAGTGCCGCGCAAGGCGGGCTCTGCGGCGACATGACTACGAGATGGCGCCAGAGTAAGGGCCGTCGTCTGTTCACCGATGACGCAACCGATACCATATATGGAAACAAAGCGCTGCATGACGCGAGGTCTGTACGTATGCGGCGGCTGCTGTGAATCGGGCCCAAACGTCACCGACGCGCTGCCTCTCGCGATCACCCGATTATCGTGGCAGTCGCGCGACACTTCGCTCCTTTTGCAACGTGCCGCACAAGACAGATTGTCCGCGCCAGCCAACGTATCGCGAAATGAAAACACGTATAGAGTTGCGCTCAAATTGCGCATTAGGAGTATCGTAATCGTCGGTGAATTTTTTTTTGCTAGTTTAGTCATGTAACTGTTTTATCTTTTACGCTACAGTCAGTGGTGTTTTCCTTGCACGACCCGCCGTGGTTGCTCAGTGGCTATGGTGTTAGGCTGTTGAGCTTCGAGGTCGCGGGATCTAATCCCGGCCACGGCGGCCGCATTTCGATGGGGGCGAAATGCGAAAACACCCGTGTACTTATATTTAGATGCACGCTAAAGAACCCCAGGTGGTCGAAATTTCCGGAGTCCTCCACTACGGCGTGCCTCATAATCAGAAAGTGGTTTTGGCACGTAAAATCCAATAATTTAATTTTAATCTTTTTTCCTTGCACGGACCTTTTTACATGCCTCTACGTCACAGAAGTCCTTCGGGTGCTCTTTTCCCCCTGAACATCTGGTCTTCTTTCGGCAACCATTTATTTAGCGTTTTTGGAAACCTAGTCATAGAGCGGTCATTCATTCTCGGAAAGCTTGCTTCCGACCAGGCTCTGAAGATGTTGAGAGGCTCTTACTTATGACAATGAGTGATCTTCTGTTTAAAACTGTTCCTTGTTTGTCCCTGGTATAGTTAGCTGCCTTTCTTGCACTTGTCACTACAGGCGTAGTACCTATAACTAGATCGAAATACATCGTCTTGCTGGAAATATATACATCTGCCTTTGACTGTTTGGATATTCGAGTCGTTATTCGGTACTTACTATTCGTATTCGATTCGTAATTGTAAAATATGACATCGCTCACCTTTCATTATTAGGCAAGGCAGCTGGCCATTGATAAACATTTCGTGCGAGCGAAAAGCTATGTTCATTCAGCTCTGAGGGCCTTATTTTGTAACGTTCCATTTCATTTCTTCTCGGCCTTCGTTATTGGCTCGCACGTCGCCGCGCCATCGTTTTCGTCGCGAACATCGAGCCACTTGGCGTGACAAATGATAAAAAAAATAAGGAAGTAAAAGTGACATCGATAGTTTCAAATTATGGCCGCGGAATTCTTTAGCGGCATGCCACTTAATTACTATTGCAGCCGTATACCGCCGTCGCAGGCCAGTCCAGCCTGAGCTGGCATGCAGAAAGCAGGCCTAGCCGCCGCGGCGGCTCAGTGGCCGTGGCATCCCGCTGCTGAGCACGAGGTAGCGGGCTCGACTGCCGCCCACGGTGGTGGGATTTTTTACTATGACGTCTCTCATAGCCCCACTGTTGCTTTAGGACGTCAAACGCCATTAATCAATCCGTCATTCAATCACTTAATCAATCAACTAAGGAGGCGCAATAGGCTAGCGCTTCGTAACAACAAGCATTGGACAATGGTGATATGGAAAAATTAGCAGAGGCGATCGGTCAACGACCAGCGGTCCTTAAACCGACAAAAAGCTTTGTGAACTCGGCTTCCTGCTGTGGATGGGCAAGAATAGCTCTTCTGGGCAAGAATAGTTTCTGCCCTCGTCAAGAACGTATACTACTGGTAAATGTTGCTTCAGCCAATTCGCGAAGTGTCGGTTTGCGAACCCTTCTTTGTTTCCAGCTCGCTGGCGGTGCGCAGGCCATGCTGCTTATCGCCGCGCGCGAGGTCGCCGGGTTTCGGAAGCGAAGTTGAGCGACTGGTAAAGCGCGCGGCAGGCATGTTTACGTGCCCGTCCCGATACGCAGGTGGCGGGCGGCCAGGGCGGCCAGGGCGGGCCGGGCCAGGCGTGCGGTGGCGGCGGGCCCCCTTGCGGCGGTGGCGGGGGCGGCCCCCCGTGCGGCGGCGGCGGGCCCCAGGGTCCGCCGGGAGACGTGGGCCAGCAGCACCCGCTCTACCAGCAGCAGCAGAGCGCCTACGAGGACGCCCAGGGCCGCTGCTGCGCCGGGTGCGGGGCCAAGATCCTCGACCGGTACCTGCTGCACGCGCTGGACCGCTACTGGCACAACGGCTGCCTCAAGTGCTCCTGCTGCCAGGCCACGCTGGCCGACATCGGCGCCTCCTGCTTCGCGAAGGCCGGCATGATCCTCTGCCGAAACGACTACATCAGGTATCGCGCTACTTCCAGTATTTCTCAGATTAGTTTGGCCGCAGCTACCGCTTATCACCGCGTTTGCTCTCTCTTCTTTGCTTTCTCATCTTTTTCAATCCTGTATCCATTTCCCGTTGCAGGGTAGCCAACCGGGCTCGCTGCCCTTTTCTTATTAGTTCTCTCTCTCTCTGCAACGACACTGTCAAGTTAACACAGAGCTTCAACATTCCTATATTCGTGCGTGACGATCAGTGGCTCGTATATGTTTGATTTAGAGGCTCCGCCGAGTTACACACGTCGGGTGCAGGGAAAGCGCAACAGACGAATACCTATTTACGCCCATGACTTAGCTCCCGGTGATCAATCAGAATTTTCCAGGGCTTGATAGCGTATGAACACCAGGAGTCACAATCTGGAATGTAGCGTTAATGAATAGTGTTAGAGGGATTAAGCAGTATCCGTGTTTAGATTTTTATTTCTTGATTAAACTGCAGCCCTCACTGGCGACGTTGGACAGAGTGAGAAAATAGAAAAACACGCGAGCAATGTGCGCCTTAATTGTAACTTCCTGGCTTTCTAGGATTTTCTCTTGTTCTATAAAAACAATGTTCATTAGATCCACTTTTGGGCGCCCGATCACCGGCAACGACGGTTTTGCGGCTGCACGGGCGTTCATTTGAGAGGTCGTTTATGTTATACTATGCGAGCTGGCTGCTTTGGAATGACACTGTAGAAGGCTAAAGCGAAGTACTTGTGACATTGGGCTGCTCTTTAAAGCTGCATCTTCCTAGGCGTCTGCCAGAAAGATTAGTAATTGCTTCTGGCTGGTATGGTGGTCGTTAGCAAGTGGCAAGCGAGCTTGTTGTGCGTAGTCAAGCGTAGCTTTGACGGGTGCGACTGGCATTACTGCGGACCACCTGCAAAAGGTGTTTTTTTGCAGTTGTACTTATCTACTGTAACTCCCGATCCTATTTTGTTCCAGTAACCGCTAGTCGCATCATACACTGTGACTTGTCGTATTGTCGCCACATAGTTTTCTTGAGTGAAAGTTGTGTGCCTGCTAGCAGTAAAATATTTATTGAACAATTATTTTTTAAAGTTCAGAAGAAAAACTTGGAAGAAAATTGGAACTGAGGAAGGATTGTTGTTGCACCGAGATGCAGTGGGAATAAGATACACCGAAATGTGCGCCTTTTCTGTTATTTGTGCATGTTAGACTGGGCTGTAGAAAAGGCTGTTCTGGCTAGACAGAGGCGCTAACCGTTGTGATGTCCCCGTACCCGCCACGCTAGCTTAGTGGCTGCGTGGACGTATTTCAGTGGGGGCGAAATGCAAAAAATGCTCGTGCGCATAGATGTAGGTGCGCGTTAGAAAACCCCAGGTGGTCAAAATTAAACCGCAGTTCCCCACTACGGCAAGCCTCATAATCGGATCGTGGTTATGGCGCGTAAGATTGAAGATATTTTTTTTTTTAGTGATGTCCCCGTCTTATGCAGAAGCAGTCACTTTTTAAAGCTAAAGTGTCGGTAAATTTACCGCATCGCCAGTAGACATTTTTGACCTCGGCACTCGTCTTATCATTGCTGCCCTTCCAGTTCTTTGACGTATTAATTCTATCAGTCTATCATAATTAAGATCCATGACAACTCCCACCTCCAAGTACATGCCCAAGATGTAGAGTGCGCAAATCAGTCGTAACGGAGCTGAAAAGAAGCTAGCCCGACGTTGACTACGGAGGCTTGGTATTGGTAGACTGTGCCTTAAAACACTTTCCATTCGACACGGCTGAAATTTGCAATTCGCGCCAATCGTTTCTGTGAAATGCGACGTTCCCCTGAAGCTATGTTTGGCAATTCCGTCAGCGGATATGCTATTTTTCAATATTGCCCCATATACCAGGAAAGGGCAAATGAAGCTGCAATAATAGCAGGCTTGAAGCTAGACAAGGGATGATAGTGGTTCTCGAAAAGCACCCGATTGTATTTGCAGTGTGTCGAAAACTGTCGATGAGTTTGATCAATTATACTATAGCAGACGCTGGGAAAATAGCTCACTGAGCGCTCAGAAACGGTTTTAGGACCGTGACCTTAGTGTGGACTGTGGAAGAAACGCATTCCCTTGTGATTCATCATGGCGTAGTAAGTAATGGCGAGCGATAAAGTTAATGCCGTACTCGCGATAAGCGTGTTTTCTTTTGTTGTTTTCCTCACAATGTCACGTCGATCGCCTTTGTGTACGTCAAGCTCCCTAACTTCCCATCTCATGTCATCTCATCTCTCTCTCTCTCTCTCTCTCTCTCTCTCTCTCTCTCTCTCTCTCTTGTACTTACACCGTCTTGGCGCACACACAACAACGTTAACTGCACATTCAAAGTCGGTGACAGAGCCCAGTCGTCTTTAAAAAGCACAACAGGGATCTAGTGGCTTTCCATGCCGATGACCGGTTTAGTCCAGTGTCGTCCCAATATATTATTCGTTATGGGCGCTCCGTCGTCCAGTCGGCTTAGGGTAGGGCGCATCACGTGTATTCACTTTCCCTTTTTCATCCCTTCCATTCCCCCAGGGCATAGCGTAGCAAACGAAGTGAAACGTGGTTAACTTCCCAGACTTTCTTTCTAGACTATCTTGGCAAGGGGGGGCTTATTGCAACCTTCCGGAGACGAGCTTCTCGCGCAGCCTCTTATATGCGTGGATGCTCGGCTGGAGTCGTTTTAAATCCTTCTCATTAACGCCTTCTGTTCTTGGGAATCCCTGCGCTTCCCTTTCGCGGAATACTCCGGCAAAAGTTTCGCCAGAGAACTTCGCCCTCCCCTCCTCGCATACTTATACCTGGTTCGTGCAGCGCGGCCATTAAAGCGAGACTAAACTGCGTTCGCCAACTCTCCGCCGGCGCTGCCCTGCGAGGTGCTGCGGCGCATTTGCCGTTTTAGTATCGCTGCCATCTTTCTTCTTTTTTTTTTTTTCTCCTCGCCCATGCGTGCCTTGTTGCTTCAGAGAGCGAAAGGACGCCTGGAGCGCACGCACTAGCACGCCCGTTCTTTAAAACAAAAAAGAAGCGTTAAAAGAAGTAAAAAGGAGCGCAATCTCATTTTCCAGAGTGGCCCGACTTAATGCTTGCAAGCGACGCGCTCGTATGCGGTTCGCCGCCGTTCGAAGGCCGGTAGTGGAGGTATGCGAACGAAGCGAGCGGCAAGAAACAACGCAATGAAAGCGACAAGGGTGAAGTTGAGGCCCTATAAGGTGGTGTGTGTTTGAGGTGGGGGTGTTATAGGAAGACGAGGTGGAGGGCCTTCGCGCGACCCTCAACAATTCGTCTCGGCGGCGCACGCGGACCTCCAGGCTGTCGCGGAGAGTTATGTCTACGGCTGAACCTCGCGCTTATAGTGTAGTTCTAACGGACCACCGCGGCCGCCGCGAATTGAGGCGAGATTCAGTGCACCGCGGGGGCGATTACGAGGCGCGCGCGCGCTCGAGCGCCGTCGGTTTGCTGGGCCGAGGGAAACTATAACGCGGATACCCGCCAGGCTGACGGCGGCGCGGTCACCCATAAAGGGAAATTGCGGCTGCTTTCGCCTGAAATATGCACGCTGAAGTTCTGCCCCCCTCCCGCGAACACTTACGTGAACACGTGCACATTTAGCCTCTAGTCTATTAGTTTGGCCGCTCCGGTGTCTTTCGAGTATTCTTTTTTTTTTTTTTATCCATATCTCGATTTTCTGTTTGGCCCTGGAAATCGCCTTCTGGGACAGTCCCGTTTTTACTACTAGCTTCTTTCGTGCACGCGCGCCCACAACGAGGAATTATGGAGTAGTAGAGTCTTTACGTCTTACGTATTGGTGCTTGCAGAATGCCCGAACGCTCTGAAGACGCGGTCGGGGGTAGCTGTAACGTTCGTAGCGACATTTTGCGGGCTTTGCGTGCAGCCTCGACTCGCTAGAAATGTTCTTGTGTTGCAGAATTGTTCTCGTCCAAGGAAACGAAAAAACGTTACAGTCGCGATAGCGTAAAGCTATTCCAGTCAGTGTGTTTTTATTTCATTAGCCCTCCGTAATTTGCCCAAACTTTCATTCGAAACATTTTCTAATGGCTAATGGCGGATTTGGAATAAAACAGAGTGGAGTAGTATTGCGTTATCGCGACCTACAGGGTTTATCATGGCTGGCGACTCCTTTCTACGCCGGCTCGAAAATGGCAGCGTTGGGAGACAGTGTCAGTTGAAGTTATAAGGCACGCATTAACGATACGGCGGGAAGAAAGAAAAAGTAGATTGCGTGAACCAGTCTAGAAAATCCTGCCGGCTCTCTAGCACTGTATCGCTGGTAGCCAATTCGGGACAGCAGGAATTTAAGAACTATGTTTCTCCCTTAGTTGAACAGAGTTTATGGCATATGAATGTAACCCTGCGCTGAAGCGATTGGGCGCAGTACTATTAAGATACTGTTTAAAACTCAATTTTATGGAAGTGCGGAATGTTACACCGATTTATAATGATCCACCATTCTGCTTGTAACTACTGAAATTACTCAACTTACCTACTCAACCCTTATGTAGTTGATGCTGATTGCGATTGGCGTTCTGCCGCCGAGGATTGAGAATTGCTCTTTTTCCGTCCATAGTTCCTCCGAAATTATGTGGCTAACACGCTTATGTGCTACGCCGCATATCTCGGCAGCCACGCAACCGTGAATACGACTGCGGCGCTTATGCATACTGTGCACTTCGGGCTGTACATCTGTCAGTTTCAAATTAGAATGTATTGTTTAAGTGCAAATCACCTGTCTGATTTTCGCCAGGTTTTTTTTTTTTTTTCAACTTTCAATTGCTCGTGTGTCGTTCATTTTGTGCATCGTACGTGTGTCGGCCATAAGAGTCCATTTTCCCAGCGTCGTAGGACGAATTATTGGTCCAAAAGCGCAGTAGTAACGTCTAAAGTTTTTCATCCATTAGACCGTCATGACCACCGCTTTAAGCAGCAGCCATATACTTTCACCGTGCTTTCGGCTCGTCTTATTAAACTACGTTCACTTGCGCGCCTGTACGTCAATTCTGAAATGCGTTTCATTGTTTCGCCGCTTTGAAATCCACACAGCACGAGCCTTGCTGCAGGACGTATACAGGGTGGAGGCAGCCGCGGAGCTGTTCAAAATTAATTCGAAGCCTGCAGCGTTTTTCTTAGCCGCAGTGTGACGTTGAAACCCAGCGAATACAATATTGTGGACATCGCAGTGGAGTTAAACATAGGCGCGCTCCCACACCGCGCCTTTTAAAAACACGCTGTAAGTGCCTTTCCGTGCGTCATGAGATTTAAAAAGAAAAAAGAAAACTGCTGGCTCTCCCGTCATCGAGAGTAGATGTAAGCATGAAATGGCAAGCGGCAAAGCAGATTCGTTGGAGATGATACCAGCCACAACCGTAAATTGGGTGTAGTGCGTGTTCGCAACGGCACACCCCACCACACCGCACCACGCCATACTATACACTGGTCCATATGGACGCTGCCCAGCTGGAAGGAGAAAAGCGGCTGAAGGCCGCACGACAGGCAACGAAAGACACCAGGGGGACGGAGCGCACTGCCCAGCTAGAAGAATGAATTGAATTCTGGGGTTTTACGTGCCAAAATCACTATTTTATTATGACGCACGCCTTAGTGTGGGACTCGGGATTAATTTTGACCACCAGGGGATCCTTAACGTGCCCCCAATGCACGAGACACGGGCGTTATTGCATTTCGCCTCCATTGAAATGCGGCCGCCGCGGCCGGAATTTGAACTCGCGACCTCGTGCTTAGCGGCGCAACCGCTAAGCCACCGTGTCTGGTAGGAGCGCCTGAAGGAGGCGCCACGCAGCGTGGCGCCAGCTTTCGGGGTGATGCAAAACTCGCGCCGCGGAACTCGCGTACCGCTGGCGTTCAGCGCTTAGCTCCAAAAGATGACTAGGAAGTGTATAGCGCCCTGTATCTGCCTTTTGAACGTCGCCTATTGTAAATGACAAATAAAACTGCAGCTTACTAGAAGTTATAGCTTGAGTGATATTGTGAAAAACATTAGGAAGAACTCGGAAGCAATATTTTTTGTAACTTATTTCGGCAGTAATTAGTGTATGTAATGCGGTCCTGCACAAAGGGTTGGGGGCCAGAGACCGCATTTTAACGCACGTACGACGATTTTCGACAAACGTACTGAGTCGTTAGAGTAGGACCTTCTGATCATTAATTGACACATCTAAGTGCTCCGCGTAAAGCGTGTAATTTATTATAAGGTTCTAAATATGCCCATCGCTGCCGATCGCAGCACACTGCTAGGCAGAATTTTAAGCCGCCCCTACCCATATGACGGAAATCACCCATATGACGTCAGTGGGGCGAGCTATCCGATTGGCTGACCAGGGCGCGAGCAAATGATGTTCGTAATAGTTGGAATGTTAGTTAATTTGCTTTTATAAAAGGAAAGTAACATACAGAAAATGCACAAGAACAATTTTTCAGTACACTTAAGCACTTCCGGCAGACAACATGTGTCGTCTGCTTGTGTTACAACGTGCTCCATCTTTGACGAGAGCTCCGCCGTCAGTGTCGGTCTGTCTTTTCGCGAGCTCTCTGATTTGACTTTGTTGCGTTGTGGACTGCAAACGTAGCGACTGGCAATATGTCAAGCTGCGACATCGTGTCCCTCTGCAAGCCAGTAGACGAGCGGACTGGCTGCAGCGAATCGGATTGCCGCTATCCGATCGGCGCCAGGATTTGCGCGATTGCGGCCGTCACTTTACACCGGAAGATTACTAACGCAATAGCGTTTCACGAGCCCGGTATTAGGGTAAACGCAAGCGCAATGGGACAGGGCCTGGCCGTGTCCCCTTGCGTGTCGTTTCAGGGGACGAACAGAAGCGCAAATGTGAATGGTCTGCACGGTGCAGCCACCTGGTGGCATAGAGGTCAACCACACACAGTAGCAGTAACAAAATGTATTCTTCTTTGCTGGTGGTGTAAATTTTTCGCAGGAGTGGAATCGTTAACACGTTGTTTTTGTAAATGTTTAAAATGTTTTACACTTGCTTAAAGCAATATTAGCTCTTTCTTTGGCTGGTTAACTTAAGCTCCGAGCCAGCGGGTGGCTGGGCCGTGGAGACCGAACAGGCAGCTCACGTACGTCTACGCTAGAGTTCCTTCATCAGCTTGAGTTTATGCCTCCACCGTTCGGTCGAAACGTTCGGCTAGTGGGTGATTACCGGAATACCAGACACATTCGGCGCTACGACAGAATGATCGCAAAGCACGCTGCTTCGATAGCTCTCGCGTTGACGGCCAGAGGAGAGGTTTCGCGCGGGTGGGGGTGGGCTCCAAGCCAACCGGAAGTGGACGATGTGACGTCGCATCGTGACACAGAACCACTGAAGGCGGAGCTTAGCCCCGTTCGCTCGGCGAACGAGTTGAGGGGGAAAAGCATGGCTAGGGAGGAGGGTAACTTGTAATCGCTTGTAGCTCCATTAATACGTAACGCTTCACTTAAATTGTGGTGCTAATGTTCTACTTAAGCTGTACCCTACGCGTCTACAAAATTTGTCCGAACCGTTTCAGGGGCCCTTTAAGGGCCCCGTGTCGTAGAAAATCCGGCGTCCAGCGTCGGATGTCGTTTCGGCAAAATCATTTTCGAACCACCCATACCCAGGCCCTTCATGTGGCACAAGGAAGTTACTGATTTATAGCATTTGAGTATTTTAGCTTAAGTATTTCTCAAGCTAAAATGCGCAGAAAAATCGTAATGACTTACAACCTACGTGTTACAACACAATTACAACATAATTGTGTTACGCGACAACTCAAACAAGCCCCTTTTCCACCATTCATAGACCGGCCACGGCGTCCGCCATTTGCGCGTGCCGGCGCGTAAATATCTCGAAGTCCATGGAGCGGCGCGCCAGTTTTCTTGAAACACTTCAAGATGGCGCTCGCCTCCGCCGCATCGCGGCCCACGCAAGAGGCCGCGTTTCTACTAGAAAGCCCGCCTTCGTGCGTAGCGTTCGCCGCGAGCGATACCCGGTAAACATTAGACAGTTATTCATATTATAGCGTACGCTATACGCTGTACTATAGCGTACGCTAAGCAGCGCAGGTTCGTTACAGTTTTAGTTGCCCCGCGAGATCTTTATACCACGGAGGCCATATGCCGTCGTCTCGGCTATCTCCCAACTTCACCGATAGGTGGCGCTGGCATCTCGAAAGTTTTAAAGCCCCTCAATCTCCCAAAGTAGCGCCAACCACTTCCCTCCTCCTCCGCTCTGCGCGGCCTCGACGGTGGCGCCGCCGGTGGTGGGCCCGCCGTAGCAGACGACGGCCAACACGTTACGAGAGGAAATCCGCAGAAAAGTTCGTTCGAGCCCTGCAGAGCAGTTTTTTTAATCGAGATCTTTCTTCGTCAGTGGGTAACTGGCCTTTAGAATTTCGTGTTGGAATTGCGGAAGAAATAGAGAAAAGGATCATTATTCAAGGCGTATTTAAGGCGTAAAGCGCGCGACGTTGAGAGTTAGTGTTTCTGAAACACGACGCAAGCACGCGGTGTACTCAAACACGCGCGTAATTACCAAAGTTTCAGGTGATCACAGCGTGGAAGTATGTGTACGTGGTTTCGTAAGTTCATTTACATACCTGCAAGATACTTTTGTTCGGCCGGCGCGTGAGAGATTCCGGCTGTGCGCGGTCAGCAATGCCTGGCAGCAGGGCCGTTTTTTTCATTGCGGGGTGCTTTGGTAATCGTGACGATATATTGCTTTTCTTTTTTTTTTTTTACAAGTACTGCTCCAGGAGGGCATATGTAATGGCTAACGGAGGCCTCTGAAGAGCACGTGACATTACAATAAAGCAGGCGGCGCAGGGAGTGTTAGCATACAAAATTGGCTGTCCGCGATCTTATATCCCCTTTGCATGCACAGGTTTCGGCGAGCCCCATCCAGCCCTGGTTCTAGCTTTGGTGTTCCCGTTGCCGCTTTGGTGCCCGGGAGGCGCCGTCAATAATACCAAATAATGAAAAGTTGTTACAATTAGTAAATAAAACTTATTGTAGAAATACAATCACGCCGAGGCGCCAACTTATAAAGCTGCGCTAGCGAGCCCGCGCGAGTATTATGGAACCCCAACGAGGAATTTACCGGCCCACGTACGACTCTACGATCAAAGTGCACGTTAAACATCCCCAGGCGAGCTAGATAAAGTTATCCGGAGCCATCCACTACGACCTCCATCCTAGCATTAGTCGCTTCGGAACGTTAAAAACGTTAATCACCACAAACCAAATCAATACATGCGGGCGTACATTCGAAGCTAAAAGACTGCATCGTAAGTCATAGTGAGCGTTGCAAAAGCGTCGAGAATGTGCTAACTTCTGGTGGAGCTCAAAACACACCCTGAATAAAGTCGCTTTTATGTCACAGGCCAGCTGCAGATGCGTGCATTTCACCGCAAGACGAAAATACATGAAACAAAGAGAGCACATTCGAAAAAAAAAGTCAACCAACGCGCTAAAAACCACACAGAGCATGAACACACACTTTTTCGAAGCGGAAGGCCTGAACTAGGCTCAAAAGAAGAGGTTGTGAGTAGCCTTGGCCCTTACTTCACAAAGCCGTGCGCTCTCTGCCACTTCCTCGAAGTCAGCCCGCCCGATCCTGTGAATCCACACTTCTTTTAGCGTTGCGCCCGCCGGATGGCAAAGTAAAAAGCTTTTTGCCCTCGCCGTGTCTGTTACGGCAACCGAAGGCGCAGCAGCACGGCATCGCAATTAAGTTCTCGGCCCTACACATTCTATTACGCTAACGCACTCCGTCAGTCCGCCTGCCGTACTTTCGTCGCGCAGGCCCAACAATGGAGGTCGGTGCGCGCTAGAAAGAACAAAAAATACAGAAAAGTGCGGTGCCTGCTCCGCGCTGGAAAGAAAAAAATATACAAAAGCGCGGCGCTTGCTTGCACGTGACACAGATTGGCCAATGGGGGAGCGGAGGAGGCTGGGGCGACAGGAGGCGCCAGGGTGAGCGGGGTGGCGGAAAGATCTAAGAACGGCGCTACTTTTGAAAAATTGAGGGGCTTTAGAAAGTTTCTTTCGTTAGGCTTCGACTCGTTCGAAACTAGACGCGATCTCGAAAACACCGCAAGGTTATTCATAATACTCTTCCGTCGAAGCGACCCCAGACTGTGCGAAAGCCGTTTACGCAGTCATTTGCTACGAACGAAGTGAATTTTACAAAAGCAATGCCAAATTCAACTCGAAGCAGGCACCCTGGACCGCCGCCATGTTTTATGTTAACTATGCAAGCCACACGAAGACGCTAACGCTAAATCTGAGAAATAGCGTGCGTACGCTATAAGCTACGGGTCGTTCAGCGTTCTGCGCATGCGCAGTGACGACCCGCTATATTATAGCGTGCGCAATGCTATAACGTACGCTAAACTAAAGCTGTCTATTACGGTTACATACGCTGCAATTGCCTGGAAGCGTGGGAAGCAGTCAGGGATCATTGAATGCTATCGCGTTCCACTCTTAAGAGGAAGCTTTAGCTCGGGCCCAACTCCGACGCGGCCTATTCAAATACATGTAAAACGCAAAAACGTTTTTATGAGATAACCCCTGGACCGACTTTACTGAAATTTGTCGCATTTGAAAGAGGAAGTTAAATACTAGTGACTGTTGGAAGCGGAATTTCGATTTAGGGCTCGAATTTTCTTAAAACGATTTTCAAATATTTGACCGTTTGAAAAAAATAGAAGCGGGAAGTTTACAAATTCATAGCTCTGCATCAAGAGATGATATCATGGTTCTGTAAATGGCATCCATTAGATCATTGAAAGCGGACAAATTCAATATGTCATTTTACATCTTACGTGAATTTGTTACGTTGGTTACAAGGGTTTTGCAAAAGTTGTATTTCCCTATTATTAAATTTTTTAAATTTCAAGTGTAACATATCAATTTTGTCCGCTTCAGATGTACTATTAGATACAATTCACAGAAGTGTATTATCATTTTTCTTTGTTGAGTTACAGAGTTGTAAACTTGATAGTTTCGTTTTCTGAAAATTTTCGATTTTAGCCAATTTTTAATAAAAAATTGACGACCTAACTCGAAAATTCGAAACCAACAGTCACTAGATTTTAAGTTTTTCTTTTAAATGCAACAAACCTCGTCAAATTTGGTGCAGTGGTTGCCGAGAAAAACGAATTCTCCTTTTGCATGTATTTAGATAGGAACACCCGAGCTAAAGCTTCCTCTTAAAGCCGAAGCTTAAGCGTTCTCCTTTTTTTTATTGTTGCCCGGATTTTTTAATTTGCCCGGATGTTCTCGTTTGAGTGCCCGGATAACGGCTCTGCCTTTTGGCTCAAGGTCACTTGAAGGTCGCCGATGACGTGAGCTAAAAGCATTTCATGCTTAAAATGCCATGCGCGCGTTAACACCTCTCGGCAGGGGGAGTCCGCGATTGTGCGCTGCAAAGGACGGAATGCATGCGGGCGAGGACGGAATGCATGCGGGCGCCACCAGGAGTACTTTGCTTTTTATCTTTTGAAGAGGAAGCTTCAGCTCGGGTGAACCTATCTAAATACATGTAAAAGGAGAATTCGTTTTTCTCGGCAAACACTACACCAAACTTGGAGAGGTTTGTTGCATTTGAAAGAAAAACTTAAAATCTAGTGACTGTTGGTTTCGAACTTTTGATTTAGGTCGTCAATTTTGTAATAAAAATTGTCAAAAAATATTTTCGGAAAACGAAACTATCAAGTTTACAACTGCGTAACTCGGCAATCAAAAACGATATCACAGTTCTGTGAAATGCAGCCCATAGAACATCGAAAGCGGACAAAATTTATATGTTATGCATGAATCTAAAAAGATTTAGTCATGTGTAAATACAGCTTTTGCAGAACCCTTGTACACAACGTAACAAATTCACGTAATATAATTTGACATATCGAATGTGCCGTCTTTGAATGATCTAATGCATGCCGTTTACAAAACCACCCTATCTGTTCTTGACGGAGAGCTATTAATTTGTAAACTTTGTGCTTCTATCTTTATCGAACTTTCGAATTTTTGAAAATTCTGTCAACAAAACTCAGGGCCTAAATCGAAATTCCGCTTCCAACAGTCACTAGAATTTAACTTTATCTCTCAAATGCAACAAATTTCATTAAAATCGGTTCAGGGGTTATCTCACAATAACGTTCTTGCATTTTACACGTATTTGAATAGGCCGTGTTGGAGTTGGGCCCGAGCTAAAGCTTCCTCTTAAACGTGAACCAGAAGTCTTGGTCTTGCATTCGCGAGAGAGATCCGGGTCGAGAGTCTCGGCCCGCAGCGGAGGCAAATTGGATGAAACTGTTGCCCATGTTGGCGGCAGTCGCTTTTCTTCTTTCTTGTATTTTTTTTTCTCTCCGCCTCGCGCCTCTAATTTTAGTAACGTCTTCTGGTTGTCATTCCCTCGCGCCGCTTTATTTCTCCCATTTCTTCTTATCTTTATTTTTATTTTACCCTCTATTTCGGATCCCCCGCAGCTTGGCCCGAAGAACGCGCTTTCTTTTTCCACGCGACGAGTCGCCCCCGTCGTTTTCTCTGTCTTCTGTGCTTTTCACGCGCTTTGCCGCGCCCGCCTACTTGTCCGAGTAACGTCCTCGACGGCGGCTCTCGCCCCGGAGTGGGGAGGGCGATGAGACGCGTGCGGCCCAATAGCGCGGGCGCGTTGATTAAAATTGCCCCCGAATGTGAAAATGCGTTCACGCGCGTTGGCGCCTCTTGCGCGAGCTTGTGGTGGAGAGTGGCGGCGCAGGAGCGAGTACGGGATTATAGTGGCGGAGCCGCGGCAGCAAAAGAGCGCCGATGTGTGCAAGCCACTCTCGAAAGCGGGCGGTCCTTCATTCATTCGCTGTTTCCGTTTTAATATATCGCTGCGTGAGCGCAGGACGGCTGAATTTTTACGACGAATTGCCGTTATTGGAAGGCACTTCTCACCAGCGTAGTTTTGTTGTTTCTCTTACGTCATAAAGTTCGTGTGTGTGCGTGTTCTCGTCAGTGACATCCGAAAAAATGTACAACTGCGTTGCTATCAGAGGACAAAATTGGTTTTAGTAGTGGCAGTGGCCCTTTAATCGATTCGCGGGCGCAGTGTTCATGTTTCGGTGACTTGCACTCTAGTTATTGCCGTAAATAGTAGTGAACTGCACACGCATAGTTTCTCTTTCCTCCTGAGCGCGCGTTATTCTCTGGAGCCTTGTTTCTCCCCCGTCGTGCTCGGTTTGTTGTGTCCGGCATCTCCCGCAAACATAGCCGAAGCCACACAGCGTTGCAGAATTCCCGTTATGTAAAGGGCTCAGGAAAGTGTTATGCCAGCTTTGCGCAAAGGGGAGCCCGATGAGGAATAATAACGAGCGCATAGATGCAGACAGTGCTCCCGCTCCTCGACAGCGCCGTCGATTTTCGTACTGCTACCTAAGTGGGCGTGGACCGCAGGCACCGGGTTTACGCACTTCAGTTATGTTCGAACCACATGCGTCACGGAGCCGAGACAGAGGTTCGTGGAATGAACACGCGTGCGTGGGAAGCATCCGCTGGTCGGCGTATAGATAGGCGCAGACGACAGAATGAGCCGTTCCGGCGCCCAGATAGAGCGTCGAGTGGGAACTGAAAAGGACGCGATACAAAGCGAGCAGCAGCGCATCATGACCCGTTCTAAAGGCTTCCACCCGGGCGGCGTGAACTTATAGAGATGCAAATACGGACAGAAAATAATGGAGGGACGCGCACACACTCCAAGATTGCACTCTCTCGTGTGTGTGCGTGCGTATGCGTGCGTGGGAGGAAACACGGGAAAGTTGGGCAGAATGCTATCCCGCCTTTCCTTTTCTTTTTTTTTCGTGCCACCCGAAACGGCCGCCTCCGCCGCGCGCCGGAGGCTTTTCTCCGTGGCGCAGCATCCGTCTTTCTGAACAGGATGCCTTGTTGCTCGCGCAGTGTGCACGCTGCTGCTGTGTAAGACTTGATTTGTTGTGCTCGTGTCGTGTTCGGACGCCGTTTCCAATAGGCGCCGTTGTAGTGTGCCTCTGTCGGAGGTACAAGAATAGACGAGCAGGACCTTTATTTCTGTGCTGCTGTGTGGTTCAACAACTGCTGGTCGGCGGCACTGGTCTGGCTTATTTCTTTTCGTGAGGAGGAATGGTTTCGAGTTGTGCCTGCAAGTTATACAGTCGCTAGCAGATTATACGGGAAGGCTGAATTCATCGCACCTTGGCTATATTGAAGAGGGGAGGGGAAGGGGAGGAAAGGCGGGGGGGTTATTCGACGAAGATACCGAGTGCAGCGGACATTTTTTCAGAGCTATTGTGAACCTGGATCGAGCGGGTATGCTTTGGCAGGAAGGCTTACCGGCATTACACGTGGCAGGCTCCTTGCGAGATACCATTGCACGGCGCGAGCGGCAAATGCGCTCACGCAGGACATATGCTTCGACTAACCAAAATCACTGTCCGCTGCGTCACAGATAGCGACAAATGAATTTCGTCCGTTCGCCCAATCGGAACGTTTTCTTGCTTCGTGTAGACGCATTTATTTGGCTCCGTCTCGCCCATATGCGCTGTTTCAAAGTGCGATACTAGGGTCAGTAGAGGGATATCACCGCGCTTCTCTTCTTGACCGGTCATCCGGATTCACGGAAGCCATTGGTGCGTCCGTTTTTGTAGCATGCTTCTGCTGTTGCTCTGTGTGTCGCAGTAGCCGACAGCCACCTGCGGTCCCCGAGTGCTCCCGCGACTAACGGAGGAAATTGTTTTGAAGACACGTGTTTCACTAATTCTTTACAGCCTCGTCTCGTAGAGCTCACATTAGCTCATTATTTTCTGCCAATTGGCGGGTGCGCCCGCTCGCACAGCTTTGGCGTGTCTGCGCGCATGGTCATGGCCGTGGTCGCAGCAGCAGCAGCGTGCTGGGGGCAGCTCATCCGCAGCGGCCGGGTGCCGCGTATGTGTACCTCCGGGAGCAGGACGATGGCCAGGATCGTGACGGGGAGTTTTCACGGAACCGCGGCCAATTAGAACTGTAACGAGACACGACGCCTGCAGGGGGCGGCCATGGGAGAATCTGGCTGGGCGCATTTTACGACCTCGGGACGATGCGCGCCTCTCCGACACGAAACTTCTGTGTATATGCAGTCTGGTGGGAAACCACCCCGAGAGCAGGCTAGGCTGACGGAGATGTTTGTGTGTGAGTGTTTGGGGGGGGGGGGTCTTTGTTCGCCACCCTCCTCCCACGGCTTTCATTCGTTCGTTTTCTTTTATTTTTCGCCGTACGCCGTTGATGGAAAGGGCCAGCTGATGACAGACACTGGCCGGGTTGCCCCGGAGACCACCACGCTGTGCACGCCGGCCATTTTCGCCGACAAAAAAAAAAAAAAAAGAATATTCTCGGAAAGGAGCAGTTTCGTGCGCTTCCTGGCTCGTTCTTGCGGTGGTCGCCACTCTACAGTCTCGTTACACTTCCGAGGGAATTGTTGGGAGGGCAGACGCTGATTTGCGGCGCTTACGTCATCGGGAACGACGTGTCGGACACGTTGCAGCCACGTCTTTTCGTAGCTGCATGGGTCTGAACCTTTTCCGTGCTTTTGTGCTGATTTCTGCGGCTGCTCGTTAGGCCGCCTTCTTTGCTGCCGTGGCTCTTCTGTGTACGCGCTCGCTCGGACCTCACGCAGCCTTTTCGTGAATGCGGCAGCAACGCAAGGCATCGTATTTCTGTCACATTGCTTTCACGTGAACAGCGATAATCCACTGAGGCTCATCACCACCACCCGCTCTGGTTGCTCAGTGGCTATGGTGTTAGGCTGCTGAGCACGAGGTCGTGGGATCTAATCCCGGCCACGGCGGCCGCATTTTGATGGGGGCTAAATGCGAAAACACCCGTGTACTTAACTTTAGCTGCACATTAAAGAACCCCAGGTGGTCGAAATTTCGGGAGTCCTCCACTACGGCCTGCCTCATAATCAGAAAGTGGTTCTCGCACCTAAAACCCCATAATTTAATTTCTTTTTTAACACCACCCCCTCCCCCCAACTCGCTAGGTGGGGGGGGGGGGTCTTATGGGAAGGGAACAGGTTTACTTAAGCGAATTTTATATAAACGTTGGCGAATAGGGAATGGCGATAATGCGCTAAGAGATACGATGCGACACTGCAAGCGTTCCAGGCAAGGGTTGGTTTGCTTTTCAAATGCCCACGTGCAGGTTTGATCCGTCCCCCACGCACGTCTGCGCGCATCTCGGACACTCGGGCATGAGCGCAAAGTTGTCAGCAGCCTGCTAGCGTTCCGGTCCTTCTAGAATATGAAGAAGGGCGCCCTTCATGCCTGCGTGCCTTTCAAATTCCTCACTGAATTATGTCGCTCCTTACGCGTAGCTTATGAAAGGGAAAATTCAAACAACAAATGTTGGGTTTTACGTGTGAAAACCACGATACCATTATGAGTCGCGCCGTAGCGGGGGACTTCGGATTAATTTTGACCACGTGGGGTTCTTTAATGTGCGCCAAATGCACGGCGCACGGGCTTTTCCGCATTTCATCCAAATCGAAATGCGGCCGAGATTTGATCGCGCCCCACCGGGCTTAGCTAGCAGCGCACGCCAGTACGACGGGTAGGGAAAAATTATAGTCTACCCGACTCTAGTGCAAAGCTACAAAGGAAACCCAGTACGGTTTTCTCAGAAAGAAAGCTTCACAGCCGCCATGGCCGTGATTCGCTCCCGCAACCTCGCACTCAGCAGCCCAACACCATAGCCACTCAGCAACCACGGCGGGCAATTTTGCGTGTATTCGCAGGCTTCTTTCGTGCTCGGAAAAACACTTTTATGGAGCACATATTGAGCAACAAAAAGCTGTATTGTGTTTTTCATGTTGCTCTACCATTTTCTCATTGGCACTTTTCATCAAATTATAAGATGTGAGAAATTGGTTAGGACTAATTATTTAATTAAGCGGGGTACAAAAACTAATCTGAGTATCTCTAAGCGACGGCGAACAACATTACCTTGGTTCTGTTCAGCTACGTAGCATTTGAATTTTTTTAAATCTTGGTACATGATATTTGGCACACCCTGTGTGCATATATATATATATATATATATATATATATATATATATATATATATATATATATATATATATATATATATATATATATGCGCCGTCTCCAAAGCGGTCCTCTTACGGGGCGAACGGACGGACTGTTTTCTCGTTGGGTAAGCGAAGAAATGCTTACTCATTTAAAAGGAGACAGGAGAGGAAATGGTAGTAACAATAAATGCTTACGCATAAAAAAAAAAGAAAACGCGGAAAAAGCGTGGAAGGACAGAGCGGTTCCGCGGTTTCGCTTGATTTTGTTTTTCACTTTATTATTACTACTGTTTCCTCTCTTGTCTCCTTTTGCGCCTCAGCGCGTCCGTGCTCGTTCCTAGGATGGATGGATGGATGGATGGATGGATGGATGTTATGAGCGTTCCCTTTGGAACGGGGCGGGGCGGTGGGTTGCACCACCAAGCTCTTGCTATTATACTGCCTAATGTCCTACCTAGGTTATACAATAGAAAAAATAAAGAGACACTATGAACTCCCACAACCAAATTTTCTGATCCCCTATTGCGAACTGTGCTTTTGTACGTCTCCGTTTTTTGTCGTTTCCCTACTTTTCTTCCACCAATCCTCCAATAGCCTCTTACTAATGCCTATTGCGGACATGTTTATTTTTCCACTGCTCTCGCTGAACCCAAGGGCTTCAAGGAGGTCCATGGTGCCTAAATCGACCGCTGGGTAGACGGCTTCACATTCTAATAAAACATGCTCCATCGTTTCCCTAGCTTTACCGCAGCAAGCGCATGCTTCTTCTTCCTTCTTATATCTCGCTTTATAGGTGCGTGTTCTAAGGCATCCCGATCTCGCTTCGAAAAGTAATGAGCTTCCCTTTGAGTTATCATAAATTGTTTCTTTCCTGATTTCATTTTTTCCTCTTAAGTAGTTACTCATGGCAGGTTTCTTTTCCATTGCCGCCACCCTAGCTTATTCGCGTCTACCGCCACCTATCGGACGCGGAGCGAAGCCAAGTGTAGCGCGAGTGAAACGAGGTCCGCATGCACTGCCTCGACAAAAAAGCGACCGCATACATACTATCGCCGTTGCGTATAAAAGAGTGGGGCACCATTGACTCTGAGGTGGGTTGGTGCGTACGCGCAGGCAATATATGATACTCCACGGGACGCGGCGGTGACGACGCTGTTTGTTCGCGAATGGGTCGCGCACGCTCAGACTTCTTTCCCGACCGACAGTCGTGTTTGGCGCCCCGCGATCAAATTAGCATACAGTATACGCGCGTTCGTGTTCGGCTCGCCGGCCCCGTGCTCTCTGCCGTGGGCGGCGCGCTTGATTTTCTCCATGCAGAGGCCGCCAGCTCTCAATCAGACAAGTGACGCTGGACCCGTCCTAATTTGCATAGATTCGGCGCGCTGCCGTACAAATTAGATTTCAATTGCGTGCGATCGGCTGTGTAACGGGCTTCGACCGGCCGCGCGTATCGGCAGCGCGCGCCTATACTACTCTTCTTCACGCTTTGGGCACGAGATTTCAACGCCGCCCCCCCTCCCTCTCTTGAACCGCCCGCATATTGAAGGACAGAGGCAGTGAAGAAAAAAAAGAAGAAAAAATAAACACAGAGAACACCTAATGGCGATGAAGGAAGCACTCGCGCAATGCCGTCGATATTACTGCGCTTGTCGGTTTATGCGTTGCCACGTTTATCATAATTGCGGTATTGGAAACGTCTAAGCTATTGCAGTGTGCCGTGTGCTGCCCCTAGTTAATATTGGGAACCTAATTATGTTGTGGAGAATTTCCACCGGGAACTGTCTAGATGTGGGACGAAGTTTCACACATACACTGGCCAGTTTCTCGTTCAAGTGAGCGAGCGAAGTAACTTTATCAGGAATGCCTGCAGAACGATTAGCCTTCCCCTGTAAGGGAGCCGTCACCGTGACGCGGCCATGACTTCCACCCGGCGTGTGGCGCCTCTACTCCGGCCGTGGCCGCACTACTCCCTTTGGTCGACCGCGCCTGCCTCTCTTTTGGGGTGGCAGTCTCCCTCCGGTTTCGCTCGGTCGTTGCCTTTCGAGGGCCGCCGAGATCTGCTGGACGGCCTAGGCTTAGACCTCGTAATCGTAGCACCTCATTGCGGCCTCGAGCCGCGGCGGGATCGTTGTCATCGCTTCAGCTTCGTGCGTGTTCTTGGAACAAGTAAGCAGAATAAAAAAAAACTTAATCGACGATTACCATACTCCCTAATGCGAATTTCGAGCGCAGCTATTTAGGTGTTTTGAATTCGCGATATATTATGACAAATA
Organism: Dermacentor andersoni; assembly: GCF_023375885.2. NCBI lineage: Eukaryota > Metazoa > Arthropoda > Arachnida > Ixodida > Ixodidae > Dermacentor > Dermacentor andersoni. The sequence goes on from NC_092814.1 coordinate 179,559,237, forward strand.
ATTAAATTCTGAAGGACAATGTGCTCTCGGCGGCGGCGCTGAGCCTCTGCTCGGGCAACTCGTTTAGCAGCAGCGGTAGACGAAGCATTTCCACCGGTTGCGGCGCTCATTCAGAAGGAAAGCGTAAACACGGGAACGCGTGGCTGGCGCAGAGCAAATTCTCCAGCGGCGGCGGCGCCGCAGGCGAAGTAGCGCGTGCGCAGTGGGTCCGAACCACACGCCAGCGCACGCCACACGCCAGCTGGCCGCATGCCTGGTCGTGCCGGCACTCCGCTTTCCGCCTTCTGGTTGCCCTGCACTTCCCTCTCCGCTTTCCTCCGCTGCGCTCTGCGTTTGCTTTCATCTTTCGCTGTGCTCGTTCGCTCGGTTACGCCGAGGCCGGCACCGACGCTCGCATCAGAAACGGGCGCCTAAGAGCTGCGCTCTAAAAAGACTGATGCCGCAGATTCCTAGAACTATGGGACATTTAGACGGATGCTGCTCGCGACGCCCTTGAACGGATGCGACTATAGTCGCCTTTCAGCGTGTTCCCGTCGGCGGCGCCACATTGGATCACGTGGTGACGCGTCCATTGCTTGCCCCAGCCGGCTTCCGCTGTCTCTGTTTACAATGGCAGCGCATACGCTGGCGCGGCGCAGCTAGTAGCGACTTTAGCGGCTGTCGTCCGCGATGAGCGGTTGAAGGGCACGAAACTGAGAGACCATAGCTTGAGAGGACACGTAAAAGTCGCATATACACGCTACGTAACTCATTACGCCTTTTCCAGATGCTCCTCGCACTGCCGTATTGTGCGCGTACTAGAAGGCTAGAAACTCTTTTCCAAGACACAATGACACATACGTTCACTCACTGTATTAAGTGAAGATTACTGTTATTTGCTCATTTTTTTTTTTTACTGTGAATGGCATTGAAGCCACACGTCGTCACTTTTTTGACACTGTAACATTTTTGGTGGGATGTTATTATATTGCTTATTATTGCGATAGCAGTTATTGTACACTTCAGGCGCGTTTTTGTCGTCGGCGTCGCCGTGACGTTCCGTATGAAGTCCAAGGATGACAACACCGTCGCCGCGCGTCGTATGCTGTATGGGCGAGCGAAAGCGCACGAGGGAAGCCTACGATCGCGGCTCAATCTTGCGCGCCATATATGGAGGAAAGCGGGCAGGCAGCGCCGTAGGGATGTGGGGGGGTGCTTCGTACTTTCCACGGCCGCGCGCGAACGGGCGCGCCGTATCTTGCAAAGGATCTGCAGACGACTCATATCTTCGTGTGCGCTGTTCTCTCGATGCTCTTGCTTTGAAGCGATAGACCGCACGAAGGTCACCTCGCTCGTTGCTGCTGTCGCGCTTGCTTACACCAGCGTTTTGACAGCGAGAGTGCGCGCTCATCGAGTGTGATGTGTCCATGTTTGCTTGTGCGCGCTGACATCATGCTTGTTAGTTCAGATAGTAAGCGAATGTTGGCGAGTTTATATGGCCGATGAAACTACTATCCTTACTTCGTATAGCTGTCTACTAATTTTCTATTGCAATCGATGCTTCTCCTTTCGGGCGAAACTGCGCCATTCTTCTACCTTATAGCACTTGTGAATGTACTAGTTGTGGTAGATTTTTCGTGCTCCGAGCTTAGAATATCCATGTTTTGAAGTTTTGCAGTAACTTACAGAAAAGACGTAACGTCGTTCATCAATCGTTAACGTTGTGGGTCGGGACGAAATGTTCAGCTTCGAACATTCTTATGTAACATATGTGAACCACCCATTGTTCGGCATACTCACTAATGAGTGCACTGATTTTTTAATAGGTGACTAGTGGATGGGGCTCAACGTTAGTGTAGGCCAGAAAATATTTACCGGCGCGGGCGAGTCAAATTTGCGGTGCCTTCAAGCCATTATATATATTTCCTAGAACATTCTTCTTAATCAAATATAATCGCAAAAATGTTCTGCTGCAGCAGAACCTTGGTTTAAATTAGATGATAGTTCGACACTTTATTCCCTCCCGAGCGAGTTGTGGCGCAAAGAAATAAGAACGAAAAAACCCTAGAGGGAAGAAGCTACAGTAAGGTTGAGTTAGTTAAACATCATTGTGGTAATCTTTTACAGCGAAGCTGTCTGTGGCTAGGATCTGTGGATTTCTTCGTGGTGTAACGTCGACAGACAACTATCATCATCTATGGCTCACACTCCCGAATGCAATGGTTCAATACCCCCCCACATTAAGGCAGGGGCTACAAGCACTCAGCAAAGTGAAGCGAATAGTGCGTACATTCTTTGAAATCACGCATACAACATACAGAATAGCATACGTTTCAATAACGAACAAGCTCAAAACAAGCGTCCAAACCACATAATTGATAAGGCGCTCCTGTGCCTGCATGCAATGCGAAGCGCATAGCGCTCCCCGCATACCTTTCCCGGTAAAGATTACTGTTGCGCAAGCGTCCACGGCGACGGCAGCTTGACTGTAGCATACGAATCAGGAAGTGACGTAACTACATTTTCGTACGTAAAAGGAGAACCCGTCTAGCAAGTGGTTTCTTTTGTGACAGTGCTATGGAAAGGCCACGTATAGTCAGGACTCGTGAAGAGCAGCGTGCATACGAGGCGCGGGGAATTTCTCCTCTCTCTGGTGCACTCTTTGTAGGTGCACAAAGTAGCGGCGGAAGCCAAGTCGCAGGCCGTCGAAACGTCTTAGGCTAATAATTCCGTGTGAATGTCGCCACGTGAATAATTTCGACTTCGTCGCAATGGGTAATCGTTGTAGTTGTCGTTTACAGCTTCGCTTTCCAACCACCTTCACAGCGTGGATTGGAGACCATTTTTTTCGATGCTGCTCCAGTGTCAACGCCAAGCACTGCGAACTGATCCGCTTTTAGTGCAAAGGTTGGTATAAGAATTCCACAGTTAATCCACTAACCAGCAAGCAGCCTTGCTCATGTATGTATGCATATAGTACGTTTAGATCATCTTTATTTAACGGGGGATTTAGCGTCCTCAAACTGCACAGTGGGTTCTGAGGGACGCTGTAGAATAGGTGCTACGGATTCATTTCGACCTTCCGATTTTCTTTCACATACACAAGCGTTTTTATATTGCACATCTATAAGAATGCGGCCACTGCGACCTTAAGCTAGGCTAGCGTTACTGTATGTGATAGCAAATACAGTAAAACCCCGTTAATTCGAAATTGTGTAAGCCGGGGGAAATTTCGAGATAAAAAGAAGTTTCGAGATAAGCGAATTCACGAAAATATAAGCCCCTGGCCGCGCATAGACCACAAAGAGCCTTTCGAAATAATCGCCAGTAGCTATTATGAGGAGTGTTGCGACTGGGGAGTCCAAAGACGTGGAATGTACTTTTTTCGTGGAGGAGTAAGGGAACGTGGGGCTGGGCTCGATATCCAGGACGTTTTACATACAAGTTTATATTTACATATTTACAAGAAAAGTCAAAGTGGTACAGGAAAATTTCATGAAGTTGTAGCAGCTGATGACTCCCGCCGTCCGTTGCTCTTTTTATGCCCTGCGTGGTCATTGTTCAGTCACCTCCCCCAATCCGGCGTAGGAGACCGATGACATTAGGTCCCACCAATACGGAGGTATGTTGCCATTTCCCTCTGAAGGGAGCTTTGTCGGAAACACACGCACATCACTGGGCGCAAGCACGGGAAGAGCGATCGTACACTGACTCCGTTTCCGGCCTGGACGTGGCAATTTGGGGCGGCTGAAAGTTGATGGACCGTATCCTTGCTAACAGCTGTGTCTTACCAGTACTCATGTACGGGGCAGAAACCTGGAGGCTTACGAAAAGGGTTCTACTTAAATTGAGGACGACGCAACGAGCTATGGAAAGAAGAATGATTGGTATAACATTAAGGGACAAGAAAAGAGCTGATTGGGTGAGGGAACAAACGCGAGTTAATGATATCTTATTTGAAATCAAGAAAAAGAATGGGCATGGGCAGGACACGTAATGAGGAGGGAAGATAACCGATGGTCATGAAGAGTTACGGAATGGATTCCAAGGGAAGGAAAGCGTAGCAGAGGGCGGCAGAAAGTTAGGTGAGCGGATGAGATTAAGAAGTTTGCAGGGACAACATGGCCACAATTAGTACATGACCGGGGTAGTTGGAGAAGTATGGGAGAGACCTCTGCCCTGCAGTGGGCATAATCAGGCTGATGATGATGATGATGATGATGATGATGATGATGATCCTTGCTAATTGCCCGAACCTCTCCTGACCGAGGTACTGCCGTGCTGGCCATAAATCATCCGTATTGAGAACCATTTTGACGAGGCCGTCGGCCCGTTCCCCGTAATCGCGCTAGCCGTGACCGGAGGGTGTCGCGGAGTGAACGGCCGGTCACAACAGGGGTAAGAGGTGAAAACTACACGGGCTTGGCACCGAGCCAGGAAAAAAATGTCCGAGTTAACCGATATCTTGATATATCAGATTTCGAGTCAACGAGGTTTAAATGTGTTGCTACTAACGTTACGCTAGGTGTGGCGGAAGCGTCATTTAGTTTATAGTGAGCGAACTAGTCCGTGAGAAGGGTCTTTGCTGCAAACGCTCACAATGTCAGCACGCTCATGCCCCCTTCTCATGTGTGCCTTCCTCCTTTTCTGTTTTCTCTTGCTCCTTCATCTTTCAACCCTTACGTCCTCTGCGCAGGGTAGCCAACCCGATTTGCACTGGTTAGCCTCGAAGCCTACCATTATCGTTGCTCTACGTGTGTCTGTCTCCTGTATTAGCCACATACAGCGCTACCACGCACTCATTCGCCGTTATAACCAGCCTCGAGGACGTTTTCGGTGAGGTCTGAATTCACCATAAGAATCATTTTATTAGAGCACTCCCCTTGCAGTGTTTGGTAGACTCGGCTGCTTTTAGAGCGCTGGGCTTCGCTGCTCTTTGACTGTTTCCAGTTATTGTAGGTTCGCAGTGGTTCAAGACTCCACTGTAGATTAGGCGCGAATTAGAATACGTGGCATTAGCTAGATGTGCTTTCCACCTAAGTTTCCACACGTATACTTCAATTACGCGCGTTTACCAAGTTACGTTCATGAAAAAGCGTTGACACAGTGACACTTATACAGTATACGTATATACGCGTCCCGGCGGCACAGTGGCTATGACATTCTGCTGCTGTCGACGAGCTCCCGGGTTCGATTCCCGACCGCGGCCGTCGCATTCCTATGGGGGTTGAATATAAGAATGCTTATATACACCGCTTTGGATGCTCAATAAAGAACTCCCAGGTGGTCTGAAATAATTTGGAGCGCTACATTATACTGCTTCTTTCGTAGTGTTCCTTTAAGACGTTAAGTACAATTAATAATTGCTGACGCTTAGAGTACACGATATAAGTGAAAATGTCATGTCATATGCAAATACAAAGCCACCATGCTGTCTTGCTGGGTGTTTAAGCGACGACTGTCTCGAATTAATAAAAATACGGAGCTTGAAACACAATACTTTTCGCTGGACAATATACGCAACAAGGGCGTATAAAACAGAACTTCCTATCGGATCGTTTAGCAGGCTATCTTAACTGAGATTCACTAATAAATATTCGCTGTGCTCGTAATTTAAGCTCGCCATTTACTATAAGCGTCCAATTGGCATTGGCGGTCTAACATTGATTATAAAAGAGTTAATTAGCGATTCCTAATTACTTAGGCTGCTAAACAATCCGACAGTCTTTTTTCATCTCTTTTTGCGTATCTCGTCCAGAAAAAAACAAACTATTATTGTGTCTCGAATCCCCTATTTTTAATATTTCGAGAGAGCCGTCATTTGTCGTTCACTTGTCCGTTTCCTGGCCTCCATTTCTCAGATCAACGTGCACAATTCAGGTGCAGTGGTTGCCAGAGCACTTCCTAGTGCCTCATAGCATCCGTCACCGCGTGCGCGTGAATGAAAATTGGCCTACATATATAGAGGCGGCTTATTGGGCGAGTTGTGCGTGTCGTTTCTCTGCATACCTTTGTCTAACAAAAATTAAATTATGTGGTTTTACGTTCCAAAACCAGTATGTGATTATGAGGCACGCCGTATTGA